>NC_080690.1:8604259-8916446 GCF_030445035.2 Dasypus novemcinctus
GTTCCTCAGAAAGTTAAACATACAAGTATGACATGACATATCCATTTTAGTCCTAGGTATATACCCCAAAGAATTGAAAGCAGATACTGAAATCCTTGTGCTTGAATGTTCGCAGTAGCACAGTTCATTAGCAGATGAATGTATAAGCAAAATGTGGTATATTTGTACAATGGAATATTATTCAGCTGTAAAAAGGAATGAAGTCCTGATACAGGCTATGACATGGGTGAGCCTTGAAAACATTATGCTAAGTGAAAGAAGCTAGACACAAAAGGCCACATCTTACATGATTGCATTGATTTTAAATGTCCAGAATACGTCAATCCGTAGAAACAGAAAGCAGATTGGTGGTTGCCAGGAGCTGGGAGCATACTAGAATGGGGAGTAAATGTTTACTGGGCATAGAACTTTATTCTAGAATGATGTAAATGTTTTAGAACTGTTCTAGAGGTTGTGATTGTAAAACATTTAAATGTACTAAATAACACTGAACTGTTTGCTTTAAAATGGATAATTTTATGTTATGTGAATTTCACCCCAGTAAAAAAATAATGTTGTCATGTTATCTCTACCTGTACCTTGTGAGTATGCCTGTTGAATAATTAATAATCATCCATTAAAAGCCTGTTCACTTGATGTTTCCCATTTAGATTCTAAACCCCACCCAAACAAGAACCATGCCGTTTTCTTTTTTTTTTCTTCTCTAACTTCTGTTGGATTGAATGATTGAACTTCCTTTACTTTCCCCTCCCCCTTTGTTCTAATTCACACATTTTAAATAAGTTTTCCATAAATTACAATAGCAAAGTCTAAATGTATCATTATCTCTACACCATTCACAAACTTACAATGACATTGACATGCTCTAACTCTAAATATTCCTTCTCTCATCTTACTCAGTATTATTGCCCATTACTATATTCTCCCTTGTACTAACCTCCACCTTCATATTAGTCAATATCAGTATTATTAATTTAATAGTTAATTCTTACATTGATTTATTAGCATGATCACTGGTTTCTTTGTTTGCCATTGCTCTTTGTATGCCAGGTTTTCTTTCTAAGTTTAGTTCTCGTCTTCTTGAAGTACATCCTTTTTTAGTTCTTTTCAGTGAGGGTCTAAAAGTGGTAAACATTCTTTTACTGAAAATGCCTAATTATTTTCCTCACTTTTGAAGATAGTTTAGCTGGATGGGGAATTTTTGGTTGACAGCTATTTTCCTTGGCACCTTGAGCATTTTATTTTATCTTCTGGTATCTATTTCTGCTATTGATAATTATGCCACCAGTCAAATGTTTCCCCTTTATAGATAATCTTTCTTTTCACTCTGGATGAATTTCAGATTTTGTCTTTGAAGTTTTGAAGTTTAAATATAGTGTGTCTTGGCATGTATTTATTATTATTTCTTCTGCTTAACTTTTTGTAGTAGTTCTTAAATTTAAGGATTCAGGTCTGTGGTATTATAGAATAATGATCTCCCAAATGTGGTGACATCATAATCCCCAGAACCTGTGAATATGTTACATTCCATAACAAGGAGGGGAGCAGTTAAGTTTGCAGAGTTAAAGTGTTAATCAGCTGATTTTAAGATAAAGAAATGTTTCTGGATTATCTGGGTGAGTCCAATGTAATCACAAGGGTTTTTATAAGAGGGAGGCAAGAGGGTCAGAATCAGAATGAAGCAGCATGAGAAGTAACCAGCCATTTCTGGCTTTGAAAAAGGAATGGAATCATGAGCTAAGAAATGCAGGAAGCCTTGAAAAGCTGGAAAATGCAAGAAAATAGATTCTGCCCTGGAGCCTCCAGAAGGAACACAGCCCTGCTGACACCTTGATTTTAGCCAAGAGACCTGCATTAGTCTTCTGACCTACAGAACTATAAGATATTAAGTTTGCATTGGATTAAGCTACTAAGTTTCCGGTAATTTATTTCAGCAGCAATAGAAAATGAATACAATATCTTCGTCAATTCCATACAGTT
Source organism: Dasypus novemcinctus (assembly GCF_030445035.2). Classification (NCBI taxonomy): domain Eukaryota; kingdom Metazoa; phylum Chordata; class Mammalia; order Cingulata; family Dasypodidae; genus Dasypus; species Dasypus novemcinctus. The sequence continues at coordinate 8,606,240 of NC_080690.1, forward strand.
CTCTTCCATTTTCTTTCCAGCTACTGTCACATATTTTTCCTCTCTGTTTCTAGATTTTGCTAGATTTTGGGGTAATGCCTCGAATCTGTCTTTCAGTTCCCTTATTCTCTCTTTAGCTCCATCTAATATGCTTTTAATCCCAGTAGATCTCCATGGCATCATTTTTCATTCTGAGTAGATTTTCCCTCCTCAAATCTGTCTATTTTTCCATACTCTTCTGCTATTTACTTATTCCTATGTCTCCTTCTATCCTTTTTATTATTTTAAGTATCCTTATGTTATAGTCTCTTTCAGGTTGTTCTATTATCTGAAATTCTATGATATGATTCTCCTGAGTGTTGAAAATGTTGCCTGAATCATGATTAGTATTTCCTGAAGTGTTGTGTACTTTTTGATTGTGAGCTCATCTTCAGCAGGGAATTTGTCCCCCCACATAATTCTTTTGTGTCCTGGGGGTAGTTTCTCTCCAGAGCACTATTATGTGAATGTCTATCAAGTGCCTCAGTGATATCACTATCCCATGTCCAGTTTCCACGAGAATGTCTTTAACTTGTGGATTTCTTTTCTCTGTGCATATAGTAACTTGGTGCCTCAAATCCATGCACAGTGCAGGCTTTGGGTTTTATGTCCTCGTGGGAGATTTTGTTCATAGCAAAGAGGAATTGTGTGAGCACTGCATCTGTTGGCAGTGTGGAGAAGAGATGGAAGAGGGACCAGAGGGGCTGCACTTGTTGGTGAAGAGCAGGGGTGCCAGCACAGACTTCCTCTCCCAGCGCCTGTGTTCTTCAAGCTCAATCACACAGCTTTCTGTCATCTGCATTGGGGTCCCTGGGAGATATCACGATGGCAGGACCGACAGTGTTGGCTGCAGGGGAGTAGTTGGTAAGGGTCAGGGAGCAGGAAGGGCCACAGGGGCATGGTTCAGCCCATGCCCGGGCCTTGAGGTCCTGTACGATGCGCAGGTCTCCACACCCAGCACGTGCATGGTGGAAGGCAGACGCTCATCCTCGGACCCGGGCTCACCACAGAGTCCAGGGGTCACAGGGGAGGAGATCTGCTCCCCCCTATGTCCAACAGAGCTCCTGCCCTGCTGCTCTCAAAGCCAAACCCCGCAGAGGGCCTTGGGTAAGACCTGACAGCTGCTGAAGATCAGGGGCCCTGGAGCCTGACTTCCTGCGTTCAGGTCCCAGATCCACCACTTAGCAGCAAATTACTTAAATTCACCATGCTTCACTTTCCTCATTAATAAAAATAACCATTTAATAAGGCCATAATGAGGGCTAAGTGAGTTAATATTTTAAAGCACTGCTTCTTTAACCTTAATATGTGCATAAATCACCCAGGGATCTTGTGAAAATGCAGAGTCTGCTTCTGTAGGTCCAGGGTGGGCTCTTTGTGAAAGCTCCTTGGTGATGCCCACGCTGCCAGTCCAGGACACACCTTGAGCAGCTAGGGTTTAAAGCTCTTCGGGCAGAGCCTAACATACAGTAAGTGCTCTGTGGGTCACTAAGTAAAAGGTGACATTTTGCAGGGCTATGCCTGCAAAATATCAAGGATTAAATTCAGCTTATCTTTTGGGGAGACACAATTCAGCACATGATGTAGGGGACACGTAATGGCAGAGCGTAGAGAGGCATTGTCAGACCTGGGTTCAGACCCAGGCTCCAGCACATACCAGTGCTGTGGCCTCAGACTAGTGTCTGAACCTCCGTGCACCTCTGTTTGCACATCTGTACGTGGGGGAGCATGGTGCCCGCTCTTCCAGTGGTCGGGAGGGCTGCTCTGGACCTAGATGGTGCCTAGCAGTCAGCGTTAAGGCACCTGCATCTTTCTCTAAGATTCTGTCTTCCCCAGTCCAAGACAGGGGCACAGGACCCTAAAATTAGTTGGGGGTGCATGTACAGGAGATGAGAGGATGTCACCCCATGATGGTGGGTGGCAGCCACAGTACCTTCATGTCAGATGTCACCTTTAGTGGCATGGAGAGGAGGAAGAAAATGCTCCTTCCTCGTAATTCACCATGCCTCCCAGGAATGTGAAGCCACAGGTGACCACGGCATCTTCTTTCATTTACTTCTCATTACATCCTTGCACGTGGGTGCTGTGATCCCTCATTTATAGAGGAGGAAGTAAGTATAACCAGCTTGGCCAAGGTCCATTGCTAGTAAGTTGCAGGGCCAGAATGTGAGCCAGCAACTTCTAAATCTAGCAGGACTTTGAAGCCTTTGATGGGTCTGATGCCAAAGTCCATTTATCATGTGCCAGCTGTGAGCCATGCAAAGATCCTCGTTGACTTCAACCTGAGCAGGAGTATAACTAAACTGGGCCTGCTGGAGATGGCATCTCCCACACATGGGCTGTGCACAAGACTAGCTTTCCACTCCTTGTAAAAGGCTAAATGAGCAAATGCCAGAAGATTTGCAGAGGTTTACCGGGAGCTTAAACTGCTCCAAGCTAGGCTTCACCATCCACAGCCAGTTACCACTGTTGCCTCATTAGCACCCCTGTGCCTGCTTGAGGGCTGGTACAGGAGAGCTGTGGGTGCTGAGATACTTTTCTCCCCTTGGTCTGGACCTGCGCCTCTGTTCAGTGCAGGCCCCCCGCCCCCCTGCACAGGGCAAAAGTAGATTAACTCACCTCTACCCTCAGGGGTTCAGGCTCCTGGCAGCGTTTAGGCCTGAAAGCCCCCGGCTTAGAGGACAGGCACTAACAGCCTTACAAATTGGTCTCTGCCTGCAGATCATGAAGGAGGTCCGGCGAGCCCTCTGCAATGCGGCCACGGACGACAGCAAGCTGCTGCTCCTCAGTGCGGTGGGGAGCGTGTTCTGCAGTGGCCTGGATTACTCCTACCTGATCGGCAGGTTGTCCAGCGACCGGCGGAAGGAGAGCACGCGGATCGCGGAAGCCATCAGGTGAGCGCCGTGCGTGCTTGGACACTTTGGGCCCTGCCTAGCGATGGGACATTGAGCAAAGAAAAACGCAGAGGTAACCATGAATTCCAGATAAACAGTGAATCATTTCTTAAGTCTATCCCATGCAATATTTGGAATATACTCACACTGAGAATTCTTCATCCTTTAACTGAAATGCCTATTTAAATTGGGCATCCTGTATTTTATCTGCTGCCTTAGCCATACTAAAACTAGGGATGCTTTGTTCTGAAAGCTAGACCCTGTTTTCATTCTTTAGATCACAGAGAAGTTGTATCCCTTATCCCGTCCACCACGTGGTGATGCCGTGGGTGGTCCACATCACTCCTGCCCGATGTGGGATTCTGAAATTGTCTGGACGCTCCTGCACCCTGGAACTGACATGGCTCAGCAGTCGGGGAGAGGATGGAGGGGTGCCCTGGGCAGCTGGCCGTTTGCAAGCCCTGCCATCTCTCCTGCTCCTGTGGGGAACGAGTTGGGATCCAGGGATGACATCCAATCCCAAAATCAGTGGCTGTTTGGGAACCCTGAAGGGTAGTTTCTGCCCCCATTCTTTACAGATTTATCAAAAGCAAGTGAGCGTGGCTTCCAGCAAGGGTCTCCTACCCAGGGTTTGCAGGCATTTCTCCATCTCCTGGCAGAGGGCACCCACCCTTGCTTTTTGTACCTTATTTAAAAAGTAGACAAGTCACCATTTGGTAATCTTATCTGCTCTGATGAGAAAGAGCATGGATTAGAGTTTCCAGGGCTTCCCATCTGCAGTGACAGCACCACAAAGAGCCAGCCTCCCCGGAGCTGCCTCACACTTGGCGGGATGCAGCGCTTCCAGGAGACGGCGTTGGGATGTTCTCTTACGTGCAGTTCTGTGTCCCTCTTCATGGTGAAACATCCTACTGATGTCCGTCTTTCCAAGAGACATGCAAAGCCTGGACCTTGTTGGGAGTTCACGCTTCCTGGGGGCAAGCCAGTCCTGGCCATGTCTGGGGCGGTTTGTTTGCTGCTTTGACTCCACAGTGTCTTCTCACAGCTGCTGTGTGGCAGGGGAGCCATGGGGTCCCAAATATATGTCCTTCCTCGTTTATGGAACCACCAGAGCCCTCCCCAGAGAAGTGGGATGCCCATCTGTCCAGCCTTTTGCTGGATTTCCAGAAGCCCAGGGAAAGGACTTTCACATAGCCCTGAGTTTCTACTCCCTGCACGTGCAGCATATTAAAATGCGAACCTCTTGTAGTGGGTTGAACGGCGGCCCCGGAAGATTTGTCCAAGGAGAAAGGGTCTGTGGAAAAAGGGCCTTTGCTTATGTCATCAAGGGAAGGCTCTAGACATGAGATCATCGTGGCTTATGTTGGGCCCTGAGTCCAAAGGCGAATATCTTTCTAAGAGCAGAGCTGGGAGAAGATAGTCTGACCTGTCTAGAGGGGAAGGCAACATGGAGAAGGAGGCTGAGACCAGCGGGGTGCAGCTGTGAGCCGAGGAGCCACCAGAACCCAGGGGAGAGGCAGGGGACAAATCCACCTGGAGCCTCCAGTGGGAACCAGCCCTGCCCATGCCTTGCCTTGGGACTTCTGGCTTCTAGAGCTCTGAGAGAGGACATTTCTACTGTTTGCAGTCACTTGGTTTGTGACAGCAGCCCCAGGAAATTAAGACACCCCTGAAGGAAATTAGCACCCAAAGCCCCTTGTTATAGGGCTCTCCTGGGCAGCAGTCCATCCTTGCCCTCTGTCTTAGTTTGCCAGGGCTGCTATGACAAATACGGCTCAGTGGGTTGTCATCAACAACAGGGAATTATCGTGCCCTGGTTTTGGAGTGCAGAAGTCCAATGTCAGGGTCTCTGCAGCACCTGCTTTCTCCCGAGTCCATGGTGCTCTGGTACTCCTCCGTCACCTGGCTGTCTCCCTGTCCTTGCTTTTGCTCCTCTGGTTTCCTGTGACTCTTGGACTCTTCTGGCGTCTACAGCTGGACTTGCTTTGCTTTTAAGGGCTGCAGTCATATGGACTAAGGCCACCCTGATTTAGTCTGGCCTCATCTAAACACCGTCTTCAAAGATCTTACGCACAAATGTGCCCACCTTAACTGATAAGAGCATCTTCAGAGTCCTGCTTACAAATGGGTTCACGCCCACAGGGCTGGGGGTCGGGCTGTGAACGTGCCTTTTGTGGGGGGTGCAAGTCAAGCCCTGCAAGGGCCAGTCCATCGAGTGTGTGACAGTGTGTGCTGGGGTCCCTTGACAGGTGATCCCTGATGCTGCTCTAAGCCCGGCTCCTGGGGCCAACTTGGGTTGGCACGGTCAGGCTTTGCCAGCACATTCGGGTGAGCTCCAGCACATGCAGGAATAAAGAATTGCAGCTGGGTTAGAACCAGAATGGAACTGTGTCTGGTGGGGACGGGGGGCTGACTCAAAGCCAACTGTTAGCACCCCCACCGAACAGTGTCTTCCTGCAGCTTTCCATGGTCCTTCCGGGTGAGAGCAGTGTCCCTGGACCTCTTCCTGTGCCTGTGTCTTGGGCTCAGAGCTGAGGTTCTAAACCTTCACTAAGCCTCCGAGCCTGGTCCTGTGTCCTGGGGCCTCCACCTGTTGGGTTATGAGGGGGGTAGCCATGTGTCTCTGTTATGGGTTGAACTGTGTTCCCCAAGATGCACGTTGAGGTTCTCAACCCCAGTGCCGTGAATGTGGCCTTATCTGGAAGGAGCATCTTAAAAGATGAATACCTGAGATGAGGCCACACTGGGTTAGAGTGGGCTGCACTCCAAGGTGACCGGTGTCCTTGGAAGAAGTAAATTTGGGTACAGAGACAGACAGACATGAGAGGAGAAGGCCGTATGAGGACAGAGGCAGGGACTGACATGCTGCACCTACAAGCCAAGGAATGACGCCCGAAGCTGGCGGTGGCAGGGAAGGAGCCCCCTCCAGGTTCCAGAGGGGGCCGGCCCTGCCAGCACCCTGGTATCAGCCTCCAGAACTGCAAGACGACACATTTGTGGTGTTAAGCCTCACAGCTTCTGGTTATTTGTTACAGAGGTCCCAGGAAACTAACTCTGAGAGTAAAGCGAATGGAGACAGATTTAGGAGACAAGCAGGGACTTAAAAAAAAAAAAAAAAAAAAAATCAGTCTTACGGGAAGTGGGCTTGGCCCAGTGGTTAGGGCATCCGTCTACCACATGGGAAGTCCACGGTTCAAACCCCGGGCCTCCTTGACCCGTGTGGAGCTGGCCCATGCGCAGTGCTGATGCGCACAAGGAGTGCCCTGCCACGTAGGGGTGTCCCCCGTGTATGTAGGGGAGCCCCATGCTCAAGGAGTGCGCGTGGTAAGGAGAGCTGCTCAGCGCGAAAGAAAGTGCAGCCTGCCCAGGAATGACGCTGCACACACCGAGAGCTGAGACAACAAGATGACGCAACAAAAAGAAACACAGATTCCCGTGCCACTGACAACAACAGAAGCAGACAAAGAACACGACGTAGCAAATAGATACAGAGAACAGACAACCGGGGTGGGGGGGAGGGGAGAGAAATAAATAAATAAATAAATAAATCTTTTTAAAAAAATCAGTCTTATAAAGCTGGAGTGGAGAATGAGGCTGCAACATGGGGCCAGAATTGCCTTCCAGTGACCCCAGAGGTGGAGTCTGGGGAAGCCCAAGCAGAAGTCCCAGACACAAGGAGACGTTGGGCACATCAGCCCTTCCCGACAGACAGAGCGGTGGAACCCAGCTGGTTGCCAGCTCCCTGGGCAGCTGAGCTTCTCCTTGGCAGAGCGGAGAGTGGGACACAGAGGGAATTCTTCTGGATGCTTCAAAGGGAGTGGAAGTTGCTATCTTAAGCGGGGGTGGGGTGGGGGGGTGGGACACGCAGGGAAAGGGAAAGGAGACGTCCTTGGGACTCCTGGTTCTGGGCCCTGAAAGCACAGAGAGCAGCTCCAGGGAGTTGTACCAAACCTCAGGTGCTCGGGCCGCTCGCCCCAGGAGGTTCTGATTTAATTGGTCTGGGTGGTTGGGGTGGGGCCAGCACATCCTTTGGTTTAATTCCCTGGGTAGTTCTAATGTGCAGCAGCCAGGGCTGAGAAGCCCTGCCCTGTCCTGACCAGGAGGTTTGTGCACCATGGATTGAGAGCACTAATGGAGGGACAGAAATACCCTTAGTTTTGTGCAAAAGAGAAAAGGTGACTCTGAGGAGAGGAGGTGGTACGAGAGACAAGGAAGGCAAAAAGCTATGCGTAGGAGGATGAAGGGGCCTTTAATGGGACCTGACAAAAACAGGGCCCATGGGGTCGTCACCACCCAGCGTGTAGAGGGAGCGTCCAGTTCCACCAACTTCAGTGTGCTCCCTCTGGAGGACGCACTCCAGAGTTTGGGACTCGTTCTGCCAGGGAAACATTCCCCAAAGAACGTTCTGTGGCTTCCCCCAGAGAAGCGCCTTGTTTTAGTTTCCTGGGCTGCTGAAGCAGATACCATGAATGGGGCAGGTTGAACAAGGCGAGTTACTCACTCACGGTCTTGAGGCCGGGAACATGTCCACATCAAGGCCCCGCCAAGGTGTGGCTTCTCCTCGAAGACTGGTGTTCTGGGCTGCTGCAGGTGACCCTTGGTTCCTCTGCCACATGGCGAGGCACATGGCGGGGTCTCCTGGTCTCAGGGCTCCGTGTCCGCTCCTTGCTTCCCGCGGCTTTCTCATGCTCTGTCTGAACTTCACTCTCTTCCTAAGGACTCCAGTAATAGGATTAAGACCCGTCTTGATTGAGGTGGCCACACCTCAACTGAAATGGGTTTCATACCCCCAGGAAGAGAATAAAGAATGTGTTTTTTGGGGGTACCCACAGCTTTAAACCACAACAAACCTTGAGTGAAGGCCCCCATCACTAACTGAGTTTGGGCCATGCTGTGAGCTCTGTCCTCCCTCGTGGAGATTTTCTAGGCATATTAACATATCTCAGGACTGAGAAGTCTCTTGTGAAAGAACTTTGTTCAGAGTTTAGCATTCTGAAACCTGCACTGGCTGTAGAACCTTCATTCTCTCCCTCAGCCCACCGACATTCCTCGTAGCACTCTTGGGGTGTAGTCCTTGCAGGGCTGCCCTTGGGGGTCTGGGCCTACTGCGTGGCCATGTGCCCCGACCCCACAGCACTCCTACCCCCTCCTCATCCTTGGCCATGGGGGATGTCCACTCCCCGGCAGGGACCACCACGTACACTCTGCAAATATTCATTGAATGAACTAAGAGCTGTAGGAAGCGTTCACATGATTCATTTTCAGCAGAAACCGCTCTCCAGGTCCCAAACGGAGCTGTCTGTCCCATCCCAAAAGGCTGGGCTGCCCCTACCTTGGCCTTGCCCTAGGGGCGGTGGTGGCCCATTGAAGCACGGATATTCAGAAAGGCAGTGTGGGCTAGCGGTTCTAGAAGCTGACTGCCTGAGCTCAGATCCCACCCCTGTCGCTTGCAAGGAGGGCTGCCTTCAGCTTGCCCTTGATCTCTCGGAGCCTAATTAGTTCATCTGGGAAATGGGAGTAATCAAGTGATGGCACTGGCCTTGCTGGCCAAACGCTGGGATGAAGAGTAACCAGATACTCCATGTGAAAGGCTTGCGTTGTTCCTGGCATATCATGAGCTCTTAGAACAGGGATAAAGAATTATTGTTATTCCTACTCTTCCTGTAACTTCCAGCTGCCAGTTCTGGCCAAGTCTGGTGTTGACTATGGAGTAGTCTGGGGTGGTTGGGGTGGGGCCAGCACATCCTTTGGTTTAATTCCCTGGGTAGTTCTAATGTGCAGCAGCCTGGGGGCAGGGGCATGGGTTCCGGGATGACCGTCACTGTACATTGATGCTCACAGGTCCCAGGCCAATGGAATCAGCTCTGAACCTCGGCAATGGGGTAGCTACCCTCCGCCCTCTGATTAAAGGGAAATGGTGGTAGGGCCACCGAAGAAATGACGTTTGTTACAGGCGAAATCCCTGAATGCAGAATTTTGCTTCTTCGTCTCTGTCAGGCTAGGAGAGTGGCTCGCTTTGAGAACTGAATGAAAGGTGTGTTTCTCCCCAGCAGATGCACTCGTGGTATTAGCCACAGGGACCACAAGCTCCCCAAGGGTGAGCACCTTGCGAAGGCCCACATGGACGGTCTCATTTAATTCTCACCCAGCCCCGGGTGGGAGGCATCCCTGGATTTCCCTTATGACAGAGGAAGCAAACAAAGCTCAAGAGACTGCACTGTCCAAGTTCACATCACTAATTAGGGGCAGAGTTGAGACTTGATCTCAAGTCTTTCAGGCTCCGAAGCTCTTGTTCGTTCCACTGTAATTGAACAGCCCAGAAGCTTGGCCAGCCCGAAGCTGCAGGACTCAGATTGAAGAGCAGAAGCTGCTAGGGCTGGGGTCAGCGTGGTGGCCTTTGCCGCAGGGGACGGCTGAGCCAGATGCCCAGCCCAGCCCCGCCATCGGACTCAGGATCAGATATCTGAGCCTTGGTGTCTGTAATGCAATATCCTGTTTGCTGTTTGGCTCCTGCATCTGCAGGGCCCTCGTGATAGAGATCTACTGTGCGAGGAGAGAAACGGAGTGGGGAGGTTGGGCTCTGCATCACGTTTGTATATCACGGAAATGAAACGATCAGGCTAGTTGTATTGAAACAGGAGGGGTAGGGATGGAAGCTCGGGAGCTCTACCCGGTCCCCTTAGCCTGTCTTGGGGGTCTCTGGAGCCCCTGCTCAGAATTGAAAAGCACAGAGGGACAAGCCCTGGGGTTTGGGAAGGGGAGGCTCGGGAAGTTTGTGAGAGGCGAGGTCTGTCCCCGAAGAGCCATCGTGGGGGTGGTGATGAGGAGCTAACAGAGGTATTGGAGACCCCCACCCTCGGGACACGAGGTCCATAGCCAGGAGGTTGCCTTGATAGGATGGAAAATGGTCAGCAGAGGCCAGACGGTGTGTCCTTCAGGATATTCAGGAGGGAATTCTGCACCGAGATTTGACTTGATGACTCTTAATGTCCTTCCAACTCTGAACCTTGAGATCCAAAATTCTAGAATTTCATAATGGTGCTCAGGAATGGGATACCTGCTGAAGATCATCCCAGCTCTGTGGGTTCAGGGACCCTGAAGAGAAGCCCCAGGTCTCCTATAGTCTCCAAATAGGCATTTGATAAAAAGCCCTGCTAAAACCAATGACTGATGCCATGAGTTTGGGAGGTAAGTGAATGGGCCATGGGAAAACCTGAATGAAGAGAGTCATGGTGTCAGGGCTTTCTCTTTTGGGGTCAACAGCAGTGTTGCTGGCAGTGACTGAGATAACTGCATTATCTACTCATAGGCAGTTATCCAGAAGTCAGGCCATGTATTAAGCTGGATCAGAGGCATGGGCTTTTATGATGATTTGTGTAGGTCATAAGATATCCCTAGCCCAGCAAAATCTTTAGCAGTCTTCTCACACTTGAACCCTATCCCAGCATATCACCATGGTACCCACATCTTTTGATGGGGAGTTGGGGAGTGCCGTATCTATTGAGTAAATGATAAATCAGCATGACATTTGTTACATGGTTAAGTATTAGCTGCTGAAACAAATCCTCAATATGTATAATGGCTCACTTGAGATAAAAAATTATTTCTCGAATATTCAAAGCCTAAAGCAGATGTTATTCATCAGCCAATGGCTGTCCTTCAATAGTGGTTCAGGAACCAGGCTGCTTCTACCTTGTGGCTTGACAAATGTCTTCTGAGATTTCCATACTCATCAAGAAAAAAGGGCTTAGAGAATTGAGTGTAGTCAGTGTTTGTGCTCCAGCTTGGATGTGGTGCATTTCCCACTTACATCCTATTGTGTAACACTTGTTATCTGGCCACAGTCAACTGCAAGGGAGGCTGGGATATGTGGTCTAGCAATAGACCCAGGAAGAAGAGGGAAGGGAGATAGATGGGTTTGGTGATTAGCTGGTCGGTCTTTGCCTCACATCTGAAGCCTCTGCCCTTGTTCTAGGACTCATTTATTTACTCAACAGCTATTTATTGAGTACTGATTTCAGGGTTTGTGGAGGCCAAGCAGTACTAAGGCAGAGCTGTGGATGTGCTTAAGGAACTAAAGGGGGAGAAGAATAAAAAAAGTCAGCAAGCAAATAATTAGGATAATTGCAAATTGTGATGACTGGTGTTTTCTCAGAACTGTCAGAAGGCTGATGTGGCTTGCGCAGTGAGCAAGGGGGGGAGTGAGATGCAGTAAGTGTGGAAAGGTAAGTGGAGGCAGACCTGGGTCATGGGGAGGCATCTGGATTTCATTCTTTACTCCTGAATTCTTCTGTTAAAGTAGTTTTATTGAGATATATTCATATACCATGCAGTCCATCCAAGGTATACCATTGATAGCTTTTAGTATATACACGAAGTTGTACATTCATCCTCACAATCAAGTTTAGAACATTTTCATTTCTCAGGAAAAAAAAAGCCCATACCCTTAGCAGTCACCTCTCAATCCCTCCATCCTTCCCCTGCCCTGCATAACCACTAATCTAATTCCATCTCTATAGATTTATTTAGGTTTACATTTTATAACAGTGGAATCATACAATATGTAGTACTTTGCATCTGGTTTCTCTCCTAAGTTCTTGGTAGTTCCCCATCTTCCATCCAAGCACAATAAAGGATTTGGGCATTACTAGACAGCCTGAGTTGCCTCCCTGTCCGCATGGATATTAAGATCTAGATCTTATATTGCAACTAGGGGAAAGACAGAAAGTGTTTTAAGACAGAAGGAGCAGAGGCTATTGCCCGTGGCTGTTTATAGGCAAAGATGGTGCCGTAACCTTGGTCCTGACAACAGAGAGACAACATTGCCTAGTCCTATAGCCATGATTTCAGATGCGTGAAGCCTTCAGAGGAGCCAGCGCTTTTCCCCAATTTTTGCCAAAGCCACCCTAACACGTGGACCCTATTCAGCATTCTAGAGCCTGCCTTGATGAGCCTGGCTTCCTTTTAGATAATTTAGAATCAGATAGTGCTAGGACTGAAAGGAAGTTTAACGCCATTAGCTGTACCATCTGAAGCCTGCGTTCCCTCTACGGCATCACCAAAAGTGGTCATCTAGGCTGAGCTGACGTGGGCGTCATCCCTCCCCACTCCACCCATTCCCCCAGAGCGGTGCCGGGAGAACGGTCTTCCTCTCCTTTGGGGGGCTTTGGGAATACTTGTGTCTTGGATTCTGACGCTTAACATTCAGGGTTTCTTCCTTAGGAGAAAGACAATTCTACCCACATTTGGGGTGTCCGTATATTTACTGCCCAAACCATGACTCTCGAGAGCATGGGGGCAGCACTGGGACAATGTGAGCAAACTGGGGTGCATAGCCACCCATCAAAATCCCCCGTGAGCCCCGGCACCAGCAGCCGTGTGTGCCAAGACTCTGCAGCCCGTGGCTGGGGTCCGGGTGAGGGCGGGCCGTCACTCGGCACCCACTCCCCACTGCCGGCCCCTGGCCGCCTCCCTGCCTCCGTGGGTCCCTGGGTCTCAGGAGGGCCTCGGCCAGCCGCGGCTTCCGCTGAGGAGGGGCCTCTCTCCTCAGGGACTTCGTGAAGGCCTTCATCCAGTTCAAGAAGCCCATCGTGGTGGCCATCAACGGGCCGGCGCTGGGCCTGGGCGCCTCCATCCTGCCCCTCTGCGACATCGTGTGGGCCAGCGAGAAGGCCTGGTTCCAGACGCCCTACGCCACCATCCGCCTCACGCCCGCCGGCTGCTCCTCGTACACCTTCCCCCAGATCCTGGGCATCGCGCTGGTGAGCTGCCTCGTCCCCCCGCCGCCTTCCTCTTGGGGCACCGGGATTCGGGTGACGAGGAGACCCCCCCCGTCTGTCCTGGATTTCAGGTCGAGCGACAGAAACCCGGGGTTGCTCTCAGCCCGTGGTGTCTGCTGCTCTGTGTCCCCTGCCTTGGCCTCCCCAGACGCACCTGTTAACCGAGGCCTGGCAGATCCTGGCCCCCCTCCAGCTCCAGGGCTGGGAGGACCCCACAGCCGAGGCTGGCGTGGCTCGGGGCCACGGGTGTAGGGTGCTCGCTGATGGAGCAGGTCCTCGGTGCCAGGTGCTTCCCTAGGTGCTCTGCATCTGTTTCCCCTCCCTTCACCTTCTCTCCCTCCTTCCTTTCCTTCTCTCCTTCCTCCCTCTTTTCTGACCTCCTCCCTTCCTATTTAACTTTTCCCTTTTCTTTCTCTTCCTCCTTTCCCCCTCCCCCCTCCCTCTTTCCCTTTTCTTTGAGAATCCACTGCTAATGTCCACCTCTGTTCCCGGGGTGGTTCTGTCCCCTGCCCTCAAGGGCGGAGAAGGGGTGCAGCCTCTGCAGGGAGGTTCCAGGCAGGGGAGAGGCAAGTGCAAAGGCCCTGGGGGTGTGAGCTTGGCAGATGGGTGCAGAGAAGGCAGTCAGCGTGCCCGGGACCCAGGAGGCTGGGGGCACGGCGCCAGCTGGCCCGGGGGTGGGCGGGTTGACCTGTCAGCCCTTCAGCAGGGGCTGCCTGGGGCTGCCTGCTACCAGCTCCTGAGCACCACAGGAGCCCCTGCCCGCGGACGGTGCCGGGCACGGGAGACCCCCACACAGAGGGGTGCGGCTGGGGACAGGGCCTTCCGCCTCCCCGCGGCGGCTGCTTCCATGTGCACTGCTGGGCCACATCTATTGTGAATTTCTTCTTTTTTGGAATGGGCTCCAGGATGTCTCTTTTTACTGTTTTGTTGGAAGGTAAGCACCCTACTCTTGCCATTCCCCGTGGTTATCTTAGGGCCACCCACAGACACTCGGGCCGTAACTGCTTGTGTCCAGCCAGCACTGGCTCTGGGTTCCCCTTGGGGAAGGCACTGGGCCCTTAACGCTTGCTGGCTTCCTTCCTTCTCTCCCTCAGCCTTGCCATTGCCCCATGACTTTCCTCTGAGGACCTGCAAGCCCTCTTTTTCCATCTCTCGTGTTCAGCTTTTGCGACAACAATTAGAGAGCTTTATTAGCAATCTCCCTTCTCTGTCCTTAATTGTCTTCAGAGCTGCTTTTTGAAAATGATCCCCCCCCAACCCCACAAACCCTGAGCCTTCCTGGCACCTTCCCCGCTGGCCACGCCCCTTCCCAGCACTGTCTCTTGCCATCTTGCGGGTGATGCTCTGAGATGTGTCTCAAGTCACGCCTGGGAGACAGGGCGAAATTGAGGCTTTGTGAGGTTAAATGAGTTGCCAAGTGACTAAGTGAGCTCTCTGTTCATGCCCTTATTTCGTATCTGGAGTGGCTGTTGATTTTGTTGGTCATCTTCAGTGACACACCCTCCCCCCCAAGAACTCCCTCTCTTACTGAATCCTTGGGCTTCAGGATAATTCTTATAAGTTCTCTCTTCACTGGAGGGAGGCAGTGACTGGGAGGTAGCGGTGAAGGCCCATCAGTTGCCGTCCCACGTGCATGAAGACCTGGCCCTGTCCAGGCATCCACAAAAGAGTAGATAAACCTGGACCAGAACCTGAGCTGTTGAATATGCCCTAAGGACTCCTAACGGGTGGCTTTTGTTTGTTTGAGCAAGACAGTATTGTGGAGGACAGAGAGCTGGGTCTGAACTCACCTTTCATCTTGCTCAGACAGCTCTTCCCTCCACAAAGGGGAAGATACAGACACGGCACCTTCACCTCCTCCAAAGCAAGACTCCTGGGTGTGAGGTCCTGGTACGCAGAGGCGAAGATGTAGGTGGGAGGTGTTCTCTTCTAGGATTCCAGGAAAACCATCATTCTGTTGCAAAGGATGCTTATGACCTACTAATTGCTAAGCCCACAGCATTGCTCTGCTGGGATGAAATCTTCTGGAAACTGTTTCCTTGACCCCCTTGTCTCTTGACTTCTCTGGCAGCACACAGTCTGAGGTCTCCTTGATCTTCCAATAAGTTTTTCTTTTATTCTTTTATAAAGATGTTTTACGACTTGACTTGGGTCTTCAGGATTAAATTTGAGCTCCCTAGCATGGTTCAGAATCTTGTCATGAACTGGCCCTTCTTGCTACTTTTGTTTTTGGAGCTCTTCCCTTGACATTCACATCCTAGCAACACCAGACTGCCTGGGGGTTCCTGCACACACCGTGCTCCTTTGTACGACTGAACCTTTCTCTGCCTGTCCTGGAAGCCCCGAATGCCTTCTTTTCTAGCCTTCCTTTGCCCAGGTGTCTCCCATGGCCTTTGACTCAGCTCAGGCACCACCTGCTTTCCCAGCCCCGGCAGAGAGAGTCCAGGATCTCCTCCATGCTCCTGAGTGTGCGTCTGTTCCTGTCCCTGGCCCCAGACTGAGGTCCTTGGGGTGGGACCCTGCAGGTGCCCGGTGACCTGGGCCTTCCCAGGCTCTCACTAAAGCCACCTGGGGGTGGTCGGTGGTGTCCCCTTTAGAGAAGAAGGCACCGAGGCTCAGGGAGACAAAGTGGTTTGCATTGGCTCCTGGGGCAGAGCAAGGAAGGTCATCCCCAGGTCTGGGCTTTTCTCGACCCCGATCCTGCAGTCTTTGTCTTCCTCCCTGGGGAAGTAGAAGGGGACACACGTGACCTCATTGCTGCTGTTTATGTGGTTCTGACGGACACACGGATGCGAAGGGCTGGAGAGCCCCAAGGCGTGAACCCCAGCCCTGTGAGAATCGGGTGATGATAAAGAAAGCCCCGGAGGAGTTGCCACCTAAACGAGTGTGGAAGGTCGGTGTCCCCCATCCTGTCCCCCTCTGTGGGCCCCTGGCTCTTTCATGGTAGCACGAAGCAGGGGAGCAACCCAGAGGGCCTCACCGTCATGGTCGGCCCCAGACTCCACAGCACTGGCTCTTCCTATGCAGTGGGGCCAAACTGGGACAGTTCAGGCCCTTCGGGTTCAGGAACTCTGGGCTGATTGAAGCTGCCCGGTCTCACCACGGCAGCAGAAGCCAGCACAGCCCAGGAAGCAAACACTTACTCTTTTGATCTGAGCCTTGGGCCTGGCCCCGTGTCCTCCCAATTCCACTCCAGCGCCTTCCTGTCGTGTGGTTGCAAAAATGCTCAGATCATACAGGCTGATCTCCTTCTCTCTCTTTCATTTCAATCATTTCTGAAACTCCAAGAATGTTGCTGACTGAGACCCGTTCTTGCCGTGGGAGCCGTGCCTGGCGCCTCCTACCGAGTTCACTCATTGTCTTTCTGCTTCCTGAGATGGGTTTCTAAATAAATAGAGTGGCGTGTATTTTCTTTAAACTGCTGACCAAATGCATGCCGTGGTTATGACCAGACTCAGTCTCTCCTGCGGGTGTTGGGTTGTTCTTTTGATGACCCGACGGGCCACCCAGAACCCAGCACATGCTCCTGGAGGCACGAGGACGCTTGGCATTCCAGCCTGGATCCAGGAGGTGCAGGTGTGTAGGGCAGGCAGAGGAGAGCAGGCCAGGGCAGGCGCTGTCCCTGGGAAAGAGATGGGAATTAATCCTGAAGGAGATAAGGACCCCATCTGTGTTAGCCAAAGGGGTGTGGATGCAAAATACCAGAAACTGGTTGGCTTTTATAAAGGGTATTTATTTGGGGTAGGAGCTTACAGACACCAGGCCATGAAGCATAAGTTACTTCTCTCACCAAAGTCTATTTCCACGTGTTGGAGCAGGATGACTGCCAACATCTGCCAGGGTTCAGGCTTCCTGGGTTCCTCTGGGCGCAGCTCCTCTGTTTTCTCCACAAGGTCAGCTGTAGACTAGGTCAGGTGAACAGCTCTGTCTCTCTCCCTGGGGTTTCCTCCTGTGTCTAAGGAGCCATCTCTGTTCCTCTGTGTTCTTCTCCTGGCTCAGGTCCTCTCTTCCTGGGGCTTACTTTTCTTTCCTCTATGAGCTTCCTTCCTGGGGCTCCAGCTTAAGACTTTAGCATCAAACTTTAACATCAAAACTCCAACATCAGGGAAACGGACTTGGCCCAGTGGTTAGGGCATCCGTCTACCACATGGGAGGTCCGCGGTTCAAACCCCAGGCCTCCTTGACCCGTGTGGAGCTGGTCCATGTGCAGTGCTGATGCATGCAAGGAGTGCCCTGCCACGCAGGGCTGTCCCCCGCATAGGGGAGCCCCATGCGCAAGGAGTGCGCCCCATAAGGAGAGCCGCCCAGTGCGAAAGAAAGTGCAGCCTGCCCAGGAATGGCGCCGCCCACACTTCCCATGCTGCTGACAACAAAAGCGGACAAAAGAAACAAGACGCAGCAAATAGACACAGAGAACAGACAACCAGGGGAGGGGGGGGAATTAAATAAATAAATAAATCTTTAAAAAAAACAAAAACAAAAAAACTCCAACATCAGAAAACCCTCAACTCTGTCCTTTGCCATGCCTTTTATCTGTGAGTCCCCACCCCTTGGGGACTGAACGCCCTAATGACATGGCCCAATCAAAGCCCTAATCATAACTTAATCATGCCCAGATGACAAACATAATCCAATATCTATTTTTGCAATTCATAACTATATTAAACTGCTACACCATCACAGGGCTGTGACCCTTAGTCCTGCATGAGAGCCACTCATTTGTACATTTCTGTGGGGGTCTACCTAAAACTCACCCGTAACTGTGCTTCATCCTGGCATGTGCAGGGCAGCTGGGAAATTCCAAAGCAAAAGAAAGTTCTTTGGGAAGTGGGGTGCAGAGACTCTAGCCCAGGGTACTAGAACCTGCGGAAGGCTGTGGGGCTTGTGCCTGCCCCTCCCCAACTGGGCAGTGAGTGCATCTGTGCAGCCCTGGGCCCCCGTGTTGTTATTGTCTGAATCCTTTTGGTTGCCAGTGATGGAAGCAATACTTAACTGGCGTAAGAAAGTGGGAAGGAATTTAATGGCTCTCAGAACCAAAAAGCCCAGGAGAGCTTCCCTTGGGGATACAGGGTCCAGTAATCCAAACACCAGACACTCTGTCTCCCTTTCTCCTTTGCTTGTTGCCTACACCTGTCCCCAGAGCCACGGCATGGCCATTTAGCCTCCAGCCAGAGTGGAAGAAAGACTCTTCCCCATTGTCTCCACCCTGAGAAACCGCACAGAGAAGCTTTACTGGTCTGGGGACAGTCATCGGTTCATGCCCGGACCAGTGGTCACAGCTGGGGTATCAGTACCCCAAGGCACATGCCCGGCCCTGTGACTCCGTCACCAGAAATGGGAGTGCTGGGGGCAGATGCAAGAAAGCTATGGACCCTCCACCTGGAGAAATAGACACACACATCTTCTGTGTGTCATCCCAGCCCAGATCAAGAATCCTGCCCACAAGATTCTTGCGCATGGCCTGCCTAGGGCTCGCTCAGTCGCGGGAGTGCCATCTGCTCTCAGCCTTCTCCTGCTTTTGCCTTCCAGGCCAATGAGATGCTATTCTGCGGGCGGAAGCTCACTGCTCAGGAAGCATGCAGCCGGGGCCTCGTGTCCCAAGTCTTCTGGCCGACCACCTTCAGCCAGGAAGTGATGCTGCGGGTCAAGGAGATGGCATCCTGCAGTGCGGTGGTGAGTCCCTATTTTCTGTGTGCTGATCCTTACAGGGGGGCCCATTTCATTGATGAGGGCAAGGAGGCCCAGAGGATGAACTGACTTGTCCAAGGTTGTGTGGGTACTGACAGGACCAGTGTAATTTAACAACAGGGAGTTTGAAGCCAGAGGCAGAATGTCAGCACGTTAGATAACCCCCACCATCTCCAGCTGGAGATTTAGACTTTGTAAGCGGTGCCTTCAACTCTTCCAAAGCCCAGACTCCTGGGTGTGAGGTCCCAGTGCCCAGAGGTGAGGATGTAGGTAGTAGGTATTCTCTTTTAGTATTGAAGGGGGAGAAAAAGCCATCATTCTGTTGCAAAGGATGCTCATCACCTCCTAATTGTTAAGCATCGTGGGCCTGTTGTTTGCTAAAAATAAAAAATTCCTAAACACACACAAAAACCCAAAACTGCTACAGTTTTCAAGAAGCAAAAGCAAATAAAGCAGCCCAGAGAAAGCTAGAACAAGCAGTACGTGCTGTCCCTGTGTTTAATTTCCTCTGTCCACTAAGTGCTTGGTGCATTTAGACGTCACCACTTCACTCTGAAGACCCACTGAAAACCAAACGCACAAATAAGCAGCATCTCTGCCGCAGCCCTGGTTTTTAATTGTCAATTTTATCTCATTCATGTCAGTCTGAGCACAGTAGGGAAATAGCCTGTTGAAAGAGGGAGAAAAGGCAGGTCCTTCAACGACAGGGCTGCTTCCCTGGACGAGAAAGGCATTTGGGAGAATAACGCCCTGGGGTCTCCTGTGCTTCAGGGCCTGGGAGGTGGTGGGTGGGATTTATCAGGCCAGATCCTTGACCCTCCCTTTCCTCTCCCCCTCCTCCCCTATCCTCCCACCCCTAGAGTCATGATCCTCCTGATTCCCTTAGCTTGTTAGCCATTTATTTAATACCTATTGTAGGCGAGCCCCACTCCCTGGAGGCTTAAAAGTGAAGGCGATGGGTGAGGATTGATACTTACAGGCCACGCACTTTGCTCATCTCCTTGTGGATTCTCCTGTAATCCTCCTAATAACTAGGCAGGCCAACTCGTCCCAGTTTGCCTGGGACTGTCCTGGATTTAGATCGGAACAGCCGGGAACCCCCTTAATCCCAGGTAAATGCAGATGACTGGTCATGCTGGGGTCAGCTTCACGCAGAGGCAGGTAGAAATTCCAAGCCAGGAAAGGGTGTGAGTGAGGGCCCAGGCGTGGGAAAATCCTGGCCCGTCTGAGCAAATGTGTGAGGAGGGCGTTAGGAGGGAGGAAAGGGGGCGGTAGACAGGCTCCGGAGCTGCGTCGATGGGTGCGGTCTCTTTCTGTGGGCAGTGGAGAGAGCGCCAGGTGAAAACAGTGGATAGTGAAAAGCCAGGGACCTGAGGGGACACCTTGGGGCACAGGAGACCCTGAGGAGAGGCCAGCGGACAAGCAATCCTCAAGGCACTCTCCCCCCTCAGCAGTTAGGAACTCGGGAACTTTGAGGAGCTTTGCCCGAGAGGGGAATCTTCTCCCAAAAGTGAAGGCCAGGGCGCTCCGGGAGATGGCATCAGAGGAGACTCGTGGGGAGAGACGCGCGCTCTGCCTGTCGGCCTCCAGCCCACGCTGAGGGATAAGGTCACAGCCCTTTGCCAGCCTGTGCGAGCAAGGCTCTGGTCTGGCTTTGATCCGTTCACGAGCACCTTGGGAGAGCGGTAACTTCAGCCTCCACATTGGCAGAGGCCGGCGGAAGGATTTGTGAAGGCCTCACCTGCAGACGCAGGGAGCTGATTTCTCCAAGAGCTTGTTGGTCAGTGGTGGTGGTGGTGCCATTGTTACTATTAACTTCTGTTGGTACTACGAGTATTGTTACTGTTATTGCTAAAAGTATTGTTACTTCTATTACTCGGATTATCCTTCCTCATGACCACAATGCTGTTCTTCCCACTGAGCCTCAACGAGGGGCGTTGCTGCTGGGTCGCCCTGCTCCTTTGCCATCCTTTATGAATTCCTTTCATCAGCTCCTGCGGTGTCCCCAGCGGTCCTTGAGTGTCATTAATCCTGTTTGATAGTGTTGGAACTGGGGTGTACAACGTGAGGGTAAAGCAGTGTTTCCCAACCCTTTTCATGGCACCCATAGAAAATGCTACTGTGTTTTCGTCACCCTTGGGTGGGATCAAGTCCCTCGCGGCCGTCGCAGGGACTGAAGGCTCTGCTATGGACCACGAGCGGCCTTGCTGGGCTGGTGGGCTGGGAAGCTCTGGGCTCCGCGAGGCGGTCTCCGTGGCTTTGAACAAGGGAAGGTTAACTGATGCCTCAGGGGCTGATCCATTGTTCTGGAACAAAGTCCAGATGACAAGGCCTGTCCATTTCCCTCCAGGTGTTGGAGGAGTCGAAATGCCTGGTTCGAAGCTTCCTGAAATCGGTGCTCGAGGAGGTGAACGAGAAAGAATGTGTCATGCTCAAGCAACTCTGGAGCTCCTCCAAAGGCCTCGATTCTCTGTTCAGCTACCTGCAGGACAAAATCTATGAAGTCTGAAGGCCGCGGCTCACCTGGCCCCACGTAGAAGGGCACCTGACTTCCTGACTTCGCCCGTGTTTCAGAAACGGGAGCACAGGGTAACCCCAGCCAAGGAGCTTGAACAGGTGTCTCTTCATGCCTGCAGTTGTGTCCATTTCCTCGTGTCCTTTGGTTGCTTCTCACTGGTTTGATTTTGTGTAACAGATGGGAAACACAGCCTGCGTGGCCTGCCCCGTTGCCTGCCCCCACTGGCCAGAGAACCATCGAGGGCTAATCTTCCCAGGCCTCGGCCAGGCGCCTGTCCTTTCCCCACTTGCTGAAATGCACCATCGTGGTCCAGGAAGGGAAAGACCGATTTCCTCCCTCCTCCTGACTCAGGCGGTGTCTACACAGTACCTCTGATTTGGAGATGTCCGCATCGTGTGATGGGGGATGGTCAGTCTTAGGGAATTTCCAGACTGACCAGCAAACCAATTGTGTAGACCCTGCCTCAGTCTCTCCTCTCTGATGCAAATCTGTGTGACTTTTAGGGCTTGGTCTTAAAACCCAATCGAGTGATTCACAAACCCAGATATTGTACATTTAGAAATGTTTTGTTAAAAATATATTTTTAAAACAATGTAAGTGGAAATTCTGATAATTTATGTGTATTATATGTAAAGCTAGTTTTGCAAAAACATGAACTACTAGGAAAAAGTTTTTCTTTAATCAGACTTATTTAATTTATTTATTTTGCGTTTATATATTACGATGTCTGTTGTTCACACAGATATTATTTTCATACTGCCCTGGACCAAATCCCATACAAGGTTCATGCCGTTTGGTGCATTCTAGCAATGAGCCATGTAGAAATAAAATTCAGATAGATGAAAGCAGGATTTCTATGGGTAAAGGGAATAGCTCTGCACCAGATCCTCTATGTGTAAAATAGTTCTCAGCTGTAATGACACAATCTTAGTTCTTTAGGCTTGTCCTTGGGTGAAATCTTGGAAGTGGGTTCTTCTTCTTTGCTGACTTTTAAGAGAAAAAGGGACCTCCCAGCCTGCATGGTACTGAAACATATCCAGGTCCTAATTACTCAATGTCAGAAAGTGGTGAGGAATAGGGCCTGGCCTGGGGATTGCATATTGTCTCAAGTCAGACTTATTTGTTTGGGGCAAATGACTGGACTTGGACTTGAATCCATTTCTTCCATGTGGTGGTGACTCCTGGTTGGGGCCTTCCAGGGAGGTGAGGAAGAGTTTCCGCTCTGTCCAGCTATCATCAGAAGGTCTGAATCTTTTTCTCCTCCCAAAGCCAAGATGATCCATCCTTTCTCTAGTTATTGACTGCCACAGGGGAACTGTAGGGGGACTCTGGCCACTGTATTTAGACCATCAGACCAAGTCCCTGGATCGGCTGGGACTGGGAGAAAGGGTATTTGATTTTCTTTCTGATGGCAGGGGAGAAGTCAGCATCAAGGACAGAACAGAGGAATGGAAGGAGTGTGCTATACTTGAGGCTTAAACCAGCTGTGAGTCAAACACCCAGAGAAAGTGATTCTTGAGATGGCAGGATTTCCCTATTCTACCATCACCTCTGTCTGGTCTAACAGGCCCTTTGCCATCCCCATCCCTGTCCCTCAGTCGGTCACCTCTCTGGATCCTTGGAGGTGGTTGAATGGAGAAGTCACAGTTGGGCAGAGCTGGGGAAGACGAGGTGGGCTGAGAAGCAGAAGGGTCTTTGCTGCAGTCCTCTCTTTGGTCCTTTATCCCCTCCTCAAGGCGACCAGATGCACTGCACAGCGCAGGCAGAGGGGCTTCACAGCCCTGAGCTGTGTGCTTTAAAAAAAAAAGTGGTTGAGTGCCTGCATGAGAGCAGGCACAGTCCCTTAAACAAGTACTCGGAAGTTTATGTGGACTCTTGGTATTAAATACGGATGGCCTTTTCTCCCTTTTAGAAAACCTCCCTCCCTTTGCATTTCCCCACGACTTCATGAGGCTCTGGGAGGAGAGGAAGCTTCTTGCCTTCTCCTCCTGTATGGTGTCATCTGGAGTCAGAGGGGATAGCCACCCTGGCCAAACCCAGTCAGAAGATGGATTTGAAGTTCTGTGTACCCTCCCCTTCAACCATGTCGTGTCCTATAGGAACTGCAGACCTAGCCTATAGAGCATACTAGAGGAAAATACCTATTTTTGCCCAAATTGCTATTGCCACATCTCCACTTGTGTTTTTTGCTCTTCTTTTGAGAAAGCAAGTGCATGCATTTTCCCAAAAACCCTCAGATGAACCTTCTTCTCCTGTGCTGTGACAGCTAATCTCTTCACCATTACCAGATCCTCTAAAGACAGAGCTCCTTGCTTTCCGTTTAATTCCTGATTGGGACTGCTTCATTCGCCACCTGTGGAGGCAGTCTCAGGATTCTCCGTGGAAACGGAAGAGGATATTTGGAAATTCCTTTTGATCAATGCTTGACCTTGCTCCCTCCTGGAGAACCAGAAATGTTTTTGCTTTGAAGTCCACCAAGTCCAAACTTCAAAACATTTCCGGATCTCTGGTGACTAAGGTAGGAATTGGACCCATTTCTAAGGTGGAATTCATGCCATTATGTATAGGGTATGGGTTTAACAGGTGTTTTAAAAGACATCTGTATTTTGGTTGTTTTCAAGTCATCAGTTTGATAAGGGATGTTCCACCAATTTGGCAAAAGTTGCCAAAGTCTCTGCTTCAGGGGACACTGAACCATGAATTTTTTCACTTTCTAGATAGTTGTGAGAATGTGTTGATGAAACCCAGGCAGAGCAAATTACCCTGGGATAGAAAGCACTGGACCTGTGGGGCCAGGGCTTAGCCTAATAGTTTTCTTGAGACAAGATGCAAACTTCCATTGTAAAAAAATGTGTACCCCAGCCCCTCTTTTCTCCCTCCATGGAATTCTCTTTCCCCTTTCTTCACTGCTTTGGCTCACCCCGCCCCCTGGCTTGGATGTTTTGGGTATGCCTGAGGGTACCGATGAGGAATTGAGGCTGGTTCCAGAATTTCCTTGAAGGTTGAAATACCGACCTTGGGCGGAAAGTTGAGGGCATCTCTTTGAACAAGGAAACTTCTCTAGGCAATCTGCTCCCTGCCACCCCGTTAGCCATTAATTAGAACTCGCCTTCCCTCTATGCTCCAAGCCTGACAATGTGCTCCAATGTGCTCCAGCCTCTTGCAGTAAACCATCTGAGTTAACAGCCCTGGGCCAGGAGGATATTTTGCAGAACTTTGCTAAGGTGGTTGGACCTGCTTCATCATTGGGAAGCTTTCTCCAATCAGCCTGAGTCTCCTTTCCTGCTTTGGAATAATCCCTTTGAGTAAAAACCATCAATATTACCTGAGAAGAAATGAAATTGGGTAATTGTAAAGGTAGTAGAGAATTGACTTAAAACGTTATTTTTGTTCAGTACAAATTAAGCTAGGAATTGTTCTTTCTGAAGCATGAAAATGTTTTTCCCATATGGAGTTTAGTTATGCGGATGGAAAACTGATATCAAATTGGACTTTTAACAATGCACCTTTATCTCTGAATGTCCACATTTAAAATTAGCTTTGACTGAATGCTAAATTGCATTTCCCTTTATTAATTGTTGGTTTTAAAAAGTTTGTAAACTTTTTAAATTTGAAATTTAGTCACATTCATGTCATTTTACAATCTCATTTCTGTGAAAAATTTTTTTAATGAAGAGGAACAAATAGGAGCATCTTCAGATCTTCCTAATTGAATATTTAAAATGCAGAATTGCTTCTCTTCTATGTTTCTGTATTCAGATACTTCGATCTCTTGTATATATTAGTCTAGATACTCTCACTAATATACACAGTATTTAAGACTCTAAATGATATTTCTTAAGTATTTTATTTTATTCGCTATAAATGGTTTTGTATAATCTTTAAAAATCTACACTTTGCCTTTGTAGATATTCAAGGGAAACTGTTTGGGGGTTGTCTTGCATGTATATTTTTGTTGTAGATAAGTGTTGCTTAGTTATTTCTGCAAATTTTGGTTGAAATGCTTACAGACTTTAATACAGTATATATTTTCAGAATATAAACTTTTATATTTCTGTGGTAAATTAGGATATGCGTTTTAGGCAATCTTTTCCATTAATAGCACTTGTTCTTTCCAACAATAGCATACTGGTTTGGTGCCAATAGTTTTTTGTTGTTGTTTTTTTTTTTCATTAGAATCTAATGCTCTTTTAAGAGAGCAGGTTAATTTTCTTTTTTTCAAAGTAATTGAGTTTGAAGTATAATTTGAAAATCTATTGAATTTGTGAATAAGCCTTACCATTAGGATCAGTAAAATTTTCAGCCTTTGCAGCTACGTGTGTATTTTGAGATCTCCCCATAAGTTCTCACTGTGTGGCAGTTGATAAAGTTTGTGAACAGAGCCTTAAGCTTGTTGCAAAAAAAAAAAAGGTAATACGGGTTGTTTCTTCTAAGCAACAAAGGCCATGTTGCTAGGACACAGTGTAGTCTGTAGCTCATGGCTAATGGGAAGGGTTTGGTTGAGTTGATAGCAGCAGGGACCAAATACGGGCACCTTGGTGATTGTCTTTGGCTGTAAGAATGGACCAGGGACAGGTTTTCCAGAGCATCCATACTCTCACATGATTTGGACACGGTCATAGGGATGGCTGCTGGTCCATCATTTGGTTCTGAACAGATGACATTTCCTGCCCCTGGCCGCAGCAGTTGACCCTAGGATTTTGGGGGATGACATGGAAATGCCCAGTGTAGCTGAGGTCAGCCCTACTTGAGAGATCTTAACAAAGTTTACATATGAGTCTTACTGTGTAGACAATCTGAACTCAATTTCAGTGATGTAATCAGCATCCCCACTTGACCTCAGTGTCTTATCAATGAAATGTGTGTGTGAAGCGCTATTAAACTTGAGTTCAGCAGAACGAAGGCAAACCAGATACAGAGCACTCATCCACTGTGTCAGTCCACCCGGGGCTGTTTTAACAGTGCATAAGTCATGGAGCTCATCAGCAGTGGGTCCCCTGTGTCTGGGATCTAATAAAACCATCTAGAAATTGGATTTAGATTTTTAAAAAAAATGATTCTTTTTGGTTGTCCACATTTAAATAGTCACCAACTCATTCTTCTTGCCAAAACTTTAAATATGATATTGAATCCAGAGCTTCCTTATGGCTAAAGTCAAGTTATTTGATTCATCTCTAATAAGCATTCATAAGGACAATTTATAGACCATTAGGATGGAGGTTTGCTTCAAATTCTTGCAGTGCAGCATCAGACAAAGTGATATCTAGTTTTGAGTTTCAGCTGTATCGTCTCTGGGTTGACCATACCTCATTGGCCTAAAGTCCTGGCCTTGATGCTGGAGCTCATTCAGGTGACTCTGGGATGTTTGGACAGTGTAGGGTTTTCCATCTAGTATTTAGTTTGTCCCTGTGCCATTAGTCCCGGCTTGAAGTCATTCTCTAATTTCCATGTCGATAGGATTGTGAAAATATTGCCTTTAATAAAAAACCAAGGACCAAAGAATTCCATTATTCCAACAAAGCACGAGTCTCATAGATTGTGGGCACATCTGTCCAGAGATGTGCATGCTTTATGGCACAGAGAAACTGCTCACTTCCACCCACCTCCTGTTCCCCCTCTCCATGCACCCCAGTTCACCCTGCAGAGTGACCATTTATTTGTCACATCGAGAAGGCTCTGATGACTTTCCGAGACTGAAACTCACTCTCTCAGGTGGGTGTTTCTGCTGTGTAGTCACAGCCTCTATCCAGATTATAAAAAGTGGAGGTGTGCCGTTCCCCCAGGTGATGTGACCGGTGTAGCCTACTCCATCTGGACGCAAGCCTCCAACATGACTGTTTCAAGTGTGTCTATACTGAGCAGGGTGTGAGCATACAATTGCCAACTTCCCACCTCCTTTTGTTCTGCATCGATTCATTCCAATCCCTCTTTGGTGTGAGAAAACCTTCGATTCTCACACCAGGAGATGCTCCATCCTCACTCATGCTGATATCACCAGTCCATTAAGTGACTGAGAAATGATTGATGCTGAAGAAGTGGTATTCTATTGGTAAGGCTTATTACCAAACTTCTGATAATGAAGCAGGCTACCAAAAACTTACCCAGCCTATCCTAGGAGTGTTTGGATTTGACCATGGATGTAGCGCACACACCAAAATCCACTTACCCAGTCTATCCTAGGAGTGTTTGGATTTGACCATGGATATAGCGCACACACCAAAATCCACAGAGACCTTTGCAAATTAGGCTACTCGTTTTATTTTGCCAGGTTATCATGGGAGAGTCTTTAACTAGTTCTGAATATTTTAAGTATGAGTACTTCATAGAATTATAATGCAGGAACAGCTGACCCTCTCTCACTACATTGTAAATATTTCCCGAGACTGGGTGCAGTACTAAGGGATAATAATCTTCTGATTTATCAAATGCTGACTGTCTAGAGCAAATTGTACACTCTCTTTGTGAATGGTCCTGTAACGTGTATGAACACATTTCTGGGTGCCTTAGAAGTTGTATTTTTCATGTGTGCTAATATGCAGTATTTATACATTGTGAGAAGCTGCTTTGAATAAAAAGGTTGAAACTTGCCTCCATTTGGTTTGTTCCTCCTTTTACATCCTGTACATTGAAGAGTGTGGACAGATTCTGCAGTTTCTCAACAAAGGGGTTTCTAGTGCCTTCTAGGGTTTGAGACTTCTGATGCTTCTAGGTTGGGTCCAGGCCCGATGTCTGGCTTAAGGCATCAGTTATTCAGGCAGTCATGGGGAGTGGCGGGGGTGGGGGGGGGGTGGAGAGGGGGGGACAACTTCATGCCAAAGGACCCTAGAACAGGGTGACACAGGAATTTTTCCCTTTGGTCAATATCAGCATCTGCCCCTTCCATGACATCTTCGGGTGGCACCATCCTCACTAGATAAACCTCCATGTAGCTCTATCTTGTATGGTTCAGATGCCAGTGACTATTTATCATATGGAATTATGCCAAGTCCCTTCACATACATGATCTAATTGCTTCAGTCATGACAACGTGGCCCTTATAAGAGGCACACTGATGGGGACCCCTGGCCTCAGAGACACTGGGGGCTTCATGAAGAAGGAAGAGGAAGTCTCGGGTTTGTAGTAATGAGGAACTTCGGGAATTTGTACAAGGACATCCGTCCATTCATCAACAATTATTGACCCTTCTGCTCCGTCTCATACCAGAACTAGGTGCTGTGCTGGGGTGCAGAGGTTGATTAGACACAGTCCCTGTGTTGGAACTTGGAGTTGACTAATGTGAGAGAGAGGTAAGTAGGCCTGCTGGGATGCCTGAAACATCACTCCCGGAGAGAACATCAACATCGTGAGCACACGCGGAGTCTGGAAGGTGCCATCCATAGCTTATGTTCCTTTCAGTCCGTGGACAGAGCCCAGTACTTCTTCCACTGGCCTCCCTTTATGTTTTCTTTACATTATCATCATAGCCTTGCGTGCCCCTTTGCCCTTTCTCCAAAGTCCTGACTCCATTCTGGATAGTCAAGGTCAAAGCTGGGAAGTCCTCTGCTCTTGGCTTCTTCTGGTCCTTCAAGTAGATTGGCTTCGGCCTTTCAGATGCTTTAGAGTGAGTCTTCCAGAAAAAAGAAACCTTGTTATTTTGTGCCCTAGGCTAACTCCAGTGTGTTACTATCCTGAAAGAGCCCCCACCTGAATAGGAGAGAGGAAGAAAAGAACAGAGGGGTGAAGTGGGCTGAGACTCTCCACCAGATCTGATATATTAGCAAGGAAATGCTTAACTGATGTCTTGAATAAGCAGTCATGGTGTATTATCACAAAAAGCCTTGCCTCTTGCTACCTTTTCAGACTAGCTCGGTGGGATGAGCCAGTCCTCCCTTGACAGCACCAGCAGGCTTCAGGAGCCTCCTGGTCATTCAGTCACCCTGAGTGGGGTGAGGGCCGAGCAAGGGGAACAGTAAGGGACTCCCGCAGTTGTCCATGTACACATCCAGGGAGGCTTGGGTCAGGGCTGGGGTGGTGGAGGTGGTGAGAAGCAGTGAGAGTCTGGGTATATTTCAAAGGCCGACCTAGATGTGTTGACCGACTGGTTGTGGAGTCAAAGGAAAAGAGTCATGAATGAGCCCACAAGTGCCGCCTGCCACTGAGGCAGGGACAGCTCTGGGCTTAGAGGGAGCAGACCTGTGTGGGGGGTGCCTGGAGCTCAGCTGAGGTCCCGTGGGACAGGCGAAGGGCCTTTGGTCTTGCTCAGCCTTGGGGATAATGACTGCCTCCCTCGGAGGGATTTAAAAATATTGAATGAGATTTACGTGTGTGTGTAATATGTGTATTGTATATGTGTGTCTGCATGTGTATGTATATATGTACAATTTTATAGATGAGATTTATGTAACTGACAGTGATATATGAAATTGAATGATATCTATGTAATATTTAAAACAGTTGCTGGGAAACGGACTTTGGCCCAGTGGTTAGGGCGTCCGTCTACCACATGGGAGGTCCGCGGTTCAAGCCCCGGGCCTCCTTGACCCGTGTGGAGCTGGCCCATGCGCAGTGCTGATGCGCGCAAGGAGTGCCGTGCCACACAGGGGTGTCCCCCGCGTAGGGGAGCCCCACGCTCAAGGAGTGCACCCATAAGGAGAGCCGCCCAGCGCAAAGGAGGGAGCAGCCTGCCGAGGAATGGCGCCGCCCACACTTCCCGTGCCGCTAAGGACAACAGAAGCGGACAAAGAAACAAGACGCAGCAAAAAGACACAGAAAACAGACAACCGGGGAAGGGGAGAGGAATTAAATAAATAAAAATAAATCTTAAAAAAATAAATAAATAAAACAGTTGCTAACATATAGGCACTCTTTCATGATTAAATGACTTTCATACGTATGTATATGATGCGAGATTTTACATATATGAGATTTATATAAATTATGCAAATGAAATATAATTTTTGGAACAGCTGTTGGCACATAGTTACTATAGTGACTTAGTGAGCTTTATATATATGTGTGCTTACATAGGTGTGTATGTGTGTGGTTTTAGAAATACTTGAGATCTGTCAAATATAAGGAAGATTTATGTAAATGAGATTATATACAGATATAAATTAGATTTTGTCTATAGTGAATGTTTAGAACAGTTGTTAGCATATGCTCATTATTTAAGATTTAATGTAATTCCATATATAGGTGAGATTTTCTCTGTGTGAGATTTACATAAATATATGTGGGATTAATTGAGATTATATACATATTTATAAATGAGATTTTATATCCCTCTCTATAAGTGTTTAGAACAGTTGTTGGCACTGTTTAGTGTTAAATGAGCTTTGCACCTTGCATGAGATTATAAACGCATTAGATCTATGTTAAAATGTGAGATTATATGTATAATATACATATACAAACACATATCTTTAGAGCCATTGTCAGCACGCTGCCCATGTCATCAAGAGTAGTTGTATTAGTACTTAGGCTGGCAAATGCCGGGGGCAGAGGCGGGGCACTTCATCGGGGAGCTCGGAGTGGTGCATTTTGGTGCGGGCAGCTGAAGTGTGCCTGGGAGACTTCATGCTAAAGCCCCTCTGGTCTCCCAGGTGAGACTGTGCAAGTGGGGTCTCCTAATGCAGCCAAGTGGAGCGTGGTGCTCCATGAAAGCCACCTATGGACCTTGATGAGAGAGACAAGCTCAAAGTCTGACCCCACTGCGCCTTGGCTGGGTGACCTCAGCCCGTCCCTTCTCCTCTCTGAACCTCTGTGTCCTCATTGGCAAGTGGGGCATGCATGACCTTCCTCAGACTTGAGAGGAGGATTAAACGAGAGGATGTTAGCAGCGCACCGGTATGGGACCCTCAGGATTCCACGCAGCAGCCCCCTTCAGAAGCACGGAAGTAGTGTCATCAGGCCAGGGGTGGACTGGGGGTCTCCCAGGCTGGGGTGGGTTTAAGAGAGACCTTCAGGCCTGGAGCCAAGTCCAGAATTCAGCATCCAAGAGCCAGCACTTGGTGACAGCTGGGGAGACAGTCGGATCAGGGCATCGATGCAGAGTGGCTGGCCAAAATCCAGAACCCAGAAGGGACATCGGGACCGGAGCCTGGAGAGCAGGCTTAGGGTGGGGGGTGGGATGGACCCGTATGCTTTTACAGGGTAGCTGCCATCTTGCCCAAAGATGTGGAGGGTCCGACCAGGGCACCAAATAGGCAGGAAGCAGCAGTGTGTCATGAATCAGTGAAGATAATTCCAGCTCTAGGACGGTCATTTGTGGGAACACGTTGCCAAGAGAAGCTGTTGGAGAGATCAAAGGCAAATGTTAGAGATTCTTAGGTCTTGGTGGAAAAAACATGGTGTGAAATCAGACGGCCTTGCATTTAAATCTCTATTCTGGCTTTGATCCATGACACAACTTGGATTGTGTCAACATAACTTTTCTAATCTGTGCACAATAACACCTACTTCAGGTTGTTACCAAGGTGGTGTGAGCTAAACGCAATAGTGTTTAGGCAAGGGACTGGCAGGAGATAGGTTAATGCCCTGACAGCCATTCACTCTCCTTTCCCTTAAAAGCAGTGGAAACCTGGTGCGAGAATGGAGAAGGGGGTGGGGAGCAAACTGGAAGGCAGAGAGGGTGTCCACGAGAGTGTCTGCCACTCACAGGGGACTGACATCCAAGCTGGTGTAATTCAAGAAGTACCAGGGACACCACCCACGCAAAAAATCCCCCAGCCAGCTGGTGACTTATGGGGCGTAACTTAATACTTCTGGACTGAGGGTCTTAAAAAGGATTTGCGGATGTAGGATGGTTGGGGTCCGTGGATTTGGCCACTGTGAACGGAGGAGCTCAGGCACACAGTCACAGAGTGCCCAGTGACATGCCTGGCGGCTGAGCATGGGAAAGGCTTGTCCTTGTGATTTCCCAGTTAGCGTTGAACCCAGAGCTCGAGGCTTTGCCAGGACAGATGGCAAATGAGCTGTCTCAAGGTGACAGGGACCTGCTAGGCTCTCTCTTCTCAGACACACCTTCTCATGATGCCACCTGTGCCACCACACTTGTTTATGCGTTCACTTCCAAAGAGAGATGCAGGAATGGCTCTCAGTCATTTGAAAGGTAGTGGGCAGTTACGGGCCAAAAAGGAGGAAATTCAGTTGTGGTCTAGTTCTGGTGAAATAGGACTTTATTTTATTTAGATGTCTGTAATGTCTTTCAGATTGTATCTACGCTTGACTGCATTTTTTGTTCGATTCCCTCCCCCTTCACCTTTTCCCAGAATCTTGCATTGTTCATCGTTTATCATCGTAGCAGCTCTAGCATGGCAGGCAGAGTAGGACTACTGGAATCAGACAGACCTGGGTTCAAATTCCATCTCTATCACTGTGAGATGGAGTGGGGTGACATGGCCCTCCTGGTCTTCAGGTCCCTCTTTTAGAGTCTTCTTAAGGATTGAAAAAGAACTTAGAGAGAATATGCTATTATATAATATGTGCTTATTTCTGATTACCCCTTTCCTTATTTATAAGGTATTTTTATGTCCAGTTTCTTTAAGGCTTCCATTTAATAGGAGAGGAAACTGGGGCTCAGAGAGGTGACATGACTTGCCTGAAGGCACACAGTGGTAAACAATGGAGCAGGAATTCCAACTTACTTGTTTTTGATCCTTCATTCTGAAATGATTTCAAACTTTAAAAAGTTTCAGAAATAGTACTGAAAAAATCCCATATCACCGAGATCCCCTAAGTGTCAATATCTTGCATAAGCATGGCATACACAATTATAAAAATCACAGAATTAATATATTAATAACAATATCGAGTTATTCAGTTTCACCAGTTGGCCCACAAACATCCCTCTTCTGGTCCAGAGTCTAATCTAGGATCATGTCATATTTAGTTGTTGAGTCTCCTTGGTGTCTCTTTAATCTAGAACAGTCACCACCTTAGACTTTCTTGACCTTGACATTGTGAAGAGTGCAGGCTGATTATGTTTTGTAGAATGTCTCCTGATTGGGTTTGTCTGATGCGTACCCATATAAAATTTGGGGTATGCCTTTTTTGCAAGAAAATCACTGATGGTACGTTTTTCCCACTGCATTTGTTGGGGAGCACAGATGTCCATTTGTTCCATTGCTGGTGACAATGACCCAGTCACTTGGGGTTTGAGTCCAAGACTTGTATTCTTTCAGCTGCACCATGCTGTCCTGAGACTAATTTCTGGGTACTGCACTCAAACTGTCTGAACTGGTGCCATCATTAAGGCAGTTGAAAATAACATTAAATGATATTGTGACTCAGGATTTGCTTTTACACTGATTTCATCTGAGGGCGAAAACCGATTGTGAATCTCCAGCACTTTTGTGCCTTGCACATAGGAAGCTTAGATGATGTTTGTTGAACAAATAAATAAATGAAATAATGACCACATGAATGAGATTCTTAGAGCTGTTTGCTCCTTAAGGGCAGGGGAATGTATATTATTTATCCCTTTATTTTCTATCCTGCCTGGCAAATAGTAGGTACTTAATTACATTTGCATGAATGATACTAAAGCCTCAAGATCCAGAATTCCACCCCTCATGACTCAGAGTTGATGGCCTGGGAGAGGTTAGGCTTCCCCAAATCTTAGTAATATCTCTGCCACCACCACCAGCAGCCACAGCTGCAGCTATTCCTAATACGGTTACTATTTACCCTGTACAAATAACCGCTACCATGGATGGCTGTCTATAAAGAGCCATACCTACAGTCAGTGTGCCATCTGTGCTCACAGCGAGCCCAAGAAGTATGTATGTACTCAAGGACCTTGAGGCTCTGAGAGGTCCCACACCCAGAAAATGGCCGAGTCATACTTTGAATCCTGCTCTGAGTCAAAAGCCCACACTCATTCTGCTGGAGGTCACAACACAAGAGGGGTGGGGGGGAGGGGGGCGGGCTGGCTTCTGTACCTTGGAAGACGTAAGGGGGAGTTTCTCTGTTTCCCTCTTCAGTCTATCATACACTTTTCCCCTTTGGCCTCACTCAGTGTGGATTCCCCTGCCAGCTTCTAAATTAGATTGTTATCAAGGGGAGGGTAGTGTTAATTGACTAGTGTCCACACATGGGCACCATACATGCTTTTCGTATATGTTGTTTTGTTAAATCCTTACAACAAACCCATTTGCTAGGGGACTTTAAGCTCCTCTTTTTACAGATGAGGAAACTGAGGCTCAGAGAAATTATGTCACTTCCAAGCCTATACAACTAGTAAATTGCAACGGCTGGGTTTGGAGTATGGGTGTGTATTAGCCAAAAGGGTGCTGATGCAAAGTACCAGAAATCAATTGGTTTTTAGAAAGGGTATTTATTTGGGGTAGGAGCTTATAGTCACAAGGCCCTAAAGAGTCCAGCTCTAGGTACCATAAGAGGTACTTTCTCACCCAGAGTCTGTTGCCACATGTTGATGCAAGATGGTGGGCAATGTCTGCACGGGTTCAGTCTGCCTCCTCCTCCCAAGGCTCTGTGGTTCCAACTCTTTCAATCTCAGCCACAGGCTGGGACATCTTGTCTCTCTCCTGGGCTCGTTTCTCTCCAGGCTCAGCTGCTCTGCTCTCTCTACAAGGCCGGCTGTAAGCTCCCAGGAGAATGGCTGGTCTCTCTTTCCCGGGCCTCTGCCATGTCTAACGGAGCCTTCTCTCCTTCCTCACGTATCTGCTTCTCTGTGTGTTTACTTCCCTGGCTCTAGGATCAAAACTCTAACTTACTCTACTGCCACGTTGTTTCCTCTGTGAGTCCCCACCCACCAAGAAAGACTCAACATCCTACTGATGTGGCCCAATCAAAGCCTTCATCATTATTTAATTGAGTAAAAGTGAAACCCCTGAATTCAATCCAATCTAATGAGCCCAGAGAACAGACCATTTCACAAACATAATTCAATATCTAATTTTGGAATTCATAAACAATATCACACTGCTACAGGGTGTATTTCAGTTTAAATCCATGTTCTTTATACAGTAGTCTTCATACTTTTTTATCTCAGGACTCTTATGCTCTTAAAAACTATTGAGGTGGTAATTTTTAATGAGTTATTAGATTAGGTAATAATCACCTTTCCTTTTAACTTTACTAAACTGTGGCTTCATGGACAGATGCAGCACCCCTTGAAAGGTATTCTTGAAAGATAATCAAACCTGGATATGTTTATGCTTCTAGATTGAACTTCCACTGTCCAAGAAACACAGAGGACAGAGAAATGTGTTAAATGAAAGTCCACCATCACCAGGAGTTTAATCTAGAATGTGGGAAACCACACAACAAACTATATTGGCATTTAATTCCTTTACCAAGTGAATTTCAAGGAAGAAAATACCAAATGGGAAGGGAACCTACGAGACATATCAACCAATTGCCATGTGTAGAGTGCTTCAGATCCTGATCTGAAGGGAAAAAAGCCTGTCAGTGAGCATGTATGTATGTGCTTGTGGGTGGGTGTGGGGGTGTGAGTGAGAGAGAAGCAACCTGAAATATTAGAACACTGAATGTTTTGTTATATTAAGGAATTCTTGTTAATTTTTAGGAGGGATGATGATATTGTGGTTATGCTTTTAAAAATGTCCTTCAAGAAATTTCTGAGTAAATATGGGGGAAAAATGATCAGCACTCCAAATTGTTTATGTGGGTTGTAACTATCGATATTTAGCATAGACAAATTTTTAAATATTTAATTGGATAAATTTTAATATACTTAATTTATTTAAATATACTTCTAATCTACTACATATTAACAAATGTAACTATAACTATTTTAGTGGAAAATGACTATATTTTCTCCAAATTAAAAAAAAGTGAGAGGAGTGGCATTGTTAAGCATTTTTGCAAATCTCTTTAATGTTTGACTTAACAGAAGATGGTTAGAGTCTCTCCTTCTGCGTTCAGTCTGTTGTGATATCACGTGTCATTTAGCTTCTGAAAAATTCCACCTGACGCTCATGAGAGAATAAAAATGAAAAAGGCAAATAACATTTTAATATTTTTATTAGAAAAATAATTTGACTTCACAAATCCCTTACAGGGTCTTAGTGGCGCCTAGGGGTTCCTGGACCATGCTTTGAGAACTGCTACTCTACATCACAGGACAACAAAGGGGAGAGAGAGAGTAAAGTTAAACACACCTCCTTTTGGGATGAAGTGGCTGCGCCATAGCCCTAGACCAGGAGCTAGGTGTTAGCCCAAGAATCATTCACAGAGAGTAAGAGAATCTAATAGTTGATAAAAAAAAAAACAACAACAATATAAAAGATGTCTCCAAATGATAATTATGGGATGAACCTTGAAGACATCATGTTGAATGAAATAAGTCAGACAAAAGAGGACAAATATGATACGATTCCACTTACATGAAATACCAAGATTAAGCAAATTCATGGAGACAGAAAGTAGATTACCGGCTACCAGGGGCTGGAATGGGGGCGAGCGGGAGAGGACTGAGGAGTACTTGCGTAATGGGTACAGAGCTTCTGTTTGGGGTGATGGAAAATTTTTGGGTAGTGGATGGTTGTGATGGCAGCACAACACTGTGAATGTAATTGATGCTATGGATTCCATGCTTGGAAGTGGTTAAAATGGGAAATTTTGTGTAGTATATATGCTAATTCAAAAAATTTTTTAAGGAAAGATATGTTCTTAAGCCATTGAGAAGTACTTGTATCATTTTCTCCATTTTTTTAGATGAAGAAAGAGAAACTCGGAGACGTGATTTGCCACAGTCTCACATGGCTGATGGCATGCTGGGTGGGCAGGCAGGAGGGGAAGTTGCTCTGCCTGTGAGCAGTTTGGCTCCATACCTTCACAGTCACTGGTCCAGGCTTTCCTGGTGTGCACTCAAACCGTGAGACAAATGTGAAAGTCACGGAATTTGAACCTGTGGCTTTAAGAGGGTTCAGTTTAGGGGGTTTTCTATGGCATGCCCTATAGACATTTTTGAAAAATACCCAGAAACAGCTCCATGCCAGAAAAGGAAAGGCCAAAACCACCCTGACTAAAACTGAAACTCCAGATGTCACCAAATTTCCAAACACGTGTGATTTCGTGGTGAGTAACAAGCAGTAGCCAAGGCTGCTTACTCACCAGGCTGGGAGCAAAGGGGCTTGGGCTGCTTCCCAAAAGAACATTTCTTCCACCAGCGCCATCTTGGCACTGCTGTGTCGGGCTGTCTCGGGGCCAGGCTGGGTTCCCAGTTTACGACGGTGGTTCCATACTGCAGGACGCGTCTTCATTTTAAACCTGTGCAGACTCGAGCACATTTGGCTTGGGAGTTTCCGGTTGAGAACTCAGAACCTCGTCCTCCTTCCTAAGGGCACACAGGTTGGGACGTGGGGATGAAGAGG
The DNA here is from genome assembly GCF_030445035.2 of Dasypus novemcinctus. Classification (NCBI taxonomy): domain Eukaryota; kingdom Metazoa; phylum Chordata; class Mammalia; order Cingulata; family Dasypodidae; genus Dasypus; species Dasypus novemcinctus. The sequence goes on from NC_080690.1 coordinate 8,643,477, forward strand.
TTGAAGTCAGAGGTCTGAGCTCCTGCGGATCCTTTACTTCTCTGTTCTTAAATCGTTGCTGAGTTCTCATCCCTCAGGCCCCCAGGTTCAATTACTGACCAGGTCCTATGAGACCTGCCTCTTCAACAGTTCTCTTATATAGACCCCATCTCGCTCCTGCCCTGACATGTTCTTTTCTCCTCTTTCCTGGAGCCATTCCCCAGCTGGTCACCCAGCTGCCAGTCTTTCCTTTCTCCAATTCAGGATCTCCTAAACTTCACTTTAAGGAAGTCTTTGTCATCTCTCCCTTCCGCCTATACTATCCCACACTGCCTGCATGTTCTTCACATTGAGTCCACTTCTCTTAAGCGATTTTAGCCTCAACTAAATCATATCAAGTTTTTATTTTGCAATATCTATATAAATATCTATAAAATATATGCACATATACTTACACAAACATTTGGCTATTAAGATAAATGTGTGCATTACATAAAATAATCTCATTAGATCCCCAATGGTACCTGCATAATTCCTTGTGAAACTCTAAATCCACTCTTCACTCTGCAGCAGGAGTGGTCTTTTGAAAACGCAGATTTGCACTTGTGATTACCCAGATTAAAATCCTCCCGTGGCTTTGTTCCAGGTTCCATCTGTGCCCCACCTTGCATCTGAGCACCTGCCCTGCCTTCTAGCCGGAGCAGCCCCTCGCTCCCTCTTGTACGTTTCCTGTAGTCCTAAAGCTGCTACAAACTGATTTGTACATTCCGTCAGCTCCTGCCTTGAGCCGGCATGGCCCCTTCTCCTGCCCAGCAGCTTCCCTATTGTTTCTTGGTCCAAGCACTTCAGGAACTACTTGGCAGCCATGCATGCAGAACCCAGAAGTGTAGGAGTGACCAGCCGTGGGGTGAACGCTGACCTGCATGTTAAGGAAGTCAGCGTGCCAAGTGTCCTGGCTTCCTCTCCCACGTTTCAGAGATGGCTTTTCTGAAGATGCCCCATGAAGCCAGGCAAACCCCCTTGTCCCCAAACCCTGACCAGCTGGATAAGATTTCTATTTGCTTGCTTTTCCTCCCTGCCTCATGCTTTCCCTCACTCTTGCTTCCCCAGGATGGCATGCCCTACGAAAGTGTTAGCACAAGAACTTTTCGATCAGGCTCGCTTTTAGGGGGAACCACTGGCTGAAACAGCCTCCCCATAGACCTCAGGATAAAGATGCCCCAGCCCCCTGCCACAGGCCCCATGGTCCTCTGTGACCTGACCTCTGCGTAACTCACTAGTTTCTCTTCCTTCGCTGTCACTCCTCTCTGTAGCTGATGTACCACCTTTACCAGCCACTCTTGGTTTCCCCTACCAGTCAGCAGGTTCACTTCTTCGTTCACTCTGTGCCCTTGGCCTCAAAAACTTCTCCCTGATTATGCTGAATGATGAGCACCTAATCTTCCGTCAAGACAAGGCTCCTCTTGTCACCTGCCCAGGAAGTCCCCAATGCTCCTCTCTGTTCTGTTGACCCTTCCGCAGAATTCTCTGCTATCAGTGCTACTCTGGTGCTCCACTGTGCTCAGTTATTCATCTCTCTCCAAGTGCAAGTCCCGTAAGAGTAGAGATTTTTGTGTTTTGTTCGTTCTCATGCCCGGCTTTGAATGAACGAGTGTGTGACCCCTGCTCTAGCCTGAGCATTTCCCCAGGGCGACGTCTTGTTCATCAGCCATCCCAGGGCCTTTACAGAGAGGAAGGTCAGTGGATATTGGGTGAATGGATGAGTACATGAAGGTGGTTTAGTCTAAGTCTTTGGCCATTTACTGGAGACTCGTCACGAGCAGAGGAGCACTCCAGAAGCTGACCAGCTGCCGCTACAATGCACCAGGTTTTTCACAACAAGCCAAGGGAGCCCGTGGATGAGTCATTCCAAAACCAGCCTGGTGCCAAGAAGACAGTGGAAAGAGTCATGCTTCTGTGGGCTGGCCAGTGGCTCAGTCTTCTGAGTGAAAGTCCCAGCTCGGCAGCGCAAAATGTCGTGTTCCTGCTGGGATTCGGAAATGTGCAGGCAAGTCTAGTGGGTGGTGGGTGGCCTTGTGGGGATGGTTGCTCAAGGCCTCCTGGGAAAGCACTCGAGGGAGGATTGAATTCAGGCCGGGGAGGCTCGCTCCAAGGACAGACTTCAGTGTCTATGGAAAGCACTTGCTCGCTGAACTCCCAGGCTGGGGCAGCTGCCATAAAGCCGAGCACAAAAGAAAAGGGCTGCTTCATATCAAAACTTGGGGAGGCCTTGTGCGCACAGGCGGAGGTGTTCTGTAACTGGGGAAACAGGATGGCGCGCAAATGGGGACAGGTACTTTCCCAGTTGGGGCGGGTGTCAGAGCACAGAGTGATGTCAAATCAGAGGAGTCTGGGACAGTGGGTTTCTGGGCCCAACAGTCGACTTCCCCGTGGAGAAACGGCACTGGAGCTGGTGGGGGAGGATGCGCAGCAGGCCCTATGGCGTGTCCGAGGGGTGCGTGCTGTTGAGTACCTGCAGGATGCCCACTGTCATGTATCGTAGGGATGACGTGAGGATTCAAAAATGCTTAGTAGGTGGTGAGCCCTCTAGACATGCCAGGTGTTAGTATTGTCTTTATATTTTTTATTATTATGTCAAATGGACCTGGGTTCTGATACATATTGACTGCTGAAAATAGAATTAAATTAATAGCATAATCCGTGAAAGTGCTCAATAGCCATTAGCTATTATCGTTATTATTACTCTCAATGAAGGAGTTGGCTCTAGTAGCAGGAATAGTGGCCAAGAGGAGTTTCAAGATGGGCAAGATGCCACTCCATTGTGGGTGGGGTCACCAATAGAGAAATGCCCTTTGATTACAATTACTGCGACCCTCTTTTTTTTTAATCAAGGGACTAATAATAGGACCCAGGAACACACAGGTAAGATTTAATAAATCTGTTGAACTTGGTAAAGGAGAGGGACGAAGAGTAGGGATTTTCTGATTCCCGTCTGGTTCTCTCAGCCCTTGTGGGTGGGTGGGTCCATGCCATACGTGCTCTGCCAGCCACACTCACCTTCACTCATCACACTTCATCCCAACAGGGTTTTTCTAAGGCACAGTTTCCCCCCTGGGGGAGACAGGGAAACCGGCTTGGGGCCGGGCAGAGCCTGGGTAAGTCTTGTTCTTCCCTTGTAAAGATGAGGAGGTGAAGGCTGCTCACATTATAGGTGAAGCGGCTGAGACGGAGGCAGCTCAAGGCGCTTGCTGGCTGAGACCTCAGGCCGGTGAGAGCTCGCAGCCAGAGCCAGCACTCGCGCTCTCATCTCTGACCTCAAATTCCTTCCCGCACGGTGCCATCTCAAGTGTGAGGAAGGCCCTGGAGTTCTGGCTCTCAGGGTGGCCGGAAAAGGAAGGAGACAAAGCGGGACCGGGTCTGGGCCCCCATCTGTGTCCCTGGCTCTCTTTGGGAGGACATCCCGTCCAGCCAAGCAGAGAGCTGCCAGGCGAGCCGGAGAACTGGTTTGGCTGAAGGTTCTAAATTTAGAAGGGGACTTGGCCGCGCCCTCTGTGGCTTTTGACTGGAGCCCAAACTGAGAGGAGCGGTTGGTGTTTTTCCTCTCTGATTTCCCTGCGGGGTGGGGAAGCTGCTCCCAGGTTCCCGGGGCCAGGTTTATAAATACCCGCTCCCTGTCCCGGCACCTCTGACCCCAGCTCCCGCGCACTGGCTTCAGGCTTTCGCGTGGAGCCTCTGCACTCTCGTTCGCCAGGGGAGGGTCTGCCCCAGGGGATGGCATGACCTCGCGGGGAGTGAGTTCAAGGGGTTGCTCCCGCCCCCCGGCAGGGCCTTGCGAAGCAGTCAAATCCATGTGAAGAAACAGCACGCTCCAAAGCCCTACGCGGGTGAAGGGGTGCCCAGGTCGGCCCTGCGCATCCCTCGAGGGGTGGGGGCGCCCACAGAGTGTGGCCTGCCTGCCAGGCCCATGTGAAACGATTTTATGCAAGCGGATAGCGCGTGTCTGCCGCGTGCCGGGCTCCGGGTGACACATTTTCCGCAGACTGGCTCGCTTACTTAGCCACATGATTCCATACCATCCATACAGCGACCCAGGGATGCAAATGGTCCTCTTCTACAGCGGGGGTACCCCGAGGAGGGAACGACTTGTCAGAACTGTGCAGCTGGTGTGGAGCGGGCTCCAGAGTTTGCCCCCTTTCTGTGATGCCACGCTGGCTCTAAGGGAGCCTTTATGCCCTCTTCTTTGCAGGCTGCTGGGCCATAAAGCAACTTCAAAAGCATGGGCTTTGCAGTCACATAGACGGGTTCAAGTCGCAACACTGTCACACGCTCTAAGAACTTAGGCACATCCTTTAAACTTATCGGAGCCTCAGTTTTCTTATCTGTCAAATGGGAATGAGAGTAGCGTCAGTGTGAAGACTCACTGAGATGGTGTATAAGACATTAGTCTGGGAAATAGCATGTCCTGCATAAATGGTGGTGAATAATAATCACAAGAGCTAACAAGTATTAGTTCCTTACACTGGTTGTCGGGGCACACTACATGTGTCACACAGTTTAACTCGCTGTCGTTATATCATGGTCGTTACTAGCATTTAACTTCCCCGGTTAGCCCTCGAGCTCCTCCAGGAAGGGAGGGTGCCACACCCAGCCCTGGCCTGGCACACTCACGGTTCTCAGCATGTGCCTGTGCCTTGGCTGGCTGGGAACATGGACGAGGGATCCTCTACGAGCCCAGCTTTTCCAGAGAAGTCAAAGGCCGATGGATCTAAAACCTGGAATTTTGTAAAAAGATGCGCTGGGAAGTACAAGCCCGATGGAGAGCCCAGGGGCTGAGAGTCCTCTGTTTTCTCCACAGTGCCCAATGCAGAAGCACATGTGACTATTTCAATTTAAAAATTAAATAAAATGGAAATGCACATCAGCAGCCATGCTAGCCACATTTCCAGTGCTCCACAGTTATGGGTGACTTCCCTTTTGGATGGCAAAGGTATAGAACATTTTCACCGCTGCAGAAAGTTCTGTTGGACAGGGCAGTTCTAGATAGTGCTAGCTTTCAGTCCCATTGTGCCCAGTGAGTACATGCAGTCTCTTCAGCCCAGGACGCTGGCCTGGAGCTTGGGAAATAGGCTTGCTGTGGCCAGCAGATGCCGGTGAGCTAGAGAGCAGGAGCCAGAGAGAAGGGCCCAGTGAGTCCACCAGGCTCATCCCTGCCTTGTCCCTGCACGTTGGACCTGAGGTACAGTGGCTAAAAGCACCAGCATGGGAGTGCTGCCATTTCTGAGCTCTGCATCCGTGGGCGAATTAATAACTCTTCCTGGGCCTCAGTCTTCCCAGTTGTGAAATGGGTATACTGTGACTTCACAGGGTTTTCTGTGAAAATAGGGTTGGCTGTATGAAAAGGACTTTCTCAGCAGAGGTTGAGAAGACGTGTTCGTCTCTTCCCTTCCCCTTAGGAGATGGCTGGGGTGGGTGATCCCAGCCCCCACCCCCATCTCCTATGGACTCTTACAGGCTAAACGCCAGAGTGGTCCTGCAAGCTGCAGTAAAACTTCTCACCCTTACCGTGGCCGATCTTGATAGACCCATGCCAACCGCCAGGCAGAGGTTCGCGGGCCTACACCGGTTTAAAACAAAACAAAACACTTTCCCTGAAGGAGGGCGCGTGAGGGAGTGAGAGACGAGGGTCCTGGCAGTCATGGAGATAGACCCCCTTCCTCCTCCTCCTACTCCCCTTCCCTGCTCCTGTGCCCCGTCAAGTTCCCTTTGCTTGCCCCACACTGCTCTACTTCCCCAATGAAAGTTAGCACCTCTGTGGCCTTGAATTTCAAACTTAGTAGTAGCAGTAACCATCAAAGCTACTGTTCTTGGGGTCCCTGACATGCCAGGCACGGTGCAAAGGTGTTTACATACCTGGGCTCATTTGGTTCTATATCATCCTCTGGGGGAATCCATCACCTGCCCATTTAACAGAGGAGAAAACCGCGCCCCAGGGCGTTTCGCCGACATGCCCAAGGCCTGGTGAAAAGTAAACTGCAGAGCATGGCATTGAATTCAAACCTACAGGAATGCAAAGGCCTCGTGTTTTCCACTTGTCCACACTTCCTGTCGAGGCTGGAAGATAACTTGTGAGCGAGTGGCCGGCACAGAGCGGGGAATTTACAAATGCAGTGCCAGTCCAGTTTGGGGACAAAGGCTGGGGCTTTGAAATCTGGCTCCACTGTGGACTCCCCAGTGCTAAAACCTTTGCGTTTCGGGTTCCCTACCTGTCAAAGGGGATGATGCTCTCGGTGGGGATGGTGATGATGTCATGGGGAGTGACTGGGCGGGGGTTATGTCACACACAGCGTTTGGCCCCCAGTGCGTGTTTGGTGCAGGCAGAGGTGCACGGGAAGCCACTTCTTCCCTTCCAGGTTTCTCCTCTGCAGAGACCAGGGTTCCTCAGCCTCAGCTCCGCTGATGTCTGGGCTGGATGAGTCTTTGCTGGGCGGATGTCCTCTGCACTGCAGGATGTTGAGCAGCGTCCCTGCCTCTACCCCCTAGATGCCAGTAATAAGCCTCGTCCCCAGCTGTGACCCCCCAAAACGTCTCCAGTTGAGCATGCGGGTAAAAGCGCCCCCGGATGGGAGCCCCTGCCTTGTCCACATGCACCCTGATTCACTGAAAATGGTGCGCCCATGCTCTCGCTGGACGCTGCGTGGGGCCCCTCAGCGCTGCTCACAAAGCCAGGGCTGCCCGGGGGAGCCGCATCGCCCAGCCAGGAGGGGGCCAGGGCGGAGCCCTCCGAGGCCGGCACCCAGCTCCCCTCCGTGTGTCAGCAGGCAATTACCTGAATAGCAATTACCTGAACAGAAGGGCTCTAATTGCCTGTGGATCAGGTTTCCTCCGGGGGTCATTTCTCGCAGCCTCCCGTGGCTGTTTATTTATATCCAGCCCTGTAGGAAGCATGTGCTCAGCCTCATGGGGTGGCAGGGGTGGGAGTGGCTCCAGATGGCGCCCAGGGAGGTGCCAGCACAACGGGCCCCCGGGGTCCTCGCCCACTGCGGGGGTGGTACGTGTGTGCCCCGGAGGTGGGGGCTCACAGCCCGAGTTCAAGCTTATGAGAGCAGGTGCCTCCTCGGGAAGCTTCTAGCCTGCGCGTCTGGCCACCAGACCAGGTCTCTGCAAGCCCAGGCTGTGCATGCCCATCACCAGTGTGACCCTAGGTGGGGCCAGGTTTGCTGAGACCCTAAGCAATCCCAGGGGGCTATGCCCCTCGAGGGGCCCATGCCGTAAGGAGAGGCCACCTGCCTGGCCATGCCTCGCTGCTACGGAGCATCCTGGCCCCGGCCGCTCCTGGCGTAAGGCGCTGGATGAACCACTCCTGCTGAGCTCGTTGTGCCAGCCACGGCCACGTGCCATCCGTTCAGCCATTGGCGTGGAGTACTGCCTTGCCCGTTGTTCCTCTGGTGCTGGGGCCCCCGGCTCCTGCGGCCTTACAATGTGGTGGGTATAGACGGGAGACCCCGTGCCCTGCAGCCATGAGACAGTGAAAACAAAAATTAAAGGTCCAGAGTAACCCCACTTACTGACGAGCGCTGGGAAGAAAACAGGATGGGACAGGACCGAGTGGCCCAGCGTTGATGGCTTCTTGAGCAAGAGCGTCATCGGGAAGACCTCAGGCCCAGCCCTGAACGACAGGGGACCAGAACCTTCCGGGAACACGGGCAGCAGCTCAGCTGCCCGTGGGGCCACCGGCTTGCCATATTCCAGCAACTGAAGGAGCCCAGTGTGGCCAGAAGCCGGTGGAGCAGTGGGGGACAGAGGAGGGAGGATGTGGTCAGAGAGGCTGGCAGGGGCCATAAATGGAAGGACATTTCGGGCCATGATCAAGAGTGGACATTTTATTCTAGGCACAAGGGGTGCCACTGGCGGCGTTCTGGTACCAAAGCAACGTGGGCTGACGTGCGCGGCTGGGAGGCCGCCAGGGGATGGAGGGGCCCGGCTGGGGCCTGGGGAGACAGCAGTGAGGCGAAGGCGGGGGGAGGTGTGGGAGTGCCATCGGCGTGGAGTACCGCTGTGCCCGTTGCTCTTCTAGTGTGGGGCCCCCTGCTCCTGCAGCCTTACAATGTTGCGGGTGTAGACGGCTTAGTGGCTTAAAACAACACACTTTTTCTTATGGCTCTGGAGGTGAGAAGTCCACAGTGGGTCTCCCTGCGCTCAAGCTGGGGTGTGGGCAGGGCTGGTCCCTTCTGGAGGTGCCAGGGGCGAGCCTGCTTCCTGGCCTTTCCCGCCTTCTCAGGGCCGCCCGCTTACTTGGCCTGTGGCGCCTTCGCACGTCTTCAAAGCCAGCAGCTAGCTAGCAGCTCAGAGCTCTCTCTCTCACCTGTTTTCCATCATCCCATCTCCTCTGAGCCTCCTGCTTCCTTCTCGTAAGGACCCCTGGGGGCGGCGGACTTGGCCCAGTGGTTAGGGCGTCCGTCTACTACATGGGAGGTCCGTGGTTCAAACCCTGGGCCTCCTTGACCCATGTGGAGCTGGCCCATGAGCAGTGCTGATGTGCGCAAGGAGTGCCCTGCCATGCAGGGTGTCCCCTGCATAGGGGTGTCCCCTGCATAGGGGAGCCCCATAGGCAAGGAGTGCGCCCCGTAAGGAGAGCCGCCCAGCGTGAAAGAAAGTGCAGCCTGCCCAGGAATGGCGCTGCACACAGGGAGAGCTGACACAACAAGATGATGCAACAAAAAAAAGAAAAAAGAAAAAGAAAAAACAGATTCCCGTGCCGCTGACAGCAACAGAAATGGACAAAGAAGACGCAGCAAATAGACACAGAAAACAGACAACTGGGGTGGGGGAGGAAGGGGAGAGAAATAAATAAATAAATAAATAGATCTTAAAAAAAAAAAAAAGGACCCCTGGGATTTCACTGGGCCTGGCAGGGTGGTGCAAGATAATCTCCCTACCTCACGGTCTTTGTTTGAATTCCTTTCCTTCTTTCAGGTAAGGTAACTTATTCAGTTTCCAGGGAAGAGGACAGGGACCTCTTTGGCTCCCATCATTACACCCACCATGGGAGGTGAACCCCGTCAGAGTAAGGTGGCCCAGTCCAGAGTTCAGGAGATGGGCCAGGGAGGGGCACAGAAACGCCTTCAGCGTGGGATGCGATGACATCACCTGGGAAGAAAGAGTCAGGAGCAGAAGGCAATGGGTGGAGTCCTGGTGGACTTGAACTTCTAAAGATAGAGCAGAGGAGGGGCCGGCAGAAGAATAATGCCCCCAAGACACAGCTGATGGAAATGTTTCAGTAATGGACGGTGGTGATAGTAGCACAACATTGTGAACACAATTAACAGCATGGAAGTATATATCTGATTATGACTGAAAGGGGAAATGTTAGAGTGTATATATGGTAACAATAAACAGTTTAAAAAATGATGTAACTACACTACACAATGAACCTTAAGGTAAAGCATAGACTTTAATTAAAGCACAATTATTAAAATGTGCTATCATCAATTTTAACAAATGTTCCACACCCATGCAAGGTGTTGGTGGTGGGTGGTTTATGGGAATCCTGAATTTTATACATGATTGTTCTGTGAACCCACAACTTCTCTAAGAAAGAGAGAAATTAAAAACAACAACACAGCTCTGAACATGTCGCCCTGATGTCTGCATGCTCCTCTCTGAGCCTTAGTTTCGACATCTGCATCATGGGAAGCAGAATAAATACTTCCCCTGAGCAGGCGCTCCTCCCAGGCCAGGCAGCCTGCTCAGCTCTCTATGCACATTATCCCACCTTGGCTTCTAACAACCCAATGAGGAAGGTGCAAGTATTATTATCTGCCTTCTACAGTTCAGAAAACTGAGGACAAGCAGAATGGAGCCGCCTGTGCGAGGCTCCACGACTGAAAAGTGTGTCCCAAGCCCAGACTAGGTGATTCTGTGCTCCTAGTACGTCCCCCCTCCCCGCCCCCGCTGCCTTTGGCATCTTCAATTCTTTAGCCACCACAGTTATTTAATATGGTTCTTCCCCACCATACTGCCCGCTTCGGGCAGACAAGGACGGCGTGTCTTGTTGGGTGCCCTCTTCCCGGCAGGCTTGGGGCTAGGACTGTCCCTCACTCATGGCTCCCCTGCCAACCCCACAGGCTTGGGGCAAAGACCTGACGCAGACAGGAAGGAGCCTGGACAAGTGTCAACTGCCCCCTTCTCTCCTTCCCACTGTGAGGTCATGTTGCTGCTTCCCAGGGAGGCATGGAGGGGAAACCCTGTTCTCTCCCAGAGCTGGCGAGGACCCTCCTGCCGTCGGCTGTGGAACAACATCTCCGCTGCAGGGGGAGGCTGTAGGCTCAGTGGATGCTCCCCAATAAACCGAGGAACTGAGGGCACATGCCTGCTCGGCTCCTCTGGGGAACCTTGGATTCTTCCGGGGGCCGATACTGTGCAATGCAAAACCGCATCCATCGCAGCGTCTTGTTGCTGAAACCCGTATCTCCATAGGAGCCTGCTCGTCCTCCCTCCCTCCCTCCCTCCTCTTCTTCCCCCTCCCTTCCCTCTCACTTCGCCCTTTCCCTCCCTCCCTTCCACAAACCTGTCAGGGGCGCCTGCTGAAGCAGAGCTAAGCAGTGCACGTGCGGTGGGACAGGAAAGCAGGCCTGGCCGCTGCCAGACTGAAGCTGGGAGCCGGCACCTGTCCTTCTCATCCCTGACAGGTGCCCTGTGGGTGGACTGGGGGAGAGGGTGAACTACAATGTAAACCACTGTCCATGCGGTGCAGCAGTGCTCCAAAATGTATTCACCAAATACAATGAATGTGCCACAATGATGAAAGAGGTTGTTGATGTGGGAGGAGTGGGGGGAGGGGGGTGGGGGGTATATGGGGACCCCTTACATTTTTTTAATGTAACATTTTAAAAAAATAGAGAAAAAAAAAACAACACTAATAATCTTACATAAAAAGTAGCAAAGTTTAAAAATAAAAATAAATAAAATACGTGGAAGAGCTTCTAGGAAGTACACGATTGAATCTGAATCCTCCGGGTGGGGGGAAGGGGGAGAAAGCTGGGTGTCTGCACCTCCTGATATGCCTCTGGTTGATTCTGAGAAGTCCCAGTCCTGGGTTGGGGTGGACTAACCCCAATACCTTTCCAAACAAATGTACAACTGGGACTGGACGCTGAGCAGGGCTTTGGGGTGGGGGTTTGGGGAACGTGACTTGGCTGGGAGGGCGGGGAGGCTGACCCTAGGAAGCGAGCCTTGAAATCCTGAAGGACAGGCAAGGAAGCTCTGCAGCAGGAGGGAGCGCGGAGAGGACGAGGCCCCCAGAGTCCCGGGAGGAGCTGGCCTGGGAGAACCAGTCCCAGGATACAGCGTGGGCAGGAGATGGGGGGCGGGGCAGGAGCCAGCGCATGGGGCTTTGCTGGCCAAGGCCGCAGCTTTGTCTGTATCCAGAGATCAAAGGGAAAGCAGGAGGCCTGGAGCAAGGGCCGACACACTCACGTTTACAGCGATGCCGCGGGCCACGGGCGGAACGCGGGTGGAGGGGCTCCCCGGTCAGCCGGCCAGGCCACAGGCCAGAAGGGAGGCCCGGAACTGGGATTCTGGGCTTAGCGGTGGAGAAAACCGGCCAGACGTCGGAGGCTAAGTCACTTGGCGGGATCTGCACACTGGCAAGTTCAAACCCAGTTCAACTGTCTTGCAAACCCCGTGTGCGAAGCCACCGCGATTCTTATGTCAGGTTTTCTGTTTACAGACTCAAGACATCATTTAAAAAATTTTTGTGGGTCACGACCAGCATTTGCAAAATACATATATATATATTAAGGAATCGGATAGAATAAAATAGGTCACAGTGTACTGCATGTTGTAAAGATAAGGATTGCTTCATGAATATTTGTTCCTGTTTCATAGGTAGGTAGGCAAATGGATACATAGATGGACAGACATACAGACAAACGGATAGATGATAGATGTGTGTCCCAAGTTGTGATGACAAACCTATTTCTTACGGTTGATCATGGCCACGGAAAAGGCTGGAAATTGCCACTCTGAAGGCTCTTGCCTCCCTCCGCCCCTCTCTCCTGGCTGATTCTGGTCCTTTGTGATGAGTCATAGAAGAGTGTGTTCCCCCCACCCCATGTCCCTTATGGTCTCTGAAAATGCACCTTTGAGAGGGTGGGGGCAGGCTGGCAGCCAGGGGTGGGTATCCTGCCCTTAGCAGATGGGGCAGGGGTGTTCCGGGGTAAGTCCCGATAAGGCAGGGGATTCCAGTCCATGCACCTGCTCCCCTGGGAGCAAGAGTCCACCCCGTACCCGGTGGCCCCAGTGTGAGTCACAGCTCCCAGGGCCCCAGCGTCATCCGCCAACCCTGGCTGCCGGGCTGGAGCACGGCGGCAGAGCTGAGAGGCCCTGAACTTGCTGGATGTGTGATGTTGCTGCCAGACGGTGTGTGCTGCCAGGGAGGCCTGGCTCACGCACAAATCTCAAGAAGGCGCCTGGAGGACGAGAGAAAGGAGCGGGAGGGCCCCTCCTTGCCCCCCCCCTCCCGCTGTGCTCCCCGTTTTCTGAGCACTGACACCCTGCGGGCCTGGACCAGCAAGGGAAGAGAAAGATGTGGGACTTTTAAGGCCCCTAGATTGGTTTTCAGTCTCAGCTGTGTAACTTTGGGTGCATTACCCTGAGCCTCAGTTTCCTCATTTGCAGGCCCCTGCCATTCTTTTTAATAGCAGTTATCACTCTTGGAATGATGTGAACAAGGCTTGCATTCCAAACAGGTCACCTGCTGGGTGGCAAGAAATGACGGGGAGACCCTCGCTTCTTCTGTAAGTTGGATTGGAGCACCTATTTATCAACCCTTTTCTCCCTTGCCTTTCTCTACTTAAATTCCCAGCATCCCTTGTATCTAGTTCTGACCAGTGAAATGTAGACAGAGATTCTTGGGGGAAGGCTTCCCTTCTCCACTAAAGCCTGACAAAGAAAACACTGGTCTCTTCCTTCTTTCTCTAGACATGGGCATCATGGCTGGTGCTTCAGCAGCAATCTTGAGAATATGTGGAGGTAAGCCATATGATGAGGATGAAAAACAGAATAATAGAAGAACATTTGTGGGATTGTTACATGCAGCTTTGAACTGTCCTCCTCCAGACTTCTTGTTAGGTGAGAAAAATTAACTCTTATCCATTGAAATACCACTATCAACTTCTTTCACTTATAGGCAAATATAATTTCCCATTTATATAACCATGTACCTTGTGAGGCCTTATCTCTGACTCAGACATTTATTGAGCCCCTAGCATGTGCTAGACAGTGGAACTACAAAAGTGAATCAGTTCCATTCGTACCGGCTGCATGGTTTGGGAAAAGCCATGTACCTTGTTGGAGTCTCCATGTCCTCAGCTGTGAGTCAAAGTGGAACACACCTACCTCAAAGACTGGTCAACCCTTAGAGGAGCACCTGGTGCATACTTTTGGAAAGTATTAACATTAAACAACTGCTTCTTGACAGTACCTGGGCCTCATGACACCTTCTAGTTCCGGGGAACAAGTCTAGTTTGCTCTTCTAACCCAGATTGAGGTCATGGCTTATTAAAAAACATTGAGTTTTCAAAAAAAAGAGGAAAATTCCACGTGTGTTAGGTTTTCCCCTCTCTTAAATCTCTTTCTGCACTTCCCAGTTTATGATGCTGGAAGACTCCCTTCCCAGGAAGGGTGGGGGCGAACTCGTTCACGCCGCAATGCCCACCCCCACCCACAGACAGGGTCCCCTCTCCCCGCCAACCAGGGGAGGGTCAAGGGGGTGCAAACGCTGCCTGGAGCAGCTGGGAGGGATCTGGCTGCTGATCTGGAAAGCTCGGTGAGCGGGGCCTTTAATATCCGCTCTCCACTCGAGATGAGATGGCCGTGCTGATTGTAGTACAAAGAGGCTGCTGGAGTCGGGGCAGGGCCTCGGCCACCCTGGTTATTTCATTTAGAAGTTGCTGGAATCGGCTTCGGGGAGAGAGAGGAGTGATTCCAGGTAAATCAGGACTGAAGGCATCCAGGGCGTTTAATGGGTCCTTCTCTCCGGGGATGATTCGATTTGAAGGGGGAGGCCACGCAGCAAGGCCCGCCTGCTGCCCACACGGGGAAGTATCTGCTAGGTGTCAGGTGCCTGCTACCCAGTCATCAGCGCCAACCTCCCAACAAACTGAGGGGGTCTTGGGTGAGGGTCCCAGACTCCGGGCGAGGACTGCTGTGCAAGCAACCCTGTAAGGAAGGCTGCAGTGAGGACAGCAGGAAGAGGGGAAGGAGAACAAGTGTGCAATTCAGGCCAGAGCCCATGGAGGGAGCTTTCGTCATCCTGCAGGGGCTCACTGGTGAGGTCCACCTCCTCTGGGTACAAGCGAACTGGCCTTGCCCATCCTGCACCCACCAGCCCCTGGCTGCAGGCCCCAAGGGTCAGGGTGAACACACTCCCAGGCACTTGTGACTATGGCCGCAAAGCGACTCCAGTAACCCCAGGGCAGTCGGAAGGCGAAGCCCAAGCCCGCAGAAGAGCAGGTAGCAACGGTGAAAAGTATTTGAGGGGATCTGAGTGGAAGCCAACAGGGTCTGCTACAGGGAAGCAGTAAGACCCCCACTTTACAGATTAAGGAACCGAGTCCCCAAGATGAAGCAACTCTCCCTCGAGAGGTGAGTGGTCGAGTCAGGACTTGAACCTGTATCTCCAAAGCAGATATTCTCTCCACCACGCTGTGATGGCCGACCTGATGGGGTCTGGGAACCGGTGGCTGAGAGCATGGGCCTCTCTTGGCTTTTTACAATCTCTTTGAGATAATGTCAGCCCTGATTTCCTGGGCCTGCTTCCTGCGAGGAAGGAAACTGGCTCTGTATCCTTCCACACAGGCTCCCTCCACACCACTGGAGAAAACAACACGGATATATTTCTACATTTAAAAAAGTGAAAACTGGCCATGAAAATGAATTATTGTCACTCACCCAGCAATAGAAGTGACTCTCTCAAGTGTACGATGAGTGAAAGAAGCCGGAACTAAAGAATCTGATTCCATTTACAGAAAGTAATCAGGGACAAAAGCGTCTACGGTGACAGAAGTTGGGCTTTTGGTCATCCCTGGGGCTGGGGTTCGAGACTGGAAAGGAGCACGGGGCCCTTCTTGGGGGCTGGTCACACAAGTGTGTGCCATTTGTGAAAATCCATTGCTCTTATGACGTGTGTTTTTCATATGCATGTTATACTTCAAAAAAATTTAAGTAAGACCAGATAAAGGCTAAAGAAAGAAACGTCAGAGAATACAGGAGGGCAAAGGAAGAAAACAAAGTCAGGCATAATCCCACTGACCCAGGTGTTAATGTCTTAGTGGATAGCTTTCAGCATGTTTCCCACATGTGCACACACACACAAACACACTCACATACAAGTGTGACAGAGTTCCTGGCTGCGCAGGACTTGGATCTCCTAATCCTGAGAGGCTGTGAGGCCGTGGAAATCACAGTGGCAACCCCAGACTGGGGTGGGTGTTGTGGGAAAAGCTGGGACGGAAGGGGGTTGAGGCAAGACCCCGGATGTCGAGGATCTGGGCAGCGGGGGCTCCAGTGACGAAGTTTTTTTAATTTACAGTGCGTGCCCCTATTCAATCCTCAAACTGGTGTAGGGGGTCACACCAGGGATGATATCTTCTTTCCTTCAGCCAGGGTTTGCTGAGCACAGACTAAGTGCAGAATGATGCACCAGGAGGTGGGGAGGTTGAGCTGCAAAGATACCTGAGACTTGGGTTCTGCCCTTGAGACCCTCTGAGGGACACTGCCCTGGTCTGCGCCTCAGTTTCTTTACCAGCAAAGTGGGGATGATAAAGTCCGTCAGGCAGGGCTGATTCGAGATGCCAGGAGGTGACCCCGCATGTGCTCCAGGGCCATATAGCATTGAACACATGCCACGGGGCCTGGGTCGAGCCCAAGCTGGACCCCACATGGAATTCAGATGAGTCTAACCCACCAGTGCTGCCAGGAGTCTGTGCCATGGGTGCTTGGGGATATCCTGTGAGGGAGCTCACCCCAAGGAGATGGTCATGGAAAACAGGGTTAACCCAGAAGGCTTTGCTTCTCTGAGTAGAAGAACCATTCTGATTATAAAGTGGGGTCTGTACCCACGAAGGGTCTCCGCACTTAAGCCTTGAGAAGGAGGAATTTTACAAAGTGTTGGGGTTGAATCAGAAGACTCAGAAAGGGGAGTGGGCTTTCCCTTCCTCTAGCTTCTGGACAGACCCCACAGGTAGCAGTCATGCCTGGTGTGGGAGGGGAGGGTGGTGGCAGGTGAGGGCAGTGCCCACTGGCATGGTGGTGCCCAGAGGAAGTGTCTGTGGTGTTCAGAACCCCATGTGCTGTCCAGTGCATGTGGCAGTGGCAAGGGAAGGAGGGTGGAGTAGGTGAAGGTAAAGGGCATGTATTTGCCACATGGAAACTGGGAGGGCTGGTTCATTGGCATCCCGTGACACCCCTGGGGAACTTGGCTGGGGAACAAGGATGCCCTGTTCAGTGGACTTTACAGTGAGTCCTCCTCTTAGTTTGCCAGGGCTGCTATGACAAATACCACACGCTATTGGTTGAACCACAGGGACAGGCTGGCTCTCATGCTGAGACTAGAAGTCCAAAATCAAGGCATCAGCACGGCCACGCTTTCTTCCTGAAGTCTGTAGAGTTCTGGGGCTGGTTTGCCGCAATCCTTGGGGTTTCTAGGTTGGACATCTGTCTCCTGTCACATGGCGTTCTCTCTCTCCTTGCATCTGCTCCTCTGGTTTCTGCTGACTTCTTGCCTCACTTTGTGGCCTTCCCTGACTTCTCTATTTAAGGCTCCAGTAATACGGATTGAGGCCCACCCTGAGTCAGGCCACTCCTAAACAGGATCTTCAAAGACCCACTTCACAAAGGAGCCCACACCTTAACTGAGGACACATCTTCAAAGGGTCCTATTCATACCCTCAGGAATGTGGATTAGGATTAAGAGTATGCGTTTTATTAGGGAACATCATTCAATTTACGGAGTCTCCATTAGCCATGATTGGGGCATAAATTGACTTATGTACCATACTCCTTTACTTCCCTCACTTTTGGTGAAGAACTGAGGCTTTGGGGCGGCTGGGCTCAGAAATGGAGACAAATTCCATAAAGAGCAAAAGGGGAGAGTGGCAGTTTTCCCAAGCTTGGCTAATCACGACACCCCTCCCCACCTGGGCACCTGCTGGGGGAGAAACGGACCTCCTTGTCCCAGAGCTTCTTGAAATTTAGTGGGGACGTTGTTACATTTGGCATCTGATTCAGGAGGTCTTGGTTGGGACCCAAGATCCGCATCTCTAACTCGCTCTCAGTGCTGCTGCTGGTCCCAGGAGCATGCTTGGGGAGGCACCCGAGATGCCAGTCAGAACCTGGGAATCTGGAAAGGAGCACCAGGGTTGTTGGCGTGTTCAGGCAAGTTTGGAAATCCCTGGAATAGATCACACTGAACAAAACTTTCAGCAGAAACATGGAAGAGTGATTTTAAATCACCAAATATTTATGGAGTATCCACTCTGCGCCAATTGGACCAGAGCACATATGCCTAGTGCTAGGCAAGTATTCATTAAAGAAAAACTCTAAGGAGGCTGCAGGGAGAAGATAGCATCCTTTGTGCAAGATGCTTACAGATGTGAAGAGAGATGGAAATCTACCCACCTGAATGCTTTTGCTGGGTTCCCTGGGAGGATAACTTCAGACGCCTCTGAAGGGAGTATGAAGTCACCTGATTTGACCAGGGAGTGAAGCTGGAAGGACCCAGGGGGGCCCGGAAGTCCCATTTCTTTCTAAAGTCATATCAGTTGTGACCTGAGCCTTTGTGCATCAGGGGTCTCCAACATCTGCCTTGTGTGGCCCTGGCACCCATGGGGCCCTGTTAAGGATCCGTGTGTATGTTTGGGTGCCAAAAGGCAGAAGAAAGGGCTGAAATGGAAGCTTCTTTGCTTCAAGACCAGCTCTGCTCACCTCTGATCAACTTTTTGGGAGCTATGGGTTGCAATTCCTAATGCAAGCTTTGAAAAACCCTGGTGTAGAGTATGCTTTGCCTGCAGTTCCTTCTGCCCAGATTGTTTTCCCTGTTGTTTCCATTGTAAACTCTAATTCAACCTTCAAAATCCAGCCCAGGTAAGTTCTGTCTTAAGGTACCAGGCATTTACTCCATCAGTCCTTTTATCTGGGTTTGCATTTGTGCTCATGCATTTGCATTTTGCTGCTGGTATCTCACCGTATTGAATATGTATGTCTTTTAGGCCTATCTCCATTATTACGTGTGGTGCGCTCCTGGGCAGGGGTGATTTTGCCCTTCCCACTCCCCTGGCACCCAGCAGGGGGCCTGGTAAAAATAAGTACTGGGTGAATGCTGGCAGCATGGGGCAGCATCTGGTTAATGGTTCCCTGATTAAGAAGAAAATCTCTCTTTTAAATCCTCAGATGGAGCCAGTATTTTTATTAATTTGATATTTCATAAATAGTTTATAATCTCTGGTTGCATCTCCCGGAAATTGCTCGGCTTGACAACAGCAGGTAAACATATTCAGATAATATCCCCTTGCCCATCCTCCTTTCTTCTTAAAAGTGTTGGAATAATTTTTTTTTTTTCCTCCTGGAGACACTAGACATTCACTTGTCCCCCACTTTCCCTGAGCTACGATCAAATACCCAACCGAAAGCTCAGAGCTGGTGAAAAATTTAAAGTTCCTGGGATGAAAGATCGGGTTGGCTGCACCCCTTGGGGTATTACAATCTGATGACGCTGGTGCCAGCTCATTCCCCAGAGTCTGGGATTGGCCAGGGCAGGCCTCCCATCTATGCCCCCCAGCGGATGCCGCTGCGCAGGCTGGAACCTCTTTGAAAAGGTGGGCCCGCTCTCTGGTGGCATTCCGGGGGAGGCCCCAGATATTTCCTTGGGGGCCGTTCGGAAAGCAAAGTTGTACAGAAGCAGATGAGAAGGAGCCCGGTGAGCGTCAGTGACCTGCCTTAATGCATGTGATGCCATCTGAATTGAGGGCTCTCGCTGTGGGGAGTCCTGCTCTGCATACTCTCAGCTGAGTAGCTAATTATTCCTACAAAAAGGCTCTCCTTACCTTGGCAGACCCCTTTGCCACCAATCCCGTAATCCAGGGACAACATTTCTAAAATAGGACCCTGAGGGAGACAAATGTTGACTGTTTGCCCTACAGATACTGAGTACCCACCCTGCACCAGGTCCTCTGCCAGGTATTAGGGGTAAGAATAAGAGAGAATCTGTGTCCTCAAGCCTCACAGGCTGTAAATGCACAACAAATTCAACTTCTTTTCTTTGAATTGTTGGGTCAATGCAGTCAGTTCATATAGACCAGAAAATGAGTCTGATGGATTGAATTGAACTTTCAATCCAGACTAAATGAAAAAACTGGTTACGAGATTTGACAGAGTATGGAAGGGGAATAAAGCATGGTTCAAAATGATTACAAGTGTAATAGAATGGGAGGGAATAAAGCATAGTGCAAGCTAGCTTCCTTTGCAGACACAATGGGAGGGGATAAAGCATGCACTGGTGAACATTCAAGGCAATAGATACATTCTTGAAGAGGAGATGAATCCTATGAGCAATTCCTGATATAATGATGTTCATTATTGGAATGATGGTCTGGCGTCCTATTGATTTTGGTGAATCATTGATTGCTGGGGATTTGAGGGGCTTTGAGTAAAGGATTGGGGTGACTAATCAACTGGATGAATTTTATGGAATATGGCCAAACGTCAAAATTGTGACATTGATCATATTTGTAACAATAACAAAACTGCTATGGTGGTCATCTCCCAGCACTTAGTGGTTTCCTGAGTAGTAGTACTATGATGGTGGTGATGATAAAGGAACTACCATTTGTTGACCATCTATCTATTGTGTCAGATGCTTTATACAACTCTAACCTTCCAGCGACCTACTGTGTTGGAAGTATGGCTGGTATTTCACAGATGAGGATTCTGAGGATCACAGGTGTTCATATCCTTGCACGTGTCTGATGAGTGAGGAGACTGCGTAAGGGAGTGGCTGAGAGTCTGTGCCAGAGTCAAGAATCACAGTTTGGGTGTGTCTCTGCCACTTAAAAGCCTGAGTGACCTTGGCCAAGCCATGTAACTTCTCTAAGCCTTGCAATTCTTATCTTTAAAATGAAACTATATTAGACTACAATGTGCCTGTTGCACAGTAAATGATGAACAAAAGTTAGCTTCTGTTGTTCTTATTATCGAAGGCAGAGCTGGGATCCAAAGACCAGTCTTGCAAAGGGGGGTCCTCCCTTCTGGACCATACTGTCTTCTGGGGACAAGAGGACGGACGAAATCAGGAGAGGTTATTCCAGACCTTCCCCCCTTTGTCTGTCATAAGGTTTCCTGCCACTCTGCATGCTCCCATCCATCTGGAGTGGTGTTTTGGGAACACACCTGCTCAGAGTCCAGCTGGCCCGTTCTCTTCCCTGCCAACGACAGAGGCAGAGGCTGCTTTCCAGGTGGAGATAAACCTGAGACTCTGCTCCCCAGCGGGAGCAGCACCTCAGTGCCTCCCTTTTCTCCCAAAGCGTCTGCCAGTGCCCTCTCCTTGCATCTGGCCAAGTCCCCGGGGGCGTATTTTGAGCCAAGGGAGTGGGTGGCCACCAGCCATCTGCTCAGGGCCTCTGATGAGTGTTCAGCACTCTGGGGAGCCCCCGGCAGCCTCTGTTTCCTCGGCTGTGTCTGAAGACAGCAGCCAGGAGTGATCCAAGCGCAGCCCAGGTGTGTCAGTGAAGGTCCCTTTGGTTTCAGCCTGGTAGTGGATGCAAAAGAGGAAATCTTGTTACAAGGCCTTAGGGCTGCGTCACAGAACCTGAAGGTAGTAAGTACAGCTGAGGACCTGGAAGCCGGAGGAAATCCCTGGGATGAATGCTCTATGTCTTGCTCTGCATTCTTTGCTTCTGAGAACTGACTCTGCTCCCCAGGAGGTGCATGGATAATACGGCCAACCCCAAAATTCGTGTCCTGTGCACACGTCCAGCTTCATGCAGGTATCTCTCCCGCTGTGTTCCAAGTGTAAATAAGAAGGAAGCAGCTTTCATTGGCTTGGTCTGGGCTGGGTCTTCACTACTGCAAACTTGGAATTGCATACAGAGATTAAGAAAAATCAAAGGCAGAGAAGGGAGAAAAACATACCCCAGTGTTTCTTAGTCTTTGGGAATTTTTGCTCTGGAAGAGGATGGGCGATGTAGTTAAAAAACCAGAATGGACCAGTTGCAAGGCAGTGACCCCATAAAAGGGACTCTGAGAAGCTGGGGCTTGGAACAGGCTCCAGCCGGTCCTGGACTGGGATGGTCCTACGTTTGAGAAAAAAAGATTGGGGAGCTCAAATACTTATGATGTGTAAATACATTTCAGCTATTTTATTAAGCTGGTCTTTCCAGGTTCATTATCATTAATATTTATGGTGGGGATATGTCCCTCCAGAGACTTGGCAAATAGCTCTCCTATTGTTCAAGTACAATTTACAGCAAGTTGGACTAAGAAGAGGCACCGAATGAGCCCAGACTTGCACGTCTCATAGGAAATCAGAGCTGTACCAATGATTTTGAATGGATGTGGGTCTTCAGTCTATAGGTCAACATCTTTTTAAAGTACCTAATTAATTAGGTGATTACGAATCCAGGAGGAGCATGGTGTCCATGTGTCAGAAGGCCAGGAGGCATGGCCCAAATTCTGTGAGATCAGATCCTTCTCTGTTGTAATTGACTCTGGCAAATTCTACTCTTTGCTGCCCTGGCCTCTGCCCTCAACAAAGGGTTACGGTTTTCTTTGGCTGCAAAGGTGCAGGCAGGACACTGCAGAGTTCCTCTCCCAGAGGAAAAGGCGGGCCTTCTTCCCAGGAAAAGCCCACCCAGAGCCCTGGCATGTGGGGCAGTACCAGCTGCACCTGCCAGTGATTTCACAGTTACATCTCCAATGGGGCTTGACATTTCTGGCTGGGCCAGAAGGAAGGAGGTGGCTTTACCGCTCAGCCATGCTTCTGTTGATGAGCTCCGGGTGAGCTGGAAAACTATGGGAAGAAGAGGGATTTAAGCACTGGGATCCAGTGTTGCCTCTGGTATATTTAAAAATAAGCAGCTTTTCTATACTTCCTAGAAAGAATATTTTGGAGGGTATGGATAGGTCTCACAAGAGCACGAGCTCTCTGCTAAGATTTTAAGTGCCAACTCCATAGATCTGATCACACCACCACCAGCCTGTATACCAGGTGCCTTAAAGACAACTGACCCCACGCTCAGGCAAGATCCTCACCTATAAAATAAGGGGTCCTGTAGGTGCGCTCCATAATCCTTTCCGCCGTGGAGTATTTGGGACTCTAAATAGAATGATTTCCCCTCATTGGAGTTTTGCCTTTCAATTTGGATTCTAACAAGACTGTGTCTCGGTTGGAAACTGTCAGCAGATGTTCAAGCTGTCCTGGGATGAGTGGATATCGCAGGGCCAAAGAACGATGTTGGATCCACGGTGGTGTCACTCAGTGGGTGAATGAGAAGTGAATGACCTGAAGTCACAGACTGCATCTGAGACCAATTAGGAGGGCCTCAAGGAGGGTGGGGCAAGTGGCCCCGGGGACCCCAGGGAGAGCAACTACAAAGTGGATACTACAAAGAGAACAAGAGTTTTTGAAAATAGCTAAAAAGCTAACGAAATACAACAACCAAATGTGTGTGACACTTAACAGGTTCTTCGGTTAAAAAGCTATAAAGGACATTATTTGAAACTTTTTGGGAAATTTTGACTGTGACTGCATATTAGATGATATTATTGTATCGATGTTCTAATTCTTAAGTGTGATATTGGTGTTATGGTTATACAGAGGATTTCCTTATTTTGAAGTGTTTAAAGTATCATGTTTCTGCACTTTGGGGTGATTCAGCAACATATATATGTATATGTATATGTATATGAACACACTATATATATAAATATATATTATATATAATTAATATATAATATGTATACGAAGCAAAAGTCTTAAAGTATTAATAATTATGAGTGTGGGTGAAGTTTATATGCTCATTGTGCTATTCTTTCTACTTGTCTCAAAGTTTGAACTTTTCTTTTTAAATAAAAAGGGTGGAAAAGCAGCTCCAAAGTCAGATGTGTGCTATACTTTGGGTTTTCCATCCCTCCCGTGCCTTCCTGTGTTTAGTCATTCTCCCGGTTACGCAAATACTCTCTCCTGCTATAGTGAAAGCTCATTTCCTTATTTGTTCTGTTCTCTCTGAAGACAGCATCCTCCTCTTAATTGTAGGTGTCTGCTGGTTTGAAGATGGGGGGAGCCTCAGGGCTGTTCCCAGAATTCATTTTTACCTGTACTCTGGCCACCCCTCATGACTCCAGCAAGACCCATGGTCCAGCAACAGCGGTGGAGCGGGAGCTAACATCGGTCAGTTACTCCCTGTTGAATACATTATCTGCACCAACCAAGCATTGCTTAGGTTCCCTTATCATTCCCATTTTACAGATGAGGCCACAAGCCTCAGAAACTTGCTTAAGTTCACGCTGCTTACAAATGGCAAGAGCCTCATTTTGGAGAATCCAGGACTGATGACTCCAAAACCTTCATTCTTGACCATTCTGGAGCAATCTCAGCCTGGAGGTGCATTGCCATTACCTGGGGAATATTTTCAAAACAGCCATGTCTGGGTGCCATTCCCAGAAACACAGAAACGGAGTGAGCCTTAGGGTTCCATGGTGTGGGTGGCTTCACTGTTAGGCTTTGGCCTCCATTGTCTGCAACTTGAGTGAGTTCCATCTGAGACCTGCCTCCTCTCCCATCACCTCTTGGAGAGTGGATCCTGCCCTTTCCTTTCACTCATGCCACCAACTGTTTTGGGGCCACGGTGGCCTCCCAGGATTTGGACTGGGGGCTCTCGGCAGGCATCTCTCCCCACGTTTGGTGCAACAGGGAAGTAGCAAGAACCTAGTTGTTGGTGTCTATGGACCCTTGAGATGGGCAACTGGTACAGCCTGCTGAGAATCCCCTGGGGAAGGAGGAGGGACAGGCTGCTGCTCTTTCTGTAATATTTTATTTATTTCTTGGATGGATCTCCAGGGGATTATGCTGAGTGAAAAAAAGCCAATCCCCAAAGGCTACATACGACATCATTCCATTTATAAAACTTTCTTGAAATGACAAATCATAGAAATGGAGGCCAGATTAGAGGTAGCCACGGGCCAAGAATGGGGAAGGGTGCTATAAAAGAATGTGAGGAATCCTTGACTGTATCTTGACAGTATCGATGACAATTTCCTGGTTGTGGGATTGTACTACAATTTTGAAAGATGATGCCATTGGGGGAAACTGGATAAAGGGTGCACGGGATCACTTTGTATTATTTTTTACAACTGTTTGTGAACCTACAATTAAAAATTTATAGTTTACTTTAAAATAGAGGATATAAAGCAAATATGAAAAAATATTAATGCCTATTATATATAGCTTTTGGGTGCATGGAAATGTTATATTTGTTAATTTATTTTCCTTATTTTCTAAATCTTTGAAAGTAAAATCTCTGGAGTTAGGTCAGCCTTACATGTATGTGTCCTTGCTGGTGTGATGGCAGCTTTGCTAGGGATGAGAGGAGGTACTGAGCTGTCCCAGCAAAGAGCCATGCCTCTGCCTTCTTACTGTTCTTATCTAACCTGGTGAAGCATCTAAAGCTGCTGCACGGTTGAGACTTTGTACTTCTGTTGTTGGTCCCCATAGTTTCCCCTGGGTTTCCTTGGCAGATTCAAGCAATAGGCAAAATTAGACTTCTGTACTTATTCTTGCTGACAATTATTTCCAGACTGAAGGGAATGCCATAAGAAAGCCTGTTTTCCCACAACAATCCTTCAGTTTTGTGTGTTCTAAAAACACAAACACACACCAGAATTTGTTTATTCAAGAGCTAATATACATCTCTACAATACAATCAAAAGGGACTCAATGAGACAAGCAGGCTAGCTAACATGTAAAGAGCGAAGAGGATGTCCAAAAGACGTTAGATAGGAAGATAATTTTAGTAATCATTAAAGAGTAAAATATTTCCAACCCAGTGTCTCTAGGTCAGACTTGGCTGTAGCAGGTCTATTCACATGGATTCTGAATGACAATCAGAAGATATTCCTTATCTATGGAGAGAAATGGACAAAATTAATTCACCCTAAAATTAAATTTAAAATGAATATTTCAGCTAATCTCATTTTCTCTTCAATGGTTTCAACCCTGACTGCATATCAGAATCACCTGGTGCGCTTTCACAACGACCGATTGCCAGGCACTCAGGTCCAGAAATTCTGAGATCACAGGTCTGGGTAGGGTCCCAGATAGCCATAATTTAAAAAAATTTGTCTCCAAGTGGCTCTAATGTGCAGCCAGGGTGAGATCACAGGTGTATAAAAAGTTTTATTAAATTTATGAGCAATTCTGATTTTAGAGATGTGCCATAGAGATGTCGGCTACAGACTAGATTTAGGGTCAGTGGGTCCTGTTTAACACTGACCCCTAATAACACCGCAAATGTATTTCCTTCAGGGAATGGAGTGTTTCTCTGGCTGCTGTCTTCTGGTAGGCCAGCTGGATGTGCCTTCCCTACAGGGAGGGAGGTGTTAAAACCCTGCAGGCCTTGCCACTATCTTTGATCCACCCTGCGCTTTATTCCTGTGAAGGAAAACCTTTTTTCTCCTTCTCCAGAAAGTCTCTGGGCTAAATTCACTGAAAAAGAGACCGACTTTGCCTGAAGTTTTAAATTACTACTAACAAAGGCAAGCGGGCAAAACTCAACTTGTTCAAAGGTCAAGTTCATTGCTAATTTCACAAAATTTTCAGATTGGAATTTTCAGATTCAAATTTTCTCATTTTATGATTGAAGAGTATTATGTTTCATGTTGTATATTCCAATCTACACTCCATATTCTTTGAAACAAAGCTGTAATCCAGTAAAGCAGAAAGATGCTTATTTAATATGCCAAATTACCTGGAGCTACCATGATTTCATGTTTCTTGGATCTGATTCTAAGGAAAGTCAGGTCGTTTTGAGGATCAATGTCACGGACTGTGCTCTTGGCTTTCATTGTCAGTTGATGAAGAAGACCTGCGTATTGGACTGTTGTTGAGTTGTCCAAGGTTGTTCGGATTGGAATGCCTATTAAGAGAGTGAATGATTTTGGATTAGCAAGTTTTCTGGTTATAAAAGTAATGTGCATACTGTAGAAATATTGGAGGATACCGACAATTATAAAGAGGAAGAAAAACATGATGGCTGATATTATGCCCTGGTAACAAGTTTAATTTCCTTCCAGTCTCTTTGTCAGCACACAGATTTTTAAATAGAGCTGGAATCAAACTCTATTTACAAATTTGACTCACGCTTTTTTCCCCTCACTTAAATTATAGAAAACAAGTTGTCCTTGTTGAAGAAAGTATCAACATTATGTTTAGTTGTTGCTCATTTTACTGTTTTATGGATATATAATACAATCAACCCCCTATTGTTGGATTGTTAGGTAGCTTATAATTCCAATAGCTTATAGTGTGATCAACATTTTTGTGCATAAATCTTTCGCAAGTTGCTAGTCAGTTACTGAAGTACTAAGTTAACATATTATACAGAAACGTATTCCCCCAAGCATCTTGTCTTCGTGAGTCTGCTTTCCAGTGCCGGCCAGGCCTGCGACAGGGCGTTAGTGTTCTGCGTTGAGGCCAGCGCTGCACATGCTGGCGGGTATACCAAAGGCATTGCCAAAATTTCTTCCTAACTCCTCATACGATATATTGCAAGCCTTAAATTTTGTTAGAAAACATAATAACAAAGACACTTGTGCTTTCACTCTGCGTTCCCTCGTTTGCAGTCATTCTTGGTTTAAACATTATTAAATTTGGCTTCTTGTGTGCTGTTTTTCCATTATATGAAGTTTAAAATGGAACCTATTCATTTTATTGGAAAATTCTAGCCAAACAAATATGCAAGTGTAATTTGATGCCATTCCAATCAATCTAGCTCAATTCCGGTCACCCAGCACGCTTCTAAGTGTCTATTACATAACAGGTGCTGTGCCAGGTTTTTACATATATTTTATCTAATCAGAGATGGTCTTTCTTATTTATTTTGAGAACCACCAATAGCCAAGGAACTCCAGGTATTTGACTTGCAAATGTGTCTTTAATCTAGGGGGACAGATGCAGGTGAAGTTAGGATTGCTTAATGCAGGTAACTTAATTAAGGCAAATTAATAAAAAAGTCAAATGTGGGTTGTGGCTTTCCCTCAGAGAACGTAGCTCCAGAAACTATTAAACAAGATGAGCACATCAAGAGTGAAAGACTATGAAACTCTTTGAGACTGTCAGTTTTGACTTTGAAACAGACTAATTTCTTTTTCTTTTATGGTAATCATAACCTCCAGAATAGATCTTGCTAAATAATAAATTCAAGGACAATATTGATTTTTGTTATTTTTTTTTGTTGGCCACATTTTACCCAGAAGGCAGTCAGTTAATGCCTTCTGCACCTGATGAAAAGGTGACAAGGTATGCATCTTAAACAAGCAGGATACTGAAATCTAAGAAGCCATCATCCTTTTAAGAGCACTTCTTGACAAAGTTTTATTTTGCATCCTAAATAGAAGCTGCCTATAAATTCTGCATTGCTCAGTGTCAGAATAAAAAATACTACCAGAATAAATTATTTAAAATGTAGACGACCAGATTACGAATCAGATTTTGAGTTCTTTTTAGTCAATTCATGATCCAAGTCAATAAAGAAAAGCCGCTGGTCTTTCTGAATAATAAATACACACTTTGGAAACACTTGGAGTCTCTATAGGCACCTTAAAAATCAATCAACAAATATTTATTGAAGTCTTGCTTTGTACCATGCTAGATAAAAAAAACAATTTCTTGAGAATTTCAGCTCATGGTATACAATTCATCCACTTTCCCTTCTCAGAGGCAACCACTACTCAGTTTCTTCTGCATCCTTCCAGAGATATTCTAAGTCTATTCAAGGGCGTGTCTGCTTGTCTTTGTATTTTTCTCTTTATTTTAATGCTATCATTTGCTATTCAGTATCTTAATTTTTTTCACTTAATACACTTGGGAAATTGTTCCATTCAGCACAAATAAGGCTAAGTCGTTCATTTTAGTGACCGTGTAATAGTCTGTTGAAAGGACGTGTTGTCATGCATTAATATCCTCTTGATGAATATTTAGGTTGTTCCCAATCTTTGACTTTTATAGCTAAGGGTACAGAATATGTCCTTGTGCATTCTATTACAAAGGTGTAGGAAAACGCCCTAAAATGGAATGGCGAGTACAAAGAGTATGTGCGTCTTAAAATTTGATACTGCTAAATTTATGGCACTACTTTAAAACATAACTTTAAAATATCCCAGAAAGCTGGTACTCATTTTTTGTTTTCATCTTCAACTGCACATTGATAACTTTGGTTAAGAGATTGTGTTTCAAAACTCAAGTGAATTGGCTGAGTGGCTGATAAAATCTAATGAAATTCAAATGATGGATTGTACGAGTTCTATGATCATGGCAGACGGGGTTCACTGCCATGGCAGATGGCCCTTCTCTGGAGCTGGTGTTTCTGCGTGATGGAATTGGACTCAGAGGGGATCTCTTTTCACAAGACTTGCATGCTACTTTAATGGAATTGTAGTTGGTGCTGGGGTTTTAGATATATTTAGGGGATTTGAATCTCTGGACTGATAATATGACACCCAGGCCCAGAGCCTCAACAGACTTCAACTCCTACACTTTGATTTATTGGACTTACCCCACTCAGCTAACATCGAGTTGAAGAAGGTCAACCACCACACCATGGAGCCTAGAGTGTCTACAACTGAAAGCAGGAGGAGTGCATCCAGTATCCATGTGGAATCTAAGCCCCCACTTGACATAGATGTGCAATGGACACAACCAATCCAATGTCCACAGAGAAAATGTGGAATGGGTGTGGGAAGGGTAGCCATGGTGGCTGCTGGGTTTGGGGAATGGGAGGAAGAGATGAGATGTGGAGGCATTTTCGGGACGAGGAGATGTCCTGGGTGGTGCTTCACGGACTAGACTTAGTAGCCCAAAACCATTAGTAAAGAACAAGAACAATTAACACCATCTTAAACATTCTCATTGTTGAACTTCATGGAACCTCTGAAAGCTGCAAAGCCACACTATCATAAATGGCCCTGTCATCTAAAATTGAGTAGGCTGTTGAAAATGACTATTTTGTTACATTGTGGTCACATAACTTGTACCATACGTTATTAATAAACATCCTCATCCTACATTCTGGTTATTATTAATAATAATCTGACCATAAAAATGGGCCCCTCATTAATACTTTTGGGAAAAAGGTGATAAGCTATTTTCTTTTGTATTTTAAGTGTGTGTGTGCCTGACCATATATATGATTAGAAAATGCTGAGTCCACTTTGTTCCCTGCTTTTTCATCTAATATTGTGAATGGTTTTCCATGACTCTGAATATTCCTCTACATGTTAAATGGAATAATGTTTTATCAAGAGACTATTTCATAATTAATATTAAAATTCCCCTACTGCTGGAAGCTTATTTACGTACTTGTTTATTGCTATTATGTACGATGTTTAACCAAGTACCCTTTGTACTTGAATCTTTTCTTCATCACTCCTTAGCATAAACTCTTAGGAGTAGAATTACAGATCAAAGGGCCTGGATATTTTTCAGGCATTCAATACATATGGACAGGATTATGTACTTTAGACCAAGAGTTGCCAAAGTAACACATTAGATGAGTTGTCCTGGATATCACAGGTGAATGCACCTGTACCAAGTCATGTAGCTAGTCCATGTAAGGGCGTATGGCAGGGTGTGTGCACATGCCTGGACATAAAATCAGTTCAAACAGAACCATGCATTAGGGCTGGCCTGCTTCCTGGAAATTCTGCAACAGCTCTTGACTTACTCTCACACTGAATTTAAATCCTCTCCCTTATCACCCAAGCTGGGTGAACTTTATATACATCACTCATTTGGCTTTAAATTACTTCTCATTTTCAGCAATCATATCGTTTTATCTGTACAAATAAATTAAAAATTTCCACATTCTCAGAACTGTAATTCTTTTAAATGGCGGGTATTGTGCTGGACACTTGATATTCTCATTTAATTATCACAAACACTTAGTAAAGTATGGTTATTCACCTTTTTTTTTAATGATAGAAACTTGAAGCTCAGAAGTGAAATGACTTCCTCTTAGTAGCTGCTCAATAAATATTTACTGATGGATTTTTTTTCTAAAAAGAATAATTAGCTGTGAGATTCTTTGTCCAGCCGCTGAGCTGGAAATGTGCAATTCCATGATGGCACCATGAATTATGTGGAGAAGCTACTCATATTTTAATGAAATGCTGTGGAATTTGTGGCATTTCTTGCCTTTACAAATGCCCAAATTAGCAATGAAAGCAGCAGGAACCTTTAAGATGCTTCCATCGGAGTTGAGCATGGAGTGATGTGCCAGGGAAAATGGTGCAGATTCTTAATAGGGCTTATGGAGAGTGATCGAGGGTCTACTAAATCTATAGATTTCATAGTTGGAAATGTGCTGGCCCTTCTTAAACTAGCCACAAGGACTATAATAGATACTAAAATTAATTTTTATAAATTTTAATTAAATATGGTAAAAGAACACCTTCATTTAAAATGAAGACTGAAATTCTGTACACTTTATAATGTTAAGACCAAAACAAACTGCCAGCAGTGATATTCTCCCTATTTTCAATAGGATAGTTTTATTGGTATTTGTGGTGGATAGAATTATGTGCCCTAATTTAGACATGTTCTTGTTCTTAATCCACGTTTCTGGGGGTGTGAGCCCATGGTAAAGAGGATCCCTTGAAGGTGTTATTTCAGTTAAAGTGAGGCCCAGCTGAATGAGGGTGGGATTTACTCTTGGAACACTGGGGTCCTTTATGAACAGAAGAAATTCAGGCATAGAGAAAGTCACGGGGAGGAGCCCAGAAGGCAGAAGTCATCAGAACCCAGAAGAGCGAGAAGACATCGCCATGTGATGTGAGGCAGAGATGCAAGCCGAGGGACCCCAAGGATTGTGGGCAAACCAGCCCCAGAATGTTACATACTTGAGAGAGAAAGCACCACCTTCCTGATGCCTTGATTTCAGACTTCTCCTAGCCTCAAAATGGTGAGCCAATAAATTCCCGTTGTTTAAGCCAACCTGTTGTCTGGTAATTGTCAGAGCAGCCTGATAAACTAAGACAGTATACCTGAAATTTTGTGAGTTTACCAAACTTTTAAAAATTAGATATTGCATAGTGTTTCTTAAAAATATAGAGACATTTTAAAACATGTATTTACTCATATTTATATCCTTAGCTCTTAGCAGAGTGCTTGGCATATAATAGATATTCAGTACATATTTGATAAACAAGTGCTATAACTAAAATAAACAAAATATGCTTTTGATATCAAATTCTAATGTGTTTGCCTTAAGGCTTAACACAAACAGGTTCTTGGTTAGCTCCTATGTGTTGAGGAGGTAGGCTGTGATGTATTTACCTTCTGCATTTACAACCATAGTTCCAATAACCCCTTTATGGCTCTGAATCCTTTTTAGGGTTTCCTCCACTTCTGTCTGAAAGAGATCAGGAAGGCAATTACCATAAGGATCTTTTTGGTGATCCTAACTCCAAAGAGAATAATGTTTACAGAGAAAGCCACTCCCCTATCTCCCTAACCCAAGGTACTAGATGCTACAACCCTAGATTTTTAGATGAGAGCTGGGAAATTTCTAAGTCTCACATGTGAGAACCTCTGTATATAACCCTGACAAAAATCTTGGCTTGATCCTTCCTAGAGACTGCGAGCTTAGCATCTCACAAGAACTCATTCTATTTATATGTCTCTAGTAGCTAGAAAAGCATTCTTCACATTAAATGAAAGACTGTTCCAGATCATCTTTCACCCTCTGATATCAGGTCTCCCTCTGCCTAAAAGTATCCCTTCATGAGAAATCGTATTCTCAGTCCTAAATGTTGCCCATTTGTGAGTTCAGATGATAAATATACAGAAGGATATTCTGTGTTCCAGAATTCCAGGAGTCTCTCGGTCAGTATAGCTCAGATCCTAGTGTAAGCCAAATAGATAACCATGAACGATTATGTTGGAACCCCATTATTGGGTTTTTAACTCAGCTCTGTGAATGGATCTTATGCATAGACTATATTACACCGATTTTCTTTCCCTTGGATATAGAAATGCCAAAATCAAGAAGTTTTTTGAATCTGCATATTGTTTATGATTAAGTAATCACTGGCTATTCTGAATCTGAGCAGTGGTCTGCAGAGTATCCTGATGAGTTTGTGATACTGTTCTTTTTTTTTTTTTCTTGAAACTTTGCACAGGTGGATATTATGCTATTTTAGTCAAAAGACAGTTTTATTTTACACGTAATGTTGGCCTGAGCTCTATTTCCTCTTTCACCTCACTATAGCAGTGTTTCATGAATTTCAGGCATCCATGTGTTAAATTCATGATGTTTGCCATTATGAACGCCATCTATATTCTTTAACTGTTTTTTTCTTTCAAGTATCTTACTGCTAATAGTTTAAATGCTTTTAAAAGGGAAACTACACATCAGTACTAATTCGAAATCTGGTATCATTGGTCATCATCAGAATCACCATAAAAACAATCACAATTAAGACAGAACATAGTATTAAACTCTACTCTGATTAAGGCTGGAGCCTGCAGTCTGCTCTCTGGGTGAAAAATGGAAATTACCAAATGATAGTGGCATTAAGGATGTAATAGTGCCAGAAATTTTCTCCTGGATATGATCTAAAGGCTGAATTTTTTTAAAAAAAATGGCAGAAGAGTAGCTTTCTTACAATGTGATTCACTTTATTTGGAATTTCTGGGCCATTCTATGGAGAAATTAAGATTTGCACAGTTGTTTCCTGAAGTGTAATAGTGTAATAGTTGTTCCTTTTTTTTTTTAATCTTTAAGACAGTCTCCACAGCTCCTCTTTTCCTTCTCTCCAGTACTCCTCTTTCCCCTAGTCATTTCTCTGTCTCATGAGATCTGAGCCCTCCCATTTCATCTTTCTCTTAAAATTCTTATTTGCTCTCGACTTGCTTTTCTTTCTCCTACCATTTCATTTGCTCTCTTCTCTCCCTCCTCTTCCCTCCCTTGCCCCCCTCCTTCCTCTATTTTACTCTCTATTCTCTCAGCATCTTTCTTCCCTTGTTTCAGTCCCTGGTTCTCCCTTTCTCATCTCTTCCTTCCCTCTCTAGATCAGAACTTTTTCTCTTCATCTCACTCCTCCACTTTTCTAATTTTCCTCCCTCTCGAGATCTCTATAGCCATCTGGATCTTTCATTCCCTTTAGACCACTCTTCTTCTCTCGATCTCCAGCTCCGCCCCCTAGACCCCCCACCCCACATCCACTCCCGAGATATATACCCCACAGATGACATCCTCCATCTGTACACCTCCCACCCTTCACCTAGACATCATCGGCCCCTCTCCAGGGTCACCCTCTAACCCTCCAGGGTCTTCTTGTCGCCCCGTGAGTAAGACCCTGGAGCCACCAGCCTTCGCTGCGGCCCCCGGTTCAGGCGGGGCCTGGGTCGGCTCCGGGAGCCGGGTGGCGAAGGTCCCTGCCAGTCCGCGCCCCTGGGCCCGCGGGTCGCGGGAGGAGAGGCCAGCTTTACCATCACGAGAACGGCGAGACCCGGGGCTCAGGCCGGCGCTACCGCTTCCCAGGACGTCAACAACGCTTCCAGCCGTTGCTAGGAGATGGGGAGGAAGTGACTTTTCGGAAGCGTCGAGGCCCGCGCCTGCGTGATCGCCGGTCGGGTGGCAATCCGGGGTCTTCTCTTCCGCCCTGAAAGCCTTACTGATGCCTCCCGGCCGCCGTAGGCGAAGGATGGGGCGTCAAGGCAACGGGCGTCGCCTTGGGGTTGCCCCGGCCCGCCGGACGGTGCGGAAGCAGGAAGGGGGATGTGGGCCCGGCGGTCCTACCGTCGTTCGTTTATTCGTTCGTTCATTCATTAACTTAGTCATTCAGGCACACATCAATTTAACATCCACCTATTCTTTCGAGAACTGTTTATTGAGCACCACCATGTGTCAGGTACACTTCTTGGCGTGGACTATATTCTAGTGAGACAGACGAAAAAGTAATGAAGCAGTAATTTCCAGGTGTGAAACGTGTTCGGGAGCAAATAAACGGTCGGTCTGACTTCTGGGGGTTGCACTGCTTTAGCTATCTGTTACAGCCTCGGCTGCCCCGTGGCACTTATATGTTTGTCTCCGAAGTAGTTTTTATATTAAAAAGTGTATCACAGCATCAAATCATCAATCTTTGTATTATTGTATATTGAGTCATTTATATCCTCCCCACCCCCAAAACTGTAGAGTAAATGCTGTCTTACAGCTTCTGCCCTCATCCAGTTGTAGTATCTCTTACTACAAAATGGTTTGAGGAGCTGCTTGCCAGTATTTTTATTTATTTATTTTTGCTGCTTTTTGTCGACATTTGAGTTGCTGAAAAATTGTTTGCAAGTGGTAGTGCTGAGGTTCCACTGGGTGTTTAAGGAACTGGTGGAGGAAATAGAAGATACAGACCAGCAGATGAGTTAGGGATGGTCAGAAGAACCTTGACTTCTTGAAGGGCATTCACGTTATTTTTGTAGCCTGGGAGGAAGACACCAACAATTGTATGAAGCACAGCAGGAAAACGTTATGGCAGGAGACATGTTACGACTTTCTGGGGTTTGAAGAGGACAAACACTGATTACTAAATAAGTTGGGAAAGCATCTCCACAGGGATCTCCCTAAAGAAGAGATTCAGTTTGTTCTTCCCTTTCCAGAAACTGGTCTCACACTAATCAGGAGTGACTTATTGCTAGAAATGTCAATTAGGATCTGAATGATTTGGGCCCTTATGCTCTATAATGGATTTGAACTCATCAGTGGTTTTGGGCTAGAAGATTCATTTCAAGTCTGAGCCTCTCATTTTTTGATCCCAAGTCATGTGGAAACTCTCTGAGAACCTCTAGCACTGCTTCAGTTTTTTAGGGGGAATCCATTCTGGTTTTTCTCTCTTTTCCTTCCAAGTACCTTGTGTGCCTCAAAAAGCCAGGTCATAGTGGCCAACAAATCTCCCTTGTCACTCACTACTGACTCTACTTGAGATTATTTAGAATGACCAGCTAAGGTGGCAGGGGAGGAGTCTGGCATGTGTGTGTATGTACATACAGATCTAGTGAGTGATTGCCTATACCTAGCATTTTGCAGTAATAAAACAGGTTTTTCCAACAGACTGCATCCTATAAAGACTGACCCTTGGCCTACAAGAATAGGCTAACAATGGTTGGCCCTCTGGGTGATTCTGATGAAGTAGATTTCTCCTTGACTATGTAGCCATTTGTTCAGCTTGTGAAAATCAGAGGCAGTGCACCATGTCTGTTACATCAATCAGCTTTAATGAAAGAACTGGCTGCATATGTATGGAGTGTGGACTCCCTTGTGTCTGGAGTGAGGGTATCAAACTCATTCAATAGCTGACAGCTGTGATTAGAGGAAAGAAAGATTGGACGTGAGAGTCCTGACAGGACTGCCCAACTGCGGAAAAAGAAATAAGAAGAGGCCAAACTGACTTCCAACCAACAGTCAAGATTGACTCACCGAGCACAGGAAATCAATGAGGAGAATATGAGCCATTTTCTCCCTATCGATTTTCACTTCTAATTATTCCTTGGAGATAGCTTGGTTTAATTTTTATGCCTTTTTGGGACTAAAATGAATATCCAGAGCTGGGTTCTATAAAATGTCTTGGCAGTGTCCGTCATGTGCCCGAACCTACCCTCAATACATGTGAAGTCTCCCTTCCCCACTCCTCCTCCGCCCATCCTCTTATCCCTTGATTTGACCCCCTGGATGTGCTAAATAATTTGTTTAAAAGAATTAGTTAATACTTTTGGAAAGTACTCTGAAGTGACCCCAAAAGTTGTGGGATATGCAGGGACAAAGTCTGCCATTGTTCACAGTTTATCAAATCGAGGTGATTTTCTTCTGGAGTCTCTTCTCTTTGGTAAGTTGCTACTGCTCTCTGGTTAGTCTGCATAAATCTGTGTAACTTCATGATCTTGGGTTTTCTCTTGGAATTTTCTATACCACCCAACATAGCTATCTTTGATATTCCTATCAGTTGTCAAATATTATAAATGGTCCATGGAATATATTTTGTGCCCATTTTCTCATAATACAAGGCATTGTTTGTACAATTAAACAGAACTTTTAGTCCACTACTTGTTTCCCTCCAGAAAGACACTAGATTCTCCTAAAATCCCCTCTAGTACTAAGGCTTTATGACAGGATGCCAGTGAAATCAGTAAGTGTTCCACATAACTGACTCAATGGTATACTGTTTTAGAATTATAGATTTAGGGTTTTTAGAAGATTAACCATTTTTTCCTTCTTATTAGGACAAAGATACCCTTTGGGAAAATTCTATTCAATATCCTAGTATAACATCAGCATTTACTTCCCTTAAGAGAATTTTCCATATTTGAATTAAGTGTTTCCTAGAGCATAGCATTTGGAGTCACATACAGCTAGGGTTGACCTTTTTGGGTGTGTTTCACTGAATTAAATAAATTCACTGAGCTTTGGTTTCCTCATTTGTAAAATAGGAGAAATATTACCTCCCTTAGGAGTTTGTTTTGAGGTTTAAATGATATTATGTGTGTAAAATGCCTGGTCCATTCCAGGTACCCAACGTGGATCCTTTAACCACTTTTCTCTCTTTTCTTCTTCAAGCTACCTTTCCTGCTTCCCTCCCTTCTTTTCCTTCCCTCTGCCCCTCTTTCTTATTTTTCCATGTCATCAGTACCTCTCTTCTTCCCACCCAAGTTTCTTTTTTCTCTTTCTTCTCAGCCACCTTTTCTTCAACTTCTCCCTACTTAATCTCCCTAGGAAAAAACACCAGAATTCATATTATTGGCTTTCTCACTAAAAGAACATTTTTCTCTTTTCCTCTTAGAATTATACCAGCAATATAAGTGCATTTCACTAAAACAGTCTCAGTATCTTAGGGTTGAAGGAAAACCATCAATATTTCCTGGTCTATTAAATTTGTTCAAAGAAGAAAGGAAGGGCTCATGGAGGAATAAATCCCACAAACTTGATGTACACCTTCTTTTCTCTGATAATCCAGTATCAAAGCCTCTAATCTATTTTTTTTTTAAGATCTCTAATCTATTTGTTTTCAAAATTTCTTTCATTGACAAGTATTACACACAAAAATATAGCAGAGTAAATGTACGGCTTAGTGAATTACCATAAAGTGAACTACTATGTAACCCTCAACCAACTAAAAAAATAGAACACTGTCCATACCCCAAACACTTCCACGTGGTTCTTCCCAATCATTACTTTCTCCCTTCTCCCAAACTTATCTGACTTCTAACAGTATAATTTAGCATTCCTGATTTTAAAGCTATATAA
This sequence comes from Dasypus novemcinctus, assembly GCF_030445035.2. Classification (NCBI taxonomy): domain Eukaryota; kingdom Metazoa; phylum Chordata; class Mammalia; order Cingulata; family Dasypodidae; genus Dasypus; species Dasypus novemcinctus. The sequence goes on from NC_080690.1 coordinate 8,681,012, forward strand.
ATGGAATTGCATAGTGTAATCTTTTATGTCATGCTCATTTTGCTCAACATGTTTATGAGAGTCAGCTATGCTATGTGCAGTTGTGGTTTGTTCATTTTTGTCACTGTGCAGTTTTCAGTTGTAAGAAAACACCCACATTTATTTATACTTTCGTTGTTGATATATTTTTGGTTGTTCCCTAGTTTTGACTATTACAAATAATGCTGCTGCAAACATTCTTATACACTTAGTGCACATGCCATTTATTTTGGGCATATTTGTAGGAATGGAATTGCTGGACCATAAAGTCTGTGATAACATTAACTTTCTCAAGCAATGCCCAATTGTTTCCAAAGTGGCTGTACCAATGTGTGCCCCCAACAGTAGTGCAAGAGAATTCCTTTTGCTATACATCCTTTCCAGTTCTTAGTCTGGCCAGGCTTTCTAATTTTAGCCATTTTGTTATGTGAATAGTAGCATATCATTGTCGCTTTAATTGGCATTTCTATAATCACTGATGAGATTGAGCACCTTTCTATATTTATATTTATATTTATTGGCAATTTAGATATCTTTTTTGTTAAGTGCCTGTTCAACTGTCTTGTCCATTTTTTTTGATTACCAGATGATCTTTTTTTGCTTATTGGTTCTATCTATCTATCTATCTATCTATCTATCTATCTATCTATCTATCTATCTATCTATCTATCTATCTTTATGTATCTATGTATCTATGTATCTATCTTTATCTATTTACCAATCATCTATCTTGGGGATACAATCATATAAGCTCATTATTGGTTATATCTATATATATCTACAGCTACACTTATATCTGTATCTATGTCTATACCTATATCTACTACAAATCTAGGCTGTGGCTTGCATTTTCACTCTCTTCATTGTGTCTTTTGATGAACAGAGTTTCTTAATTGTTATGTATTCTAGTATATCAATATTATTTTATTGTATGGTGTTGGTACTTTGGTTTCTTGTTTAAGAAAACTTTCCCTACTCCAAGGTCATGATGATGTTCCCATTATTTCCTAGAAGGTTTTCTTGTTTTTGATCATTGATCCACTTGTGATTGATATTTGTGGTCCGGGTTAAGAATCAAGTTTCATTTTTTTTCCTCATGGATATCAAATTGACACAATGCTATGTATTGAAAAGTTCATGTTTTCTCCAATTTCGCTGTGCCAGCTTTGTTGTGTACCAAGTATTTATATATGTGTGTTTCTCCTTTTGAGCTCTCTATTCCGTTCTGTTGGTTTGTGGGGCCAATAGTACTTGCCTTAAAGTCCCCATATCTGATAGAGCAATGCTCCCCACCTTGGTCTTTTTCTTTTTTAATGTCTGTCTTTTCTTTTCCCTTTATTTTTCCATAACTTTTAGGATAACTTTGTCAATTTCCACAAAAATATAGCTAGTATTTTGATGGGATTTTGAATCATAGATTAGGGAGAATTGAAATTTTTACAATAATGAATCTTTGAATCCATCAACATTGATGTCTTTCCATTTTTAAAAAGTTTTTCTTTACTTTCTTTCAATGTTGTTCTGCATTTTTTGTATAGTTGAAGTGCACATAGTTCATTATATTTATTCATAGGTATTTGGCACTTTAAAGTTTCTCTTGTTCAACATTTGCTTTTGGTGTAAAGATTGATCAGTTACTATATGAATACTTTGGATCTGCCAAACTTGCTAAATCTATTCTATGTTATATGTATTATTATGTATTTACTTTGAATCTAACAAAATTACTAAACTCAATTATCAGTTCTATATTTTATCTATAGATGCTTTTAAATTTTCTGCTATGCAATAATCATCCTCAAATAATGACAGCTTTACATAACTCACACCTATAGTAGAAAAAGAGGAAACATTTCCCATCTTCTTTAATAGGGCCAGTATAATCTTGATAAAAGCAACCTGACAAAAACCTTATATGGAAGGAAAATTATGAGCAAATTTCACTTATTACATAAATACAAACATCCTTAATAAAAGCTATTAAATAGTACTTTATATGCAAAAGAATAATATACACATTGAATAATACAATATAACAAAAGTAGGTTTATTCAAGAAATTCAACTTTTGTTTACTACCTGAAAGTCAATCACTTCTACTGCATTCTTTTGGTAAAAAAAATAAAAAAATAAAAATCACAAGTTCTGGTTCTAGGTAAGATGCAGTGAGCACCTTCGTCCTTGTCTTTCGCACTAAATGCAGCTGTAAAACCTGCCCATAATGTTTGGAGAAGCTATCTGAGTACTCTGAAGAGTAGATAGTATTACACAGATTGGGGAAAAATACCACAATTCAAAGTATTATTGAACCAGTGATGGGTTTTGTAGCAGTTTAATATTATTGATGAATTCCAAAAAGAAATATTGGATTATGTTTGTAGACTGATCTTTTCCTCTGGGCATATGAGATTATGCTGGATTCAAGTAAACCTCTTGTGTTAGTAGGGCGTTGAGTCCCCACCCTGTGGTGGGTGGGGACTCGCCATAAAAGGAATGGCAAAAGACAGAGTTGGAGGGATTCTTAATGTTAGGGCTTTTAATGTTGGAGTTTTTTTTTATTTTAAAGATTTATTTATTTATTTTTATTTCTCTCTCCTTTGCCCCATTGTCTGCTCCCTGTGTCCATTCACTGTGTGTTCTTCTGTGTCCACTTGCATTCTTGTCAGTGGCACCAGGAATCTGTGTCTCTTTTTGTCGCGTCATCTTGCTGTGTCAGCTCTCCGTGTGTGCGGTACCACTCCTGGGCAGGCTGCACTTTTTTTGCATGAGGCAGCTCTCCTTGCGGGGGTGCACTCCTTGTGCATTGGGCTCCCCTATGTGGAGACATCTCTGCAAGGCATGGCACTGCTTGCGTGTATCAGCACTGCGCATGGGCCAGCTCATCTCATGGGTTAGGAGGCCCTGGGTTTGAACCCTGGACCTCCCATATGGTAGGCGGACACCCTTATCAGTTGAGCCAAATCTGCTTCCCTTGATGTTGGAGTTTGATGCTGAAGTTGGAGCCCCAGGGCGAGAGACAGACCTGTTCGCTAGATAGTCTCCAGCTGACCTTGTGGAGAGTGGCAAAGCCTAGAAAGCCTCAGAGTCTACAGCTGACCTTGTGGAAAAAACAGGATTTGAGCCCAGAGGAACCCAGGAAGCCTAAACCCTCGCAGCCATTGGCAGCCATCTTGCTCCAACACATGAAAACAGACTTTGGTGAGAGAAGTAACTTATGCTTTATGGCCTGGTATCTGTAAGCTCCCACCCCAAATAAATACCCTTTATAAAAACCAACCAATTTCTGGTATTTTGCATCAGCACCCCTTTGGCTGACTAATACAGAAGTATAGGACGTATATGCACAAAATATAGGTTTCCTGTTTTTTCTCCTCTATCCCCTGGCTAGACTCAAGACAACCCAAAACTCATAAGTAGACACTACACATGGACAGTGGGAGTTCCAGGAGTCACCCTTTAGCTCTAAATTTAGAAGTGGGAAAGGAAACTCCTACTACTCAGAGTGGAGTAATCTCTCATTTTTCTTTTTCTTTTTCTTTTCCATTCTTCACTACCCCTGATCCCAGGAGAGAAAGAGTGGTGACTGTGGAGGATCACAGGCCTTAAAAATTCCCTTCCTGTGCTCACTTCGGCAGCACATATACTAAAATTGGGATGTTACAGAGAAGATTAGCATGGCCCCTGTGCAAGGGTGACACGCAAATTCATGAAGCGTTCTGTATTTTCACAATGATGGAAGAGTTTGTTGATGTGGGAGGGGTGGCATGGGTGGGGTGGGGGGTATATGGGGACCTCATATTTTTTTGAATGTAAAATTTAAAAGAAAATAAGAAGAAGGAAAAAATTCCCTTTCTTTCTGTTCAAAGGGGCTTTGGTACTGAAAGTGTGGGTCAAACTCCACTGCTTTTCCTCCTCTCTGTTCCCTCTCCCACCACTTCATTCTGGACACAGATGCAGTCAAAGGAAGGTCATGGCAGATTGAGATAACTAAATCCTCAGTATCAGGTCCAGATGTCTAGAAAGGATGGCCCTGTGAAATTGGAATGTATCAGGGAGATCACTGAGGGGGAAATTATAAATATATACATATTTTTGAGGTACCAGGGGCGACCTCGTATATGGGAAGCTGATGTGGCTCAATGGTTCTCAACCATTGAGCCACATCAGCTTCCCTGAGTTGTTTTTTGTTTGTTTGTTTTGCTTCTTCATTTTGTTTTTGTTTTTCAGGAGTCTCCTGGAACCAAACTTGGGACCTCCCATGTGGGAGATGGGGGCTTAACTGCTTGAGCTACATCTACTCCCTAAAATATTTTTAATCTAAAAAAAGTGAAACTCCAACCTATCAAAATTGTGAGATGCAGCTAAAGCAGTGCTTGGGAAGCAGTTTAAAGCACTAAATGCTTATATTAGAAAAGCAGACCGGTATAAAATTAGTAACCTATGCTTCCATGTTATCAAATTAGAAATAAGAGCAAAATGAACACAAATCAAGCAGACAGAATATAGTAATGAAGAAAAGAGATGAGTGAAATTGAAAACAATACCATTGACTAAAATCAACTAAACTAAAGGTTGATTCTTTGAAAAGTACAATAAAACAAGTAAATCTCAAGACTGACAGAGAGAGAGAGAGAAAGAGAGAGAGAGAAATTACCCATGTTAGGAATTGAAGAGGGAATATCAGCATAGTTGCATTAACATAAAAAAGATAATAAGAGAATATTATGAAGAACTCTACACACATAAATTCAGCAACTAAGATGAAATGGACCAATTCTCAAAACCACAAAATGACCACATCTCACTGAATGAAATGAGCAGAGTCTTACAGCTATTACATTGAATTTGTCATTACAAATCTCTGAGAAAGAAATCTCTAGGACCATATGTTTCAAATGATTGAACTCTATGAAAATATGAAAATTTAAAGAATACATAACATCAATTCTATACAATTCTTTCCAGAAAATAGAAGAGGGTATTATTGATCTGATACCAAAACCATACAAAGAGAGGAAAATACAGACCAATATCCCTCATGTACATAGATGCAAAAATCCTCAACAGAACATTAGGAAATCAAATCCAGCAATATATAAAAAGAGTGATACTCTATGACCAAAGGAGGTTTATCTGACAAATAATTCAAGACTGGTTCAGTATTCCAAAATCAACCCATGTTAACCAAATTACCACTCTAAGGAAAAATTACCATAGGGTCACATTAATTGATGTAGAAAATACACTTGGCAAAGTTCGACCCCAATTCACAATAAAAATCCTCAGCAAATTAGCATAGAAGGGAGCTTCCTCAACCTGGGAAATGCCACCTACAAAAACTTAAAACTGACATCACACTCAGTTGTGAAAGCTCACTTTTCCCAGGAGCAATGTAAGGATGCCTCCTTTTGACATGCCTGCTCAGTATTTTACCAGGAGCCCTGACCAGTGCAGTAAGGCAGAAAGGAAGAAGTATAAACATACAGATCAGAAGGAAACAAAGAAAACTCTCCCTATTTGCTGATGTCATGAGTGTCTATGTGAAAAATCTCCAGGAATCTACAAAATAAGTCTTGAACTTGTAAGTGAATTTTGCAATATTCACAGGATAACAAGATCAATGCATGTATACATACAAGTATCAATTATGTTTCAGTGTACTAGCAATCAACAAATGGAAAGCAAAAATTTTTAAAAAAGCATTTACAGTATCTTCAAAAAATGAAGTACTTAAGGCAAAAACTTAAAACATGTGTAGGTCTTGTATAATGAAATCTAAAAATGCTGATAAAAAAAAATAAATTGAAACCCAAATAATTAGAGAGACATACTGTGTTCATAGATTGGAAGACTCAGTATCATTCAACTATCAGTTGTCTTCAAATTGATCCATAGATTTAATCTAATCCCAACCAAATTCCTGGCAGGATTTTTGTAGATCAAATCAGGCTGATTCTAAAATTTGTATAGGAAGGCAAAGAAACTAGAACAGTCAAAAGAATTTTGTAAAAGAATTATGAATTTGAAAGAATCTCACTACCTTATTTTAAGACTTACTATAAAGCTATAGTAAACCAGGATTGCTGATTCCTACTGGATACTCATACTCAGGATCTACTGATTGTTACCTCTCATTTAGCACATGATAGGCTAATTTTGTTATAAACTTAATTTCCTAACTAAAGTAAAATTTGTCAAGACTTTAGTAGGTCTCCTGAGACCTTTAAAAACTCAAGGAAACTGGATATTGGATAAGAAGGCAGTCTGATGCCTTTATAGTAACACTGAACAATCCCTTATTTTTTGTTAGCTGGCATAGTTTTGCAAGCAATTCCATTCATTCTGTCTCAATCGCCCTGACAATACCTTGAGCTCAGCAGGCAGGCATTACTTCATTTTTCAGGTGTAGTCACTGAGGCAAAGAAGCCAAATGACAGACTAAGGATCCAGAAGGGTAAATCTCTTCTCATACCACTTAGGAACTTTCTCCCAGGATCTCTGTTTCTCTGCATTTGGGTGCCCATTCCATACCCTTCATCTTACCACCATGTCCCATTCCTGTTCTCATTCCAGAGTATCATATCTTTCCAGGAGATACTCCGCCCGAGCCAGAAACAAAATTGAGCTCTCTTGTCTTCCTTCTGTGCTGTTATACCAAACAAATACAATAAGATTTAGTTACCTGTCTGACAAAAAATCTTGCCCCTCTCCCCGTGCATGTTCTGCTTCACAAAAGCACCTGAAACACCCCAGAAAGATCCTTTCTGCTAAGACCACTTCTTTTGCAGCTGACTCAGGAATTGGGATGGGGGGGCTGGCAGATTCAACCATGAATCTGGGGATGATGAAGACATTCCCAGGTGGAATTCCCATAGTCTTTGACTAGCCAGAAACAGCTTACCTTGAGGGATTTTGATTATTCCTTCTGAACACCATAGGATTAAGAGAGCAGGTAAGCGAAGAAGCAAAACAATGAGTATTGAGGCACATGTCTGGAAGGCAAAGAAATGGAAACTATGTTTGGAACATCAGAGACCCTCTCAAGGTAAATCTAACTTACACAGGACAAGCATTCCTTCAATGATATGGAGTATATGAGCCGGGACTATGGAGATACAGGGAATACATCTGTGATTAAGACAAATATTCTCTGCCTTCTTGGTGTGTACAGTCTGGGGGAACTATAGATTAATGAACCAAGAAGTGATTATGAAACTCCACACCCAGTTTTCGCATGGGAGATTTATAGGTTGCAGTTGTAGCACCAAGAATGGAGTTCAAAGGATTTCTGGAGGAGACAATGTCTAAGCTGAGTCCCAAAGGACAGTCAGATACTAGTTAGATGAATGGGTATGGAGGTAGAAGAGGGGAAAACATGTCCAAGAAAATACAGATATTTCAAAGTAGTACAATAATTGCAGTTTGGTATGGCTTCAGAATACAGAATGGGAAAAATATTTCTCTAGGCAAAACCATGTGTTACTTTAGTTAACTGGACCCAAATGTATTACCTGAAATTGAAATCATCTGCATGAATTGAGTCCCTGCTTTATCTTTACAAATGGGATCAGGCAGTCAAGAAAGTGCAGCTTAACTCAGATTTCCACCTTCAACTCCTTGCCTGGCAAAATGTGAATCAATTCCCCTCTCGTTGGGGCAGAAAGTGCCCTCGAGTGGAATTGAAAACAGGTGCTGTTCATGAATCTTCTGGGTCCAGCGCAATACAAATTGAACATGTATTTTTGCCACCCCTCAGAGAAGCTGCCGTCAACTGAAAGTCCAACAGTCTCTCCAATTCCAAAACCAAGTAATGCAGAAGAATGCTGGATCTTTTGAAAAGGCCATTTATTTTTGTTATTGAGATTGTTATCATTTTACTATGTCTCCTAAGGAGTTTCCTAGTTGAGAAAAAATTAGAAATAACTAAAGAGAGAATGAGAACTCCAAACCTGGGAAATATTTTGTCATTTCTCCCCCACCCCAATCCCAGAACATTGACTCAGCTTTGGCTAGTGGAAGGGAATTGGTCAGTGAACCTGCTGGTATAAATCCACAGTAGAAATTTAGTGTCTTCTCTGTGCCTTTCTATAAATGTTGGACAGTGACTAGGAATATGACTTTGAAGTGTCTGGCTGTGCAGGGACTCGTGTGGAGGATAGAGACAGCATATTGGTGAGTGAGTGTGTAGGAAGGTAGTTGTGTCTTATGTCATCATGCCATGGCCTAGGACACTTCAGTACATGCCCAGTTCCACCCCCACCTCTAGGTGGAAAATTGGGGTCCTCTGCTCTGCTCAAATGTATTGTGATTTTTGAGACTATTCAACTTTATTTATCTATTTTATAAAAATTTCAAGGTTTAAGAAGAGGCTAAATGATCTGAATAGAACTGAAATGCTTTAAATGGCAAAAGTTGTCGATTAGCAATAGCTATTTTTTTCCCCCTCCCAAACAGGAGGAAGGCAAGTTGCGTGGAAACGACCTTGTTTTCCTCTTCAGCATCCTCTAGATGGTGCTGCTGCTACAGCTATGGGCTGTAAATGGTTTCAGCACTTCGAGTCAAACCAAATATTTAACTTATTAGAAGTCTTATGCTTGTGGTTAATTGCTAATATGATACTATTGATAATTCATACCCTCACATTTACCCTGGATTCTGCCAAGAATGAGCCTATACATATAAATGAGTAATTTCAAGGGCTGGAACAAGTGCACTTCTCTGGTTATGATTTAATAAAGTGGAAGACTTTTAGGTCTGGCTGATTACCCGCCTCCCCACCCACCCATCATAACCTAGCATAGGATTAGCTCTTGCTTCTGCTTGTGGTGGCTATGCCAGGCCCTTGTACATAGCAGATACTAAATTAATGCTTGCCAAATGAATTTTCAGTTTTACTTTTTCCTATCACTACCGATTAGGGATAAGATGATCAACTGGATTAAGCTTTTAAAAAACCCCAGTTGGACATCAATACTTGTCTTTACAATGAAAAAAATAGAAGTCCTTTTTTTCTTGATTCCTGAACATGAAATGGCCTAAAATATATATATATATATATATATATATATAAATCACTTTAATTTAAAAGCAAATTGGTTTTCAGGTTGGTTCCATTGAAATGCAGAAATGGTATGAACAATTTTGCTTGATAATTACTTGAATGTTAATCAAGATTTTATTAAAATCAATATTTGATATGCTGCTCAATTTAATTAAATTAAACCATAGAGAAATGACTATTAAATGAGTTTGAAAATCAATCGCGGGATAAGGTGTGTTTCTTTTAATTAGATTAACATATGAATTGTTGGGCTAAGCAACTGCTGACCACAAAAGAAACAAAAAAAACCTCACCACTTTTGTTTACACAGTATGAACAACTAATAATGTGCATATACTCTGCTCTGCTGTCTATATGTTTCTTCCTTTATTTTGAAATAAAATCCCATGCGGTCCATCTCATCAGTTTATCATACAGACTCAGGCTTGAACCAGGATGAGTATCCCAGGGTGTTCAGCTGGTAAACAGTGGAATTTGATTTTAACACAATGGCCAAGTTTTTCTCGCTAATTTATATTGCTTACAAATAGGATGAAAAAGCACAGTTGATTGCGAGGACATTGGATAGTTTTCTTCCTGAAAGAAGTGTTGGTTTTATAGAAGAGTCATTGGAAGGAGAAAAAACCCAGTCAAAAAGCCTATGTGTTGACTTAGAAAGTCTGAGTCCTATGGACTGCAAAAAAAAAAAAAAAGTTTTTATTTTCTGGATAGACAATACAGTTATTTACTATATAATTTATGCTTGTTGAGAGTGGCAGAGATTTATGGCTTTAGCAAAAAAGTGTTCTAATTGGGATTAGCTAATGAAAAAGTGTCTGGAACCAGAGAGGGAGAAAGTAGGGGAAATGTGAATTAGTTGAGGTGTTTCTTCTCTCCTGGGAAGCTAACAAAAGGGTTAGTGTTAGGCACCTTGGACAAGAGCGGTGCCTTTAATTAGACCTTCAGAGTTCGTGCCTGTGATTTTGGTTTAAGTATTCTTAGTTATCCAAGGAATTGACCCTAGGAAACTAATGATATTCTTCTTAAATACAATCAACAATGCGACTGAAACTGAAACAGCTTCCCGAGATTCTCCCTCACTTTTTTTCAGTGCGTGTTTGGTGGAATAAATAAAGCAGCAACCCACACAATTGTGCAACTTGCCTGCTCTAGGCTGAGAACCCAGCTTCCTAAACTTCGGCAATTCCTGTGTGCACCCTCACAGTTTTTTGTCATATCCGTGCACCCCTTGTGTGTACATTTTCGTTTAAAGGGTCTCATTTTAAAAAATAAAATTAGATACATTTATTTTAAATAATTGTTTCATAACCATAAATGGGAAACCAGAGTCACTTCCCATAAGAAGGGGATGTTTGAAAAGAAATACAATTAAATCAAAACAGTGTTATCAAATTCTAACTCTAGGGAAGTGTTCTGAGGGGTTAAAGACATACTTGCATCACACTGAGAATTCCTCTTTGATTAAACCTGAGGAATAAGAGAAGATTCTACACTTTAAAATATTTTTATAAAGATTTTTAAAAAGACTTTCTTATTACGAGTCAATTATTATTACTTAGGTCAATTTTATCCAACCAAGTGTCTGCATGTCATAGAAAACCATGTTTCCCACCCAAATCGCATGCCCATGTTTTGTGACCAACAGTCCATGTGGCTTTGTCTGCAGCTAAGACTAACATTTTCCCCACTCTTTTTACTCCCCAACTTCCCACCAATAGTATTTAAACCTTGTTCTTCTTCTATAAACAATTAGAGAATTCTGTTAAGCAAACGCACTTGGAATGAAGGGCAGATTACACAACGAATAGTTTCTATTGTTGGTTAATGCTTTTTTTCCTTCACATATATTGTTTGAGATTAATTTTTCTCTAACCAGGTGTGGCAACTTTCCAATTATAAAGTAATAAATATGTCTCTTTATCCCTCCTGACCTTCATATACCCCATTCCCCTCTCCAGAGGCAATCACTGTCATCAAGTTTTATGTATTCTTCAGAGTTAGTGTATGTAGGTGCAAGTATATTTGAACCTATATACCTCTCCTTAATTTCACACAAATGGAAGCACACTCTACATGCCATTACACACTATATTATCGTTCTACCCAACAATATTTCTTGGACATAGTTTCATGTCAGAATATATAGCCCTATTTTATTCTTTCAAATACTGAATAGAAACACTCTGTATTTATAACCAATCCCCTTTTGATAGACACTTGGGTTATTACTTCTGTTTCTAAAAATAACACTGCAATATCTTTGTGCAATCATATTTGGGCCCATGGTGACCATTAAAAAATACATCTAAGGCTGGATATTACTCAATTGGATGGAATTCTAATTATAATAATTGGAGAGAACAAACAATCATATTTATGTTTTTGAGTACAGGTTTTCTCTTCTTTTTTCCCCAAACATAAAATGAATTCTTATTTATTTTTGTGATGTCCTGTACAGCACTGAGCACCCTGATTTGCACATAAAGTTGAAGGCTCTGAGCTATGTTTGTTGCATTTGTCCAATACTCTTTAATTCTTCCTGGCCATTGTCAGCTTTGAAATTAGCTGTGTAGTTATGTGTTTAATGGCTGTCTCTCCTAGTAGCTAGAACTTTCCATGAGACCAGAGAGGGCTTTAGGCACTATTGCTTTGGGCACTGCTATATCTCCATCACCTTGTGCAGTATTTGACACAGTTCCTCAATAAATATTCACGAAAGAGGGAAGGAACAGCATGTGTACTAAATTTAGATTTCTTGTTAAACACTCCAAAGGGCTATGTAGACATTAAGCAAATGAAGGGATACAATACTTATTACAGGTAGAAAAGAATAAATTCTAACCTTACCCTCTTTGGGAGTTTCTCACTGATGAAGGTTATTATGGGGCCTAGCGTGTCTCTAGATTCTTTGACATTTCTTCCTTATTTTCTCCTGCATTTTTGATGACACAGTTGATGGAATCTAACCTTTACTCTCAATTAAGTACCATTGTTTATAGGAATTTGACAACCAGGCAACGGACTCATTTTAATTTAAAATAACTGCTGCAAAAGTGGGGACCACTCTTAGTATAGGAAGTTGGCAAAACAATCATTTTGTAGACAGGAAATTTTCTTTGGGGCTAGATGGGCTGGAGAGCTGACTTCCTTCTGATTTTATCCTTAGTTATTACTAAGGATTGGGTAGTAATGACCCCCCTTCAAGTGTCCTGTCCATGGTGGGGAGATACACTTTATTCTCTACCCTTAATCGTAATAATATTAAATTCCTATAGTTTATCATTCATTCATTCATTCATTTTCTCAATGTATGCTCTTATGGTGCCTATATTTTTCTAGATGCTGGAGATATGGAAATTATGTTGTTTATATTCTTAGGAAGCCCATAGAAAAGTGGGGAAAAGATGTGGATATAAATTTAGTTCATGATAAGAACTGTCTGAAAAAGAGATATGCCCAAGGGGTGCAGAGGAGGGAATGGCAGTGTGTCTACAGCCCTTGGTGAATCACGTTCATATACAGTGCCTGATTTTGATACTCAAACCAGCCAGTTGGTTTTTCTTTGCTGGTTTTCAGAGTACCATAAGGCAAATGTCCCTGCCTCCAACAGGGTCTACTTCGGCAAGATTTGGGATTGTTGAAAAATCCTAAACTTCTCTGATCTTAGGAAAAATTAATCCCGTATTATTTTCATAGCAAAGAGATACACATTCTATTTGCTTGAATGAGGCCTATGAATGGGAAAAAAAAGAAAGAAAAGGAAAAGCACCCATGAGAGCTGGGGTTGCCATTTCTGACTGAGTTGGAGTTGGGAAATACCAGGAGTCTCACAGGAAGGTGCTCCTGGGTTCTTGACCAAAGAACAGCTCTGCATTTAGGTATACATAAAACTTGCCGACCTGGACACAGGGCACGATACCTTCTGGGCTTCGACTGCCATTTATTTTCATGCACGAGGTTGTGTTAGGCTGCTCAGCTTTAAAAGAACTGGCTTTTCAGCAGTATTTTTTACCCTTGAGAGTACATAGAGCTTCGTGTTGTATATTAATCAGAGCTTTCACGACTTGCTTTGAATGGTATTCGAAATGTGTCTGGGAGAGTGGTGAATGAACTCTGCCCAAAGTGTGCTCTATTATTTATTACTCAAGAGTCTCTTCACCTGAGACGTAGGCTGAAATTAAAGGCAGCAAATACCTACCTTTGCTAACTCAATGTTCTTCCCAGTTTCTGCTCTTTTTGCACCACCCCCCTGCTGCTACCCAAGGAGTTTTTGATAGCTCCTAACTAAGTGTTAGTTTGTAACGAAAATCACACTAATGTCACAGTTTTAAAATGCCCCACTCTTTCCACCGGTGTGTAGATCTCAGAGCACACCGTGCTTTGCAAACACCTTGCAAACTTGCTTGGAAGTTGCTCCTCAGAACAACTTCCCTTCCTCCTTTTCCTAGCTGACAAACTCTTTGTCACCCTATAAAACCTGGTTCAAACGTCACTTCCTCCTCCGACTCCAGTGCTGTCCTTGGCAGTTAGTCACCCTCTTTTCTGTGCTCCCACTATCCTTTGCTCATGCTTCTGTCATACACATTCTCAAGGGGGGGAGTTGCTATCACTCCAAAGAGGGCAAAAATTGGATTTTGAGAGACAAAAGAAATCCTATTCTTTTTGTGAATGCAACACAAATATACATACAATACATAAACAGATAGACAGTATATAACATGTCATGATAAGGGAGGAGATTAGGAAGAAATATAAAAAAATTCTGCTTATGGAGGTGATAATGAAAAATGGTCAAAAAACACTATCATATGATATCATAATTCTTGCCCCCTTGTACAGCAATCATTATCTTGTATTTCATTGTGATTAGAAAATCATGGTTTTGCACTTCAATCTCTAGTGTATTACTTGCTATATATTAGCATTTATTAGTTATTTAGTTATTGACTGCGCCACATCAGAAACACCTGCAACAAATCATTTTTAATTATGATTAAAAATTATAGTAGTTTGGACTCTACCTCCCAAAACATCCATGAGTGGATCTGGAGTAGGGCTCAGGGAGTGGGTTTTAAAATGCTCCTTGGAATCTGGTTTTGGGTTTGGGAACCACTGCTCCAGCCTAGGAATCAGCTGCTCATTTATTTTGAAAATGGCTCCATTTTTAAAGAAGTGTGTTTGTGAGTGTCTGATAATTCATCTGCTATTTTCTGCCCTGGTGAGACCATGGAGCACCAGTTTCTCCTAAGGGTGCCTCTTCTAAAAGGATATTGAGAGGCTTGGGCATTTCCCTTTTTGAGGATTTTAGGCTGGAAGTTGTTGGGAATATGGTAAGCAGAGTGACACGCTGTGTTAGTCAGCCAAAGGGTACTGATGCAAAATACCAGAAACTGGTTGGTTTTCATAAAGGGTATTTATCTGGGGTAGGAGCTTACAGTTACCAGGCCATAAAGCATAAGTTACTTCCCTCACCAAAGTCTATTTTCACATCTTGGAACAAGATGGCTGCCGATGTCTGGGAGGGTTCCGGCTTCCTCGGTTCCTCCCTTCCAGGGTCTTCCTTCTCTCTGGGTTCAAGGTTCCTTTCTTCCCAGGGCTGGCTTCTCTTTCCTCTGTGAGCTTTCTTCTGGGGGCTCCAGCTTAAGTCTTCAGCATCAAACTCCAACATCAAAACTCCAACATCAGAAACCCTCAACTCTGTTCTTTGCCATGCCTTTTATCAATGCCCCGATTACAAACATAATCCAATATCTATTTTTGGAATTCATAACCATATCAAACTACTACACTGGCTAACCCTCAGGAACACCTGGTGCTGGGCTTCTTTTGCTCATTCTGAGTAAGATGGACATCTACAAAAGGGTGGGTGGCTCTGTGGGTATCTGGGGTGCTAAGATGGAAGCTCTGAGGGTTAATTTCTAGTGGCATGGCCTGAACTCCTTCTTTAATTCTGTTCTGGAAAAAGATGTTTCAAAAACTTGAATGGGGAACCTCTTATATTTTTTTATTGTAACATTTTGTGTGATTTATGTATCTTAAAAAAGATAATAATTTAAAAAAGTAAAAAACAAAAACAAAAACAAAAAACTTGAATGGTGCTGTAGGAAACACACATCAAATCTGTGGATGCCACATACCAAAGAGGGAGAACATATGCATAGAATGACAGTGCTTTAAAAACTACCAACAGGTTAGCATAGCAGTTCTTTTCCCTTCCCTTCCTCGCCTTGCCTCGCCTTCCCTTGCCTCGCCTCGCCTCGCCTCCTCTTCCCTCCCCTCCCCTCCCCTCCCCTCCCCTCCCCTCCCCTCCCCTCCCCTCCCCTCCCCTCTCCTTTTCTTTAATATTATTTTCTAAAAGATACTTACGGGAAGCAGACTTGGCCCAATGGATAGGGCGTCTGCCTACCACATGGGAGGTCCACAGGCCTCCTTGACCCGTGTGGAGCTGGCCCATGCGCAGTGCTGATGCGCACAAAGAGTGCCCTGCCACGCAGGGGTGTCCCCTGTGTAGGGGAGCCCCACGCGCATGGAGTGCACCCAGAGAGAAGAAAAGTGTAGCCTGCCCAAGAATGGCGCTGCACACAAAAAGAAACACAGATTCCTAGTGCTGCGGATAAGGATAGAAGCGGTCACAGAAGAACACACAGAGAATGGACACAGAGAGCAGACAAATGGGGGGAGGGGAAGGGGAGAGAAATAAATGAAAAATAAATCTTTACAGTATTTCTATACATATATACTAATACTTACTAAACTCTTACTTCAAAATATCAAATATAAAGAAAAAGTGTCAACAATATTTAATTAAAGTTTGTCTTACTTCTCTTAAATCCAGATGAACTCATTACATCAGGGACAATTATCTGATTGTAGTCAGTTCTACCATCACAGGATATCTGGCCATAATCAAATTCTATTTTAATTATAAATGCACGATATTTTTTCCATGGGGTTAATATATAATGAATTTTCCAGGAAAACAACTACTATATCAATCAAGGGAAAAGTGTACATTGTTCTGTTCAGAACTTTAAATGATGTTATTCACCATTTTACAAAATCACAAAATGATACTACTGATATTTGCATCACCAGCACAGCTCAGCAGATCACATACAAGCATAATCCAATATTTCTTTTTGGAATTCATCAGTTATATCAAACAGCTGCACCTGCTTTCTTCTTTCTTTCTTTTTTAAATATATTTTTTATTTATTTTTTAAAAATACATAGATCACGCAAAATGCTTTCTTCTTTCACTTACTAAACCTCTCTGTCCCTGGAAGCATTTGAGTCTACGATGCCTCATGGAGCCAGGGCTTCAAATCGTTGTTGATGGATGACACAGGCAACGTCGTATTTGATGTTGCTTTAAGGGAATGAAAGAAAGTGAGAGCAGATTTAAAGGTGACAGCAGGAAGTGAAATCACATCATATGAGAAATGTTGAAAGGAATGGAGGTGTAAACCTGCGAGAAGCGGAGGGCTTGGGGGACAGGACTAGGCCAGCTGACGCGTCTTACTGATGACAACGTGTCTACTTATCGAGGTGCTGTGCTCCTATCAAATTACCTGCCACTACTCTGTTCTGGAACTGGAAGCCAGGCAATGAAACTTGCTAAAATAACATGCCCAATAAGAACAAACAGGCTGTGAGTGAGAGACTGAGGTGTTCTCCTCAGAAAAGAGTACCGAAGCGTCAATCCGTAAACCAGGCTAACCCTTGTCCACTTTTCTCACTTCATCATTTTATTTTATATTTTTTATTATTATCTTTTTTAAAGATACATAAATCACACAAAATGTTATATTAAAAAATATAAGAGGTTCCCATAGACCCCACTCCCCACCCCACCCCACTCCTCTCACATCAACAACCTCCCTCATCAGTGTGGTACATTCATTGCATTTGATGAGTACATTTTGGAGCATTGCTGCACCTCATGGATTATAGCTTGTGTTGTAGTTTACACTCTCTCCTAGTCCATTCAATGGGTATGGCAGGATATACAATGTCCTGCATCTGTCCCTGCAATATCATTCAGGACAACTCCAAGTCCTGAAATTGCCCCCGTATCACCTCTTTTTCCCTCTCCCTGCCTTCAGCAACTCCCGCGGCCACTGTGCACATCAGTGACATAATTTCTTCCTTTGCTAGAGTCACAACAATTCTATAGTAGAATTCCAGTAAGTCCACTCTAATCCCTACTTTATTCCTCTCTCCTGAGGACCCTGGGATGGTGATGCCCATTCCACCTCTAAATTGACAGGGGCTTCTGTAGCTCCCACACTGCATCGTTTTTTCGTGTTTGAGGCCTTGAGCTTAGTTCTGGGTAGGTAATAAAATGGTATTATTTTTGCAGAATATGCTAATAATTTTATGCATATTCATTTGTAAGTAATAATAAATTAACATGTATTGATGAGTTACGTATTCCTTATCTGCAATATTGTCTAAATCCTCCCTAAACCCCATGAGGCAGATGCTATTTGCATCCCTAATTTACAGGTGAGGAAACAGAGGCTTAGGGAGGTAAGTTAACTTGCCCAAAGTCATAGAGTCTTAGGCATAGTGGGGCTGAGCCTGTTGTGTCCTGACCTGACACAGGCTAAGCTATGGGTGCCCATGACCCTAATCACACACAGAAGTAGACAATCACGTCCATATGCGGCCGCAATACTGCAGGGTAGAGTGTAACATCATGCTGTACAGGATTAATTGCCAAACGAACAGGACCAGCAAGGAAGTGTTCAACCCTTTATACAGGGCATAAACAAATAATAAATTGGAAAGAAAGAATTTTGCTAGCTGCAAGATGCCAGCTGTAATTTCAAGAAAATGTTGATTGCATGTTTTAAGAACTATTTCACAAAGCCTTGCTCCAGTACAGATTTCCCTTGTAAGGTAGCATGGAAAAAAAGAAGGAGAGATGCTTATTTTTACTTGTTTATTGTTTCTTTGTCAGCAGCTGTGTTGATCTGGTGTTGATTATGCAGAGAAGAATTATTTTGATTATTGACAGTTGGCATTCTTCTCATCATTTGGAGTTCTTCATTTCAGAATTGTTTCCTCACCTCTTCTTCTGCCTGCACATGAATAAGAATCGAAAAGCACATGCCAGGATCCTTACCCAAGGCAGCTGTGAGGAGGAATGTAGTTGAAAGTTGAGATGTGATTCGATGTTACACTCTCCCTGCCATTTGTTCCTTTCCTGAACATCATTTCAGAGCAGCGGAGCTTGCTTGGTTCATCATCAGTGTCTGAAAGGCCTTTCATTATGGGTTGCCTCTTCTTTATGGGTTGACTCTCCTCTGCACCTTCATCTTCTGGTGGGTGCCCCCACCTCTCCTAGTCGTCTTCATTCAGAGATGTATGCCAGTGTG
Source organism: Dasypus novemcinctus (assembly GCF_030445035.2). NCBI lineage: Eukaryota > Metazoa > Chordata > Mammalia > Cingulata > Dasypodidae > Dasypus > Dasypus novemcinctus. Next base: position 8,699,473 of record NC_080690.1, read on the forward strand.
TTGCCGATCAGGGTTAGCTGAAACCCGTAGTTTCTGTGTTTTTCTTTAGAAGACTGCTTGAAAAACAAAAACAGTGTGATGACCCTCCTTTCAGGTAACATGGAAATGGTGTAGGTAACAGCTTCCTTTGGTGTCTTCTGCCACATCCTCTTGGCCTGTCTCTGATTTCAGCATCAGCTCAGGCACTCATCAAGATGACAGAACCCTCCGTCAAGTTTTCCCTCACAGTGAGTGTTAACACCCCTAGAAATGAGAACCCTCAGCCAAGGGGGTGGGCAGAGCCAGAGGATGATTAACAGGTGGGCAGTTTTGGGAGGAGCTTCACCTACTTCTCAGAGATCCTGGCAGATTCAAGCCCGGTTGTCTGCATGAGTGCCCCCAATAGATTTCCTTATTTTGGCTTTCCTGTTTCCCTGGACCATCTCCCAAACAAAGGACATACACTCTGTGTCTCAGGTTCAACTTTTTGGAAAACACAAAATGAAATAGTTAAAAAAATGTTTTTTCCCATTTAATTTGTTTCTCTTGTCTCCTTTCCTAGATCTTATTTCGATCTACTACTTTGGAGTAAGTATTAACATTTATTCTTGTAGGAATAATATTGGCTTAGTGAAAAAAACTTTTAAAAAAGTCTTTATTTACATCGAAATTGACTCTTTCTGGAGGCAATTCAACATGGATCTGTCTTCTCCTATAAAGGTCTGTTTTGTTTGCCCACCAAGGGGGTGGGGACTCAACCCTGCACACCCTAATGACATGGCTGAATCAAAGCCCTAATTTAATCAAAGGCATTTCAGCTGAATCGAATACAATTAAAGGGTACCACACCCAGAGAAACAGACCAATTTACAAACATAACCAAGTATCTTTTTTTTTGGAATCCATAAGTAATATCGAACTGCTGCATAGAGTGAGCATTTTTACATGGTTGTTATGCATATTACTTGACATCATGCATAGAGCATGTTAGCGTGGTGATGAGCACCTACTCTCTTTTATTGAATATTATACAAAACGAACAAAACAAAAAAGCCCCCTTACTAAACCACGTGTACTCCCTCTACTTCCACTCCTTGGGGGAATCCACTGTGTCTAATGTATAATCTGGAAGTTTTTCTACATTTACACAACATATGCATATGCACTTTTATATATTCTACCTTCTCTTTTATGCACATGGGGCATAGTATACATACTCCTTTGCAATCCACTGTAAAAAAATATTTTTATTACAGAAGTTGTGAACTTACAAAACAATCATATTCATGTGTAGAATTCCTATACAACACCTTTTCACCAACACACCACACCTTTGTGGAATATTTGTTATAGATTATACAATAATATCATCAGACTATTACCACTCAACTATGGTCCATAGCATTCATTTAGCATATTTTTTCCATATCACTCCATTATCAGCACAGTATATCTTTGTCATTGATATAAGAATATTGTAGTATTGCTGTTAACTATAGCCTGTAGGTTACAGTAATTGTATTTTTCCCATGCTTCTCCACATTCCCACCACCCTGTAACAGTGATGTGCATCCGTTCTAGTTCACAGAAGGACTTTCTTACATTTGTTCTATTAACCACAATTCTTATCCTCTTCTAGGTCTGCTGTGTTATTCAACCCTAGATTACTCTCTAGCTTTCTTTCAAATGACATTTATATTCCTAGACTATCCTTTTTACCCATAATTCCATTTATAAACATGCTGCTCCTCACTATAATGTGTTACTTAATCCATTTCCACACTTTTTCAGTCAATTTAATTAAAACTTCTACATACATTAAGGATCAGTACTCCTCAACCCTTCTCTTATCTCCTAATAACCTATACTCTAGGTTTTAACTACATGCATTTATTCTCATATTTAGTTCATATTAGTGAGACCATGCAATACTTGTCCTTTTGTGTCTGGCTTATTTCACTTAGCATAGTGTCTTCATGGTTCAAACATGTTGTCATATGTGTCCCTATTTCATTTCTTACTGCAGCATACTATTCCATCATACGCCACATTTTGTATATCCAGTCATTAGTTGATGGACACTTGGGTTACTCCCATCTTTTGGCAATTGTGAATAACGCTGCTAGGAACATTGGTGTGCAAATATCTGTTCATGTCAGTTTTCAGTTTTTCTGGATATATTCTTAGTAGGGAATTGCTGTGTCATATGGCCACTTTATATTTAGCTTTCTGAAGAACTGCCAAACTATCTTGCACAGAGGTTGCACCATTTTACATTCCACCAACAGTGAAGGAGTGTTCCTATTTTTCCACATCCTCTCCAGCATTTATTATTTTCTGTCTTATTAAAAATAATGGCCATTCTATGTGGTGTGAGATGATATCTCATTGTCATTTTGATTTGCATTTCCCTAGTAGCTGGTGACATTGAACATTTTTTATTTGCTTTTTGGCCATTTGCCTTTCATCTTTGGAGAAATATCTATTTAAGTCTTTTACCCATTTTTAAATTGTATTGCTTGCTCTTTTATTATTGAATTGTATGATCTCTTTATATAGAATAGAAATAAAAACCTTATTGGATATGTGGTTTCCAATATTTTCTCCCATTTAGTGGGCTGCCTTTTCACCTTCTTGATGAAGTCCTTTGAAACCCAAAAGTGTTTAAGTTTGAGGAGGTCCCATTTATCCATGTTTCCTTTTGTGACTTGTGCTTTCAGTGGAAAGTTTAAGCATCTACCACCTACCACCAAGTCTTGAAGATGTTTTTCTATATTTTCTTCTTAGGAGATTTGTACTTAGGTCTTTGATCCATTTTAAGTTAACTTTTTGTATAAGGTGTGAGACAGGGGTCCTCTTTCTTTCCTTTGACTATGGATATCCAGTTTTCCCATAACTATCTGTTGAATAGACTATTCTGCCCCAGTTATGTGATCTTGAAAGCTTTGTCAAAAATCACTTGACCAGGGAAGCGGCTATGGCTCAATCAGTTGGACTCCCATCTACCATATGGGAAGTCCTGGGTTCATGTTCCAGGGCCTCCTTCTGAAGGCAGACTTGCCTGCATGCTGTGGAGAGCTGCCTGCCAGGGCACCACTGAGTGCCACTGGCCCACAAGTGCCATAGAGTGCTGGCTCAGCAAGATGACACAACAACAACAACAACAACAACAACAAAATTGGAGACAAGCAAAAACACAGAAGGGCAGACAGCAAGTGGAAACAGAGAGCAGACAACAAGCAAGCCATGGGGTGGGGGGGAGTGGGAATAAAATACAAATAAATACAGACACAGAAGAATGCATAGTGAATGGACACAGAGAGCAGACAGCAAGCAAGCAAAAAAAAAAAAAAAAAAAAAGCCACAAGGGGGGGCAGGATACATTAAAAAAAAAAAAATCACTTGACCATAGATGTGAGGATCTGTTTCTGAGCTATCAGCTCAGTTCCATTGGTCTGTATGTCTGTGTTATGCCAGTACCATGCTGTTTTTACCACTGTAACAAGGTAAAATGATTTACAGTCCAGAAGTGAGAGTTCTCCAACTTTGCTTTTCCTTTTTAACATGTTTTGGCTATTCAGGTCCCCTTATCCTTCCAAATAAATTTGATAATTGTGTTTTCCACTTGTTTAAAAATGCTGTTGTAATTTTTATTGTGATTGCACTGAATATGTATATCAATTTTGGAAGAATTGACATCTTAATGATATTTAGTCTTCCAATCCATAAGCATGGAATGTTCTTCCATTTATTTAGTCTTTTAAAATTTCTTTTAGCAATGCATTGTAGTTTTCTGAGTACAAGTGCTTTACATCCTTGGCTAAGTTTATTCCTAAATATTTGATTCTTTTAGTCACTATTGTAAATGGATTTTTTCCCCCTGAGCACAGCCTCAGATTGTGCATTACTAGTGTATAGAAACACCAGAAGGTTTTTGATCTTGTATCCTGACACTCTACTGAAATTGTTTATTAGCTCTAATAGCTTTGTCATAGATTTTTTTCAGGACTTTCTAGGTATAGGATCATATCATCTGTGAATAGCAAAAGTTTTACTTCTTCCTTTCTGATTTGGATGCCTTTTTTTTCTTTTTCTTGTCTTACTGCTTTAGCTAGGACCTCTAGAACTATATTGAACAACAGCAGTGACAGTGGAAATCCTTGTTGTCTTCCTGATCTTAAAAGGAAAACTTGCAGTCTTTCACCATTGAGTACAATGTTAGCTGTGGGTTTTTCATACATGGCCTTTATCATGTTGAGAATTTCCTTCAATTCCTATCTTTTGTAGTATTTTTATCAAGAAAGGATGCTGCATTTTTTCAAAAATTTTTGTATCAATTGATAGGATCACAGACATCATGTGGTGTATTGTGCTATTTGATTGTCTTGTGTTGAACCACCCTTGTGTGCATGGTATAAAACTCACTTGATCATGATGAATAATTCTTTTAATGTATTGTTGGATTTGGTTAGCATGTATTTTGTTGAGGATTTTGCGTGCATATTCATTAGGGAAATGGGTCAGTAATTTTCTTTTATTGTAATATCTTTATCCCACCTTGGTATTAGGGTGGAATTGGCTTCATAAATGAATTTGGTAGCATTCCTTCTTGTTTAGTTTTTTGGAAGAGTTTGAGTAAGACTGACATTCTTTGAATGCTTGGTAGAACTCACCTGTTAAAGCATCTCATCCTGGGCTTTTCATTTTGGAAAGTTGTCTAATGACTGTTTCAATCTCTTTACTTGTCACTGGTTTGTTGAGGTCTTCTATTTCTTCTAGGGTCAGTGTAGGTTGTTTTTATGTTCTTAGGAATTTTTCCTTTTCATCTACATTATCTAGTTTGTTGGTGTACAGTTGTTCATAGTATCCTCTTAAGAAGTCTTTTATTTCTGTGGAGTTGGTAGTAATATCCCTGTTTTCATTTTTTGTCTTATTTAATTGCATCTTCTCCCTTTTTTTTATTTGTCATTCTAGCTAAGGGTTTGCTGATTTTATTATTCTTCACAAAGAACCAACTTTTGGTTTTGTTAATTTTCTCTTTTTTTGTTGTTCTCAATTTCATTTATTTCTGCTCTGATCTTTGTTATTTCATTCCTTCTACTTACTTTGGGAATAGTTTGCTGTTATTTTCCTTGTTCCTCCAGCTGTGTAGTTAGGTCATTAATTTTAGCTCTTTCTTCTTTTTTAACATAAACACTGAAGGTTATAAATTTCCCTCAGCACTGCCTTCTTTGCATCTCAAAGGTTCTGATATGTTGTAGTCTTGTTTTCCTTCTTTTTGAAGTATTTATTGATTTCTCCTGCAATTTCTTCTTTGACCCACTGATTATTTAAGAGTGTGTCATTTAATCTCCATATATTTGTAAATTTCCTCCTTTTCCACCTCTTCTTCATTTCCAACTTTATTCCATTATGATCAGAGAAAGTACTTTGTATAATTTCAGTCTTGTTGAATTTATTGAGATCTGCTTTGTGACCCAATATATGGTCTATCTTGGAGAAAGATCCTGAGCATGTGAGAAGAGTGTACATTCTGCTGTTTTGGGGTGCAATGTTCTGTATATATCTCTTAGGTTTAGTCCATTTATCATATTATTCAATCTCTCTGTTTCTTTATTGGATATCTGCCCAGGTATCGTATTCAATGATAAGAGTGGTGTATTGAAGTCTCCAACTATTACTGTAGAGACATCTATTTCTCCCTTCAGTTTTGCCAGTGTTTGCCTCATGTAATTTGGAGCATCCTGGTTAGAGGCATATTCATTTATGATTGTTATTTCTTCTTGGTGAATTGCCCCTTTTATTAATATATAATGTCTTTCCTTGTTTCTAATAACAATTTTGCTTTTAAAGTCTATTTCATCTAATATAAGTATAGCTACACCAGCTTTTTTTTTGGTTATTACATGCATGGGATATCTTTTTCCAGCCTTTAACTTTCAATCTATTGATATCCTTGGGTCTAAGGTGAGTCTCTTGTAGACAGCATATAGATGGCTCATAATTTCTTATCCATTCCACCAGTCTGTGTCTTTTGATTGGGGAGTTTAATCCATTAACATTCAATGTTATTACTGCAAAGGCAGTTCTTATTTCACACATTTTGACCTTTGGGTTTTAGCTGTCATATATTGTTTTCACCATCTTTTTATACTTTAGTTACTTTTTCTGATATAATCTTCACTTCTAGACTCTCTTCCAAGCCTCTCTCTGCTTTCTTTTCTTTTTAGAATGTAGCACTCCTTTTATTATTTCCTGCAAAGTCAGTCTCTTTGTTATAAACTCTCCCAGTTTCTGTTTATCTGTGAATATTTTAAACTCACCCTCATTTCTGAAAGACAATCTTGCCATATATAAGATTCTTGGCTGGCAGGTTTTCTCTTGCAGTATCTTAAATATATCATACCACTGCATTCTTGCCCCCATGGTTTCTAATGAGAAACTGGCACTTAATCTTATTGGGTAGCCCTTGTATGATATGCATTGCTTTTCTTTTGCTGCTGTCAGGATTCTCTATTTGTCTTTGGTATTTGATGTTCTAATTTGTATGTGTCTTGGAATTGGGCTATTCAGATTTATTTGGATGGGAGTACATTGTGTTTCTTGGACATGGATATATCTATGTCTTTCAATAGGGTTGGGAAAATTTCTACTATTATTTCTTCAAGTATTTCTTCTGTCCCTTTTCCCTTTTCTTCCCTCTCTGGTACACTCATGACATGTATGTTTGCATGTCTCTTGCCATCTTTTAGTACCCCAAAACCTGTTCAACTTTTCCCATTCTTTTCTTCATCTGTTCTCTTGTATGTTTGCTTTCAGAGATCATGTCTTCAAGCTCATAGATCCTTTTTTCTGCCTCCTCAAATCTGCTGTTATATGCCTCCAGTGTATTTTTAATTTCTTTTATTATAACTTTCATTCCCATAAGATCTGCTATTTTTCCATGTATGCTTTCAAATTCTGCTTTGTGCTCACCCAGTGTCTCTTTAGCCATCTCATTTGAATTTTTAAAAAAGATTTATTTATTTATTTCTCTCCCCTTCTTCCCCCTGCCCCAGTTGTCTGCTCTCTGTGTCCATTTGCTGCATGTTCTTTGTCCGCTTCTGTTGTTGTCAGCGGCATGGGAATCTGTGTTTCTTTTTGTTGCGTCATCTTGTTGTGTCAGCTCTCTGTGTGTGTGGCACCATTCCTGGGCAGGCTGAACTCTCCTTCGCTCTGGGCGGCCCTCAGTACGGGGTGCACTCCTGGTGCATGGGGCTCCCCTACGTGGGGACACCCCTGCATGGCACGGCACTCCTTGTGTGCATCAGCACTGCATGTGGGCCAGCTCCACATAGGTCAAGGAGGCCTGGGGCCTGAACCGTGGACCTCCCATGTGGTAGGCAGACGCCCTAACCACTGGGCCAAGTTTGCTTCCCTCATTTGAATTTATTAAGAAGATTTGTTTGAACATCTGTGATTAGTTGTCTCAACTACTTTATGTCATTGGGAAGCTAATCTTGTTCCTTTGACTAGGCCATATCTTCCTGTTTCTTGGCATGGGCTGTAATTTTTTATTGGTGTCTTGGCATCTGGGAAAAGTTACTTTCTTTAGTTTAAGGCTTTCTTGCCCTTTCTCCCTTGCAGGTTGTGTAGTAGGAGCTGAGGATGTATTTGGTACTGTAAGCTATGGAGCCTGAGGCTGCCTGCATTGCCCCAGCAACTGATGAAGCTTCTCCCACATTTGTGGGCATAGGGACAGAGCTGCAGCCATGTGTAATAATCCATGCTGTGCATACCAAGACCATCGGTCATTGTGTGGAGAGACTGATGAAGCTTCATGCACCTTCCTCCTCTGCCTGGGGTGGGGATGAAGCTGAAGGCATGAGGAGCAATCTATCCTGTGTGGGTCCAAAATGACCACAGTTGCCCAGGTAGACTGGCATTGAACTGGTCCCCCTCCTCCCCTGCCAGGGCTGGGGATGGGCCCTCCAGAGTGCCCAACAATCTAAGCTGTGAGGAAGGAATATGCCTGCATTTGCCTTGAGAGGCTGAGGGAGTATGTCCCTTCTGACCTTTACAGGGTGTGGAATGAAACACAGGCACCCAACAGTTCAGTCTGTGTTAGCTGAAAATGCTGGCCATTGCCTGGAAAGGCTGAGGACACACCAGCCCCCTCATATCCTGTTGGAGGGTGGGGGTGGATCCACATATGCCCTCCAGTCCAGTCCCTACAGGCCAAAAGGCTGCAGAAACACATTTCCCCTCCTATCCTACTTAGGGGTAGGGATTGAGTCGCAGGTGTCTGACTATTCAGTCTGTACTGGTTGAAAGCACCTGCAGTTGCCCGGAGAGGCTGATGTAGATCTCACCAGCTTCTTCCCTGCTGGAGGTGGGTCTGGAGCCTCGGCTGGGGCTGCAATATGATCTGGGTGGAAAGAAGTTAGTCCCTACCATTACTGTGATTTTCAATCAGTCCTGCTTCCCCTCATGTAGATGGTGAAGTTAAAATGGTAGCTACCAGCCTCTTTCTGACTTGGACAGGTTCAAATTTTACCTGTTCTTAGGACTATACTTTAAACAGATGAATTTACTAATCAGTAGTTGAGACTGTTGGCCAACCATCTCTTCCTCCTGTTTTTGGGAAAAGGTGCTTCCAATTCCAGTTACAGAATAGCTTCTAAAGTGGCTTGTGCCACCAATGGAGGATGGGCACTGGCCTCAGCAGCATGGAGTGCTCTACTCATGAATATTCTCTGCAGATGGGCTGTATCTTCCTTCCATTCTTTCAAGGATGTTGCAGGATGCTCTTCTGGTTTCCTGGGCCCCCCAAACTGATGCTTTAGATAGCTCTGTTTAGATTACTAACTGCCCTATAGGATGAGCTGACTCTTGGAATGTCTTCCTCAGTCACCAGTCTGCCCCTATCCCTCTGCTCTGCTGCAATCCACTTTTAAATTATTAACATGTCATAATCATCCTCGACTGTAAGAATATATATGCATTTATTGCAATTTTTATAAATGGCTGCCTGGTTTTCCTCTCCATGAATGTACCCATTGCTTTGCTCTTTCCCATATTAATGAATGCCTAGGTTGTCTACAGTTTTTCACTATTTCTAACAGTGCTGCAAAGAATATCTTGGCACATATGTTTCTTTGATCCTTAGGATAGACCTGAAAGTGGCATTACTCATTCTTAAATGTAGTTCTAAATCTCTCCTCTTTCTGGGGACTTACTGGACTATTCTAATGGGAAGTCCTCACTCTGCCCTCCCATTTCCTGTGGTTCTTATATTGTCTGTACATACTACTTGTTTGGTTGCCAAGTACACAGCCTTCTCTCATCATTGTTTCTGTAGTTTTGACCTTTGATTTAAATCTTGTAATGTTATTTACATTCTTATAGATTTATACCTTTTTTCAAACAAATTCACTAACTTTTTGAGAATAAAGTGGTCTGCTTCTCTGCCTTTTAATCTAGAGCAGTGATCCTTAAACAGGGGCAGTTTTGCCTTCATCTCCCCAGGTACATTTGGCAATGTCTGGACACATTTTTGGTCATCATGACTGGTGAGAATGCTATTCACATCTAGTGGGTAGTGACCAGGGATACTCTAGACAACCTTTAAGGCACAGGGCAGTCCCCATCACAAAAAAAAAATATCTGACCCTAAATGCTAAGAGTGTTGAGATAGAAAAATCCTGCTCAGGTGTTCTAGAGGGTTCTGGGGGCACCTATGGGCTGCAAAAGGCAGAAAGCATTTGAAATTTAGGGACTTCAGTAGACAGACATGTAAAGATGGCCACCTAGAATTCCCATCCTCTGGTTGTCTAGGTGAATACTGATATAGCTACTGCTAGAAGGGATTTTACAGATGAACTTAAAGTCCCAAGTCAGCTGATCTTAAGATATGCAATTATCTGCATGGGTCTGATCCAATAGGTGGGTACTTTTAAAGAAGAGAGTTTTCTCTGGTTGGGAGTAGAAGAGGAAGACAGACATAGTCAAAGCATAAGAAGGACATGACACTGCTGATTGCATTGAAGATGCAGGGGGCCACATGAGAAAGAATCTGGGTGACTTTTAGGAACAGAGAGTGGCCTCTGGCTGACAGCCAACAAGAAGGCAGAGAGCTCAGAAATTCAACTACAAGAAACCAAATTCTGCCAACAATCTGAATGAGCTTGGACAAAGATTCTTCTCCAGAACCTCAGGATAAGAGCAAAGCCTGGCCAATACTTCAATTTTTGCCTTGTGAGATCCAGAGGAGAGAATCCAGTCAAGCCCATCTGGTCCTCTGACCTATAGATGGTGAGCTAATACATGTTGTTTTAAGCTGTTAAATTTGTGGGAACTTTTTATATAACAACAGAAAACCTAATGTAGAGCAGGAAAAGATGAGTAAGCACCTCTTGAGAAATTCTTCCTTCTCCTTCACAGACATTGTCAATATCTTTTGATGTACAGCAGCTTTTCAAAATCAACTGTGATAAAATCAAAGTCCACAGGACTTCAGGATCATTTTAATATTGAGTATTTAATTGGTGTCTGGCACTGTTCTAAGCAATTAACATATATGAGCTCATTTAATCCACGCACCAATCCTATGCAGTATGTACTCCCACCCTATTGCACAGATGAGGGGACTAGGGCACAGAGAGGTTAAGAAACTTGTTTAATGTAAGACAGATAATAATTAACAGAGTCAGGATTCAAACCCAGGCCAACTGGCGCTAGGAATCATGACCTTTAACTACTGTACTTTAATGTCACAGATAAGGTTGTTATGGGCAGGAATTATGCTGAAAGCAGCTGATGGGAGGATGTGAGAGGAGTTCTTGCCATTGTAGCAAGAAGAGGGAAGGTTCTTATGTGACCAAATGGTTGTTGAGCTACCTTAGATCTCTTCATAAATAATCCTATTTTCCAGGAGGTACAAGAGAAGTGGCAATAGATACCTTGTTGCCTGATCAAGCAATCCAGTTTGAAGACCTAAATCCTGGTCCCAGCTCCATCACTTATCAGTTACATAGACTTGGGCAGGGCATTCAACCCCTCTGGATGTTTGATATTTCATATGACAAATGGGAGTCATCATATCTGTCACCCTCCTTCACAGGCTCATTGTGGGTATCAGAGAGAAGTACACTTGCAAACAGACTTTAGAACACACCAAACACACACATAACAATCACTTTAATACCCTCAACTGAAACTCTGGACTCTGGGTTTTATCTGGTCCTTAGCATATTCTTTAACAATTTGGATTTTGTTGTCTTTTGTGAGTTTTCCTAAGGGTATACTCTGAGTGTGAGAGCAGCTGAGATGTTTGAAGTTTTGTCATGGAGATCCTTTAACTCTGAATTCACCAGGGACCTCTCCAGTTCCTACAAGCATCTTTAAATAGACGGGCCTTCTTAGACTCAGTCTCCCATCTTTATCTCCAAGCTCACTGCCTAACATTTAAGGACATGGTCCCTAAGGATGTCGTGGTGATGCAGAATAAAGTCCCTCTTGTGAGGATAACAGTCCTGACTCATAATTTGACTCAGGGGAACTATTAGACACATGCTCTTTGGGAGTGTGTGTACCTCCATAGAAGATATCAAACAACTAAGAGTCAGAAAAATTTACATAATCTCTTAGTGACATCCGATCTCTTAGTCTTTCAATGTAGTGTTTCTGAAGGATGTAGACAGACTCCCCAAAGCCAAAGTCTTCATATGTGATTTTATTTCAAAATCACTTTGTTCTGGATATGTCTCATGCGTAGTATCAGAAAGAGGCTTGAATCTGAGAGTTATCCAGCTCCCAGACAAGCAGAGCTTAAAAGGTACATTTTAGGATTTCTCAGCTCCTCTTCTTTCATGAAATCAAAAGCAAAGATGCCTGGTGTTGTTACTCTGAATTGAAGGTCTTCTGGCTGGTGGGGAATCCTCCTCTGTTGAGTGGCCCTATTTTTCATCTGCAAAGCCCAGCATGAGCTGCCAGGGCTCTTAGGGACCAGTTATTCAGACAAGCCCTTCCTTTGTGAATTCCAGAAGTATAAAGACACTAATACACTGATACAAATCAGATGCGCAGGTGTCTGCTCTTTTCCATTCTCCTCGCCTCCATTTCATTCTATGCTATTATATTTTATTAATAGCCATTTTATTCCATTCCATCCCATTCCATTACATTAGAATTTATAACGTTATATTCTTTGTTATTCTGGTCTCATCCATTCCATTCCATTCCCTTTCTTAGTCATGTATTGATTTCTTGTTTCCTGAGAGGGATTTTGCTAGATATTACAAAAAAAATTTTGGTGTTGTGCATGTGTGTTTTGAGTAGATTTCAGGGTATCCTTATCATTGATGGAAACTCCATATTTCTTGAACTTCTCTCTAGGAATATTCAAGAAGTAATGTTGGATGAATTTGAAATGTGACAAAATAAAAGAACCTGCATACCAGACCTCAGTACATGCCACTGTGCCCTTCTGAATGCAGACATAGAAAAAGATCCATCCACCCACTGCCCTTGTGCCATCCTGGTACCAGGCGGCTGCTGGGAAAGGAGTGCAGAAATATAAGCCCAAGAAGCAATCCTGCTGGGTGAGGGGCTGGTGGTCACGTGGATGGGAGACTCACCTTGGCCTGTCTTAGATGCTGACCGGGGGTGGCCTGAACTCAGTGCTGTGAGGTGTTTTCACATTTTGTTTTGAAGAATTGATGAATAATTCTTCCTTGGAATGCATTTCTGCCTTTCATTCTTTCTTTTAATTGCTAGAACCCTGGTGAATGACTGATGAACTTCCAAATAGCTGCCGGGCATTGTACTGTTCACTTCGGATGAGAGGCTTGTGTCATTCAGGGCTCTCAGTTGCAAGCAACAGCACCTGTTTCTAGTAGTTAAAGCAGAAAATGATATGATTGAAAGAGTGTTGGAGAGAATTGCCAGGAAGCCTAGACAACTAGGTGGGAACAAAAGAGGCTAGGAGCAGCGAGGGCCGTAACTAAGTTCACATCCCAAATCAGTCCAGTGATGTTGCATCTCCTTTCACTGCCTCAAAGCATTGAGAGGCACAGCTTGCCCCATTGTTTCCATGCACCCAGCCAGTCACCAGATACTTCACTATCCCTGTGGACATCCCCTGCTGATGCAGATATGGGGCAGCTTGCCTAACTGAATGCATTATCCACTCTTCCTCTGACTTTTAATACTAGCTCTGGATTCAAATTTCTGTGGAGGCACATCTGATTGTTTGAGCTTAAGCCATACGACTGTGCTTTAGCTGCAAGGGAAGCTGGGAAAACATGGGAGAAACCATTACATGGGGAAAGTCAGCCAATGTAGAATGGGGGTGCAGGCATTGGACAGCCAAAATCATTACACCTGTCCACTCTAAAGGTGGCCAGAAATGTTTTGAAGGAGAGCTCAACAGCCTCTGCCCTCAGAAAGCATAGGATATAGTTAGGGGATACTGGATGCTTAAAAGGCTGAACAGCTGTTTTAGAGTCAGCTTACAGTCTCTAAGAGGTCTCACAGCAAAGGAGAAAAATCTGTGGCAAGAAAGTTAAAGCACTTGTGGTTAGTAGGTAAAACTCGAAAGGAAACTGGAGTAGGTCTTAATTAGATACTCAAACACATCCCAAATCTCTGGAAAATCATAGTATGCTATAATAAAGAAATAATAACAAACCAGGTTTGCATCCAGGTATCTCTGCTTCCTACTTGTTGATTTGAGGCAGGTCATCTAAACTCTTTATGGGAATGTATCTGGAAAGAAGAGTTGCTAGATTTAACAAGTAAAAATACTGGACATCCTGTTAAATTTCAATTCCATATAAATAAGAACTTTTTAGTATACATATGCCCAAATTTTGCATGGCTGTACCTGTGTTAAAATTATTCATTGCTTTTCTGAAATACAATTTTGACAGGGCATCCTGTATTATTTCTGGCAAGCTTACTTAAAAGAGCCTTCAATTTGGGCCTGTTTAGGGCCTCCAGGACTGGGAAATTGACCTTATCTTTACACAGATGCTCTGTAACCACTCTGGAATGTGCCAGGCTTATGTTTCACAGGTTACTTGCACCTGACCAGCGAGCAAACAGAAACCAGAGGACACTGAAGAATCAGACATGGGATGGGAAGTTAGGAGGGAAGGGGTGAGCATTCATCTTAAAGCTGCTGCCCGAGTGGCAAGGGCAAAACTAATGCAAAAAAAAAAAATCCATGATGAGGAGAATATCATGGATATTTTATTATAAGATCTGACAGAGCAAAGATTAGTGATGTAAGTGTAGATTCAGATCTTGTCTTTATTTGAAATTTTGGTAGTCGGTTCATTATCATTTTTTTGCATTAATTTTTACTTTAATAAGATTGCATAAGATCTTGTTTATTTTGATTCCTTAGATATTTGGTGCTCCTTAAAGTTTTCACCCTAGTTCTGGTCCTGCTTTTTGCACTTAACAAGACCCATATTCTGCCTGGTGCAGCCAGTGGGGAACGTTGTCACCTGGGTACTGTAATTTTGGCTGAGAGCATGTTGTGTTATCTCCTGTCTTGTTATGCTCTCTCGAAATTTCTTATCCTGTGCCATAAAGAAAATCATCTCCTCTAATTTTGTCTTTTGGCATCATTCATCACTGCCCCTTTGTGATAACCGTATACTTCCTAACCTCAGTTTTCCTCTATGTAATGTAAGGATAAAATAGTTCCCACCTGACAGTGTTAGTTTGAGGACTTGATGAGATCATGTGCCCACAGCACTTAGACCAATATCTGGTAAATGGGAAACAATCAATAAATGTTATACTAGTAATACTTTAACACTTATCTCATTTGATCATCAGAACAACCTTGTGAGATGGGAACTCACCCCCATTTCACAGACTAGAAAGTGGAGAACAGAGTGGGAAAGTGGTTGGTACAATGAATGCAACTAGTGGGTGATACAGAAGCCAGGCCTCTTGAGTCCCAGTCTAGTACTCATCTGATACACCATAACAGGCCTACAGTAGCATAAGAAGACCTAATGTGGAGAAGTGAAAGCTTCTAGAAGCTTCTAGAATCTCAGGTGTAATAGTCATCTTCTGGGCCATGCACTGGACCATTACACATGGAATATTTTTAATTACCTTGGATTTACAGCATATGACTTACCTCTCTAGGCCAACACTTCTTACTGACCTTTCAGATTTGATGTGTGTGTTTAAAAGTCTAATGCCAGCCCCAATGAAGTATTAAGTTAACTGATTTATTAAGCACTGAATATGGAATAGAGTCATAGTGGAAGGAAATACTGTCTCACTCTACTGTATTCTAGGAATACTGCATTCTACCTTAGGGGGAACAAATGGTTGAGATTTGTTGGGGCCCATCTTCAAATAACACTTGGGGAGGTGAACAGCGAGACTTACACCGGGATCTTCCAGTTGGCCAGCTGTCCCTTCCTGGGAAGGCGTATGGTTACACCTACACTGCCTGACAGATTTGCCTGGGAAGCATTGGTATTAGCAGTGATTTTAGGAAACCTTGGTATTCAAGGTTTTAATTCCTATCTTTTTAAAAAATTTGCTAGTTGTCCTATTAGAGTTCATATTATATTAATAGTGCAAATCCTGTAGTAAATTAAGATAAATTGCAGTCATATTTGAAAGCTGGAAACCATCAAATATTTAAAAAACTATAGGCTGAATAAAGACAATATCTCCTTTCTGCTTTATTTCTCAGCCTTCCGTTTTCAATATTGGCTGTAATGCCTATCTTGACATCATTTTGTTTTTCCTCTGAGAGTCAGTTATTCTCTGGGAATAAAATATGTTCTCCAGAGGCAGTATGTGTCATATGTGTCATATGCCAATGGCATGGACTTTTTTTTTTTAACTTTTTTTCTGCCCCTGCCCTCTTGTTTTTGCTGTCTGTGTCCATTCGCTGTGTGATCCTCTGTATCTATTTCTCTTTTTGTCTTCTCTTCTCATCTTTCTCCTCTAGGATTCACTGGGACTCGATCCTCGGGACCTCTGATGTGGAGAGAGATTCCCTGTCAATCACACCACCTCAGTTCCTGGTCTCTGCTGCGCTTCACCTTGACTCTCCTCTTTGTCTCTCTTTTGTTTTGTTATCATCTTGCTGCATGACTCACTTGTGTGGGCACTGGCTCACCACCCGGGCACTCGGCTCACCATACAGGCACTTGATCACTACATGGGCACTGACCCATCGTGCGGGCGCTCATGTGGGCACTTGACTCACCATGTGGGCACTCGCACGGGCGCTCATCTCATACGTGGGCACTTGGCTCACCGCGCAGGCACCCACATGGGCACTCGGCTCACCATACGGACGCTCGGCTGAGCACACGGGCACTCGGCTCCCTGCGCAGGCACTCGGCTCACCACATGGGCACTGGGTCCCCAGGCAGGCATGCTTTCTCTTCTTTTTCACCAAGAGGCCACGGGATTGAACCCAGGTCCTCCCATATGGTAGGCGGAGGCCCTATCACTCGAGCCACATCTGCTTCCCTGGCATGGGCTTTCAGAGGAGCTGAGTTTGAATGTGAACTCTACCAATTCTGACCCATTAACCTGGGCATGGTCCCTAAACCCTTGGAGCCTGCACTTGGGTAGCGTTAGTATGTCCTTCATGGTCTTCTTGAAAGAACTCAGTGAGATAATGCATGTAAAATGCATAGGCTGACCAATACTGAGTGGTCCAAAAATGTTAGTTGTTAGCTGGGAAATAGGGATAGTATAATGCTCTTAGGAATGTTTTAAGGGTTAACTGAGATGCTTGCAAAGCATTTTGGTCTCTACCTGAAAAAAAGTAAGCACTCAATAAACATCCATCCTTGACATTATTGCTGTTTTCGTTATGAAGTATTACCAGTAAAATGTGGATAATAGAGTTAACTTAGTAAACATGTAAAGATTAATTGGGGGAAGTGGACTTGGCCCAGTGGATAGGGCACTGTCTACCACATGGGAGGTCCGCGGTTCAAACCCCGGGCTTCCTTGACCCGTGTGGAGCTGGCCCATGCACAGTGCTGACGCACGCAAGGAGTGCCATGCCATGCAGGGGCGTCCCCCACATAGGGGAGCCCCACGCACAAGGAGTGCACCCCGTAAGGAGAGCTGCCCAGCGCAGAAGAAATTTCAGCCTGCCCAGGAATGGTGCCACACACACGGAGAACTGACACAACAAGATGACGTAACAAAAAGAAACACAGATTCCCGTGCTGCTGACAACAACAGAAGCGGACAAAAAGCAGAACATGCAGCAAATGAACACAGAGAACAGACAACTGGGGCGGGGGATGGGAAGGAGAAATAAATAAAATAAATCTTTAAAAAACAAAGATTAACTGAGAAAGTGTGCAGGAAGTATTTAGTGCTGTGCTTGGCTTTGAATGAGAAACAAATCAATGTTAAACTCCATAGGGGCAGAAACTGTGTCATTTATACCACTTTATCCCTGGCACCCTCATGTTTGGCATATACAAATATCCATTAAATATATTTTAAATGAACGAAGGAATGACTATATTATTAATTAGGTTCCATTCTACTCCAAACATAACAGGAGATCTCAGAAGGAAGTTCTAAACTCCTTTAGAATCTGGTGACCCCTGAAAAATAGGGCTTAAAGTAAACCCGAGGAGACAGGATGTTCCCAAACTCTGAGATCATCATCATAATCCCCTACATTAGAAAGGTCTTTATGGTTCACAAAGAACTTTCACATCCATTATGTCATTCAACATTAAAAAAAACACACCAAAAAAACAGGAAAGAAATGTTCTTAGGGTCAGTCTGGACCCATTGCTCAACCTCTTAGAAATGATTTAAAACCCACTCCATCTTGCTACAGATATTGCTTATAGAAAACTTCAGGCATAGAAAAGA
Organism: Dasypus novemcinctus; assembly: GCF_030445035.2. Classification (NCBI taxonomy): domain Eukaryota; kingdom Metazoa; phylum Chordata; class Mammalia; order Cingulata; family Dasypodidae; genus Dasypus; species Dasypus novemcinctus. Next base: position 8,717,332 of record NC_080690.1, read on the forward strand.
TACCCAGCTTGATTTAGCTTAAAGAAACCTTTTGTGACCTTATAAACAAACACAGCCCAGTGGGAACCCAAGTGGAATTTCAGAGTTTTGAAGATGAGCTGAGAGAATTTGCCCAGAAATGGGACATATTAAAACAATCTCTACCAAAGGAGTAAACACAATAAAGAGATTGACTCGGAAGAGGAAAAAAAAAGGCCAGTGCCACTTATTGGTGAGCAGCGGGTGCCTCGCTCATTATAACTGTTGACTGTGCAGCAATAATGTTTGGGAACATTGCAAACTCAAGAGCGGGCTGATAATGATGCTCATCTGCTCGTATGGACTGACTGCCTTACATAAACTCTGATTGCCATGGAAAGAGCTTCTTATCTTTAAAGGATGCTGTCGGAATGGTACTGAGCAAGGCTGATTAAAAGACATTTTTAGGCATATAAATGTCAGTTTTTAAATGCCTGTCCTCTGATAGAATGTGTATTAGTGCGTGTGTTGGGTGAAAGCGCTTTGACTGCATGTCCCGCGGGAGTGGGTTTAGCCGGCTGATTAAGTGAATTATGGAAAGACAGGGTCAAGGGCTGGATGGTCAGGGTTCCAGCAGGAAACAGAGATTGCTCCCAGATGGTTCATTTGGAGAGACTTAAGAAAGGGATTAAGAAAATGGAGGGACATGGCGAGGTCCTTAGAAATTAGTACAGATAAGACGCTCTTCCAACCCCTAGGGCGTGCCTGGTTTTAGGAAGCTGGAGAGAACTGGAACTGTGGAGAAGGAGCTGTGACCACAGAGAGGCACAGCCACCACCAGAGAAATGGTGCAGGGGGAAGAACCCCCCAATCCCCTCATCTCCATCAGGTGACTCCCATTGTCCAAACCCAGCTGGACCCAGCGAGTGAGGGAGTCTGGGAGGTGCAGCCTGCCAGGGCTCCCAGGGCCCAGGACAGGGTCCAGAAAGAGGAGAATGGATCTGGGTGGGGCAGAGGGTGGATAACCAGCACAGGGGCCGTACATTTCATTCTTCAACTTTCCGAAGCCCGCCTACAATCTCACTTCTTTGTTCCTTGTTCAGTTCTCCTTGTGTAAATGGTGTTCTCCTTTTTCTCTCCAGCCAGCCTGGGAGCTCCCGGAGGGCAAGAACATTATCTTATTTGTGCTTGAATGCACGACCTGACACCCAAGGAATGACTGAGGACACTCACCAAATGACAGAAATGACTGAAACACCTGGGTCACTGGAGTTCAAGGAGAGGCTAAAGCAGGGATTGGCAAACTTTGTCTATAAAAGGCAAGAGAGTAAATACTCTAGTCCCTGTGGACCATCCCATCTTTGTTACAACTATTCAAGTCTGCTATTATGGTGAAAAAGTAGTCATAGATACCATGCAAACGCATGGGTGTGGCTGCTCTCCAGTAAAACTTTATTTACAAAAACAGGCAGCAGGCCAGATTTGGCATATATTTGCCGAGCCCTGGCCTAAAGACTCAAACTTATCAGGAAATGGTTTGTCGGTTGAGTCCAGCATAAGCAGAGTCATTCAGTTTCTGAGTAGCAGCAGACAGTGTCCTCAAGAAGTTGTTTTGGCAAGGGCCTGCCCTGCTTGCCTCCATGTCTCATAAGTTGTAGCAATGGCCCCAATAGAGCTTAGCACAAACTTTGGTGGAAACCTTTACTACTCTTGAGATGAGGTCATAAATAATTGAATATAATACACACATGTTTCAAGCCCATCCTAGTGCTGTGCGTTTGTGGACATAAGTGTGTGTGGTGTGCGTTGCGTTATATGTGCTGAGTGAAATGGCAGCATCAAGATGACATGTGTGGGAAACGGACTTTGGCCCAGTGGTTAGGGCGTCCGTCTACCACATGGGAGGGCCTCCTTGACCCGTGTGGAGCTGGCCCATGCGCAGTGCTGATGCGCGCAAGGAGTGCCGTGCCATGCAGGGGTGTCCCCCGCGTAGGGGAGCCGCACGCGCAAGGAGTGCCCCTGTAAGGAGAGCTGCCCAGCGCAAAAGAAAGTGCAGCCTGCCCAGGAATGGCGCCGCCCACACTTCCCGCCGCTGACGATAACAAGAAGCGGACAAAGAAACAAGACGCAGCAAAAAGACACCCGGGAGGGGAATTAAAGAAAAAAAAAATAAATAAATCTTTAAAAAAAAAAAAAAAGATGACATGTGCATCAGAAGCGTATAGGAAAAGACTTCCTAGATAAACGGTCAGACTGTAGGGTGGATGTAGGCCCCTGTCAAAATTTCAGGCAATTTCAGATGGGAACAAGATGAGACAACTTCCCATTAGTGGAAACAAAGTGCATAAGCACAGGTGATTTACTCTGGGCTTGCTATAGCAAGGGCAGCGGCCACCATTCCTTGCATCTGACAGAAATTCACAAGTGGGTAGAGGAGCGGGGAAGCTTTTTTGAGAAAAGAGGAAAGGCTTAAGGCCTGCTCTGACTGGAGGGTGTGAGCAAGGCTGAGCTGGAGGTGGGCTAAGCAGAAGTGGGATATCTTATGTGATTGGTCTGGGGAGCATATTTGGCTTTTTCTGGTTGGTTCTGTGTTGGAAACGGGGACAAACTTAGGGAAACTGGCAGTCATTGACCAAGTCTGACTGTTCGATCACCAAGCCTGTGGCTTCCCAGGCTGCTTGCTGCAGAGCTCTGTTGCCAGGTGTGAGCTGGCCACCGCCTGTCTTGTCATCCCTTCACAGTAAACAGGTCACTGTGGATTCTGCTCTGGCTCTGCCGCCTCCTGGAGGATGCTAAGAGAGGGTGAGCCCCTGACAGCTAATCGCTGCTTCCAGGGTTCTGATTTGGCAACTTCTACAGTTGCCGTTTATGAGCACTTCCTTTTCCTCATTCGGGTTATGTCACCACGGCCAGGCCAGGGTGATCTAGAGCCACATAATTGTCAAGACACTGATTTAGCAGAGCAGGTGTAGCTCAGTGGTTGAGCACCTGGTTCGCATGTATGAGGTCCCAGGTTCAATCCCTGGTACCTCCTGGGGGGATAAAAAGACACTGATTTAATCAGTATCACCAAGAGAAGCTATAGCCAGGTCCAATTGCCTGTATTCTCCGTAAAGCTCAGCCTTAAGTGAACTCTTTGGCACCAACTCTTCCCCTAATGACCTCCTTTTTGGGCAGCATCACCCCACCCACAATCTGTCCCAGAGTGCCCAAGGTGGACCCTGCCAGGAGTCCTTCCCCTGCGTGTGGTTTTCTCCTTACTATTTCATCACTATAAGGGGAGTGTCTGTGGCATCCTTGGGCCAGAGGGACCCAGAGGGGCTGTGTCCACACAGACTGGTCGGGTGTCTTCTGCATTCTAGGTTTCTCTTTTGTGTAGCCAAAAGATTGGCACAGGTCTGTTTTCTTGCTTTAGTTCTTCCTCCTTTTACCTGCTCAACATTTGGCTGAATTGTATAGTTTGCCCTGAATTTGCTAAACTGCTTGGTGCCTTTTTCTCCCTCTGAAATTAAATATATAACTCCCTGAATTTCATTTCAGATCAGTGCTGCTTTCTCAACAGAAACTATCTTCTCTGCTAGGAAACAGAGAAGCCCACAGGCAGTTCATTTGTGTGTTCATTTGCTCACCTGGGTAAAGTGATAAGATTCTTTTTCATAGGCTGGCAGATCCTTGGAGCAGGAAGGGATCTCACAGGTCAGGGAGCCCAAGTTCTCCAAATGTGGATCACAGTCCACTGGGGGTGTGAAAGAGGATGTTAGCTGAGCATTTTAAAGGATTTTATTTGTTACGTATTTACTTTACTGCTCTTAGAAAAATACATGTAGCCAGTACATTAAACCTCATGAGTTCATAAATATTCTTATCTAGGACATGGTTGAAGCAGATGGTGCCTGGGAAATCTGTTTTACTCAGTTCACATGAATTATAGGTACTGTCAGGGAATATCTGGACATGACAAAGATCACACAAGTAACATGTGAACAGCTGAAATTTTGAAAGTATCAATCCACCCTAACCTCCCCAATGCTGAATAGCCTCGAGCAAACTGAGGCTCAGAAAAGGGAAATACTATTGAAGGCCACACAGCTTGACAGAGGCAGGCAGGACTGGGCCTGGACACTGGTTCCCCTGTGCTGGTCCAGTGTCCTTCAGAGGTTTCCAAGACCCTCCCTTAGGCACTTTGGGTCCAACTCAAGAAAGGTTACCATGATTGAGTACTCAGAGGCCCCTTGGGGAAGAATTTTCATTTATTTATTTATTTATTTTTCTTTTTTCATTAAATTGTCTTTTTTAGAAGGTACATAGATCACAAAAAAATGTTACATTAAAAAATGTAAGAGGTTCCCACATACCCCACACCCCACACCCCCACTCCTCCCACATCAACAACCTCTTTCATCAGTGTGGCACATTCATTGCATGTGGTGAATACATTTTGGAGCACTGCTGCACCACATGGATTAGAGTTTACATCGTAGTTCACACTCTCCCCGAGTCCATTCAGTGGGTTATGGCAGGATATATAATGTCCAGCATCTGTCCCTGCAGTATCATTTAGGACAACTCCAAGTTCCCAAAATGTCCCCTCATCTCATCTCTTCTTCCCTCTCCCTGCCCTCAGCAACTACCGTGGCCACATTCTCCACATCAATGCTACAGTTTCTTTGATTACTAGTCACAACAATTCTATAGTAGAATACCAGTAAGTCCACTCTAATCCATATTTTATTCCTCCATCCCGTCGACCCTGGGTTGGTGATGTCCGCTCCATCACTATATCGAGAGGGGGCTCAGAGGGGAAGAATTTTCAAGAGCACCAGGAGCTGGACCTATTCTAACCACAAGGTGAATTAACTGAAAGAGCCCAAGAGCTTCGTTTTCCAAGGTGAAAACTGGTTTTACTAGATCTAGAACAATTGCAACTTCACTGGATAACAAGGTAAAAGAATGCATCACACAATTTACCAGAGTGGAGGCCCTCAAGCTGCTGGTTGCTCCACACCATGGTGGATTTGGAAGGCAGTTAATGGATTAGTGTAGTTTTTATTGTAAAAGAAAACTAAATTAAACTGATAGTTTTAATTAAATTTGAATTGGCTGTGATTTTACTCAGTTTTAAAGGCCACTTGAGACACTAGCATTGCACTTAAAATCTAGTATTGTAATTAATGACATCTACATTTATTATAATGGTTACTGCACTTTATTGAATTTATTCAGGAGTAAACAAAAGCACAGCTTCTGAAGAGCTTGCATTCCAGGCTACATTGGCTTTAGAAGCGTTTTTATTTCTTTCTTTTTTAAATATATGTGTTTATTTGAGTTGTTGTAGGTTGATAGAGAAATCACGAAGTCATGAATCAAATACAGAATTCCCATATACTACTTTATTATTAACACCTTGTGTTTGTGTAGTATACTTGTTGTAATTCTTGAAAGAACATTTTGGGAAGTGGACATGTCTTAACTGATCGAGCGTCCATCTATGATATAGGAGGTCCAGGGTTCGATCCCCAGGGCTTCCTGACCCATGTGGTGAGCTGGCCCGCACAGTGCTGCAGTGTGCAAGGAGTGCCCTGACACGCAGGGGCATCCCCGCGTAGGAGAGCCCCATGAGCAAGAAGTGCACACTGCAAGGAGAGCCATCCCTCATGAAAAAAGTGCAGCCCACCCACGAGTGGTGCCACACACATGGAGAGCTGATGCGGCAAGATGATGCAAGAAAAAAGAAATGCAGTTTCCTAGTGCCGCCGGATAATGCAAGTGGACGCTAAAGAACACACAGTGAATGGACACAGAGTAGACAATGGGGGAAAGGGGAGAGAAGTAAATAAAAAATCTTAAAAAAAAGAAAGAACATTTTTATAAATTTACTATTAATTAAAGACCATTGTTTACAATAGGGTTCACAGTGTTTTACAGTCCTATGTTTTTTTCTTAAATTTTATTCTAGTAACATATCTACAAACTAAAATTTCCTCCTTTACCCACATTCATAAATAAAATTCAGTGCTATAAAATACATCCACAATGTTGAGCTACCATCCCACTGTTCATTGCCAAAACTTTTCCATTAAATCAAATAGAAACTCTAGAATTTAAGCATGAACTTTCCATTCTCTACCTCCACCTGAAGTCTATATTATAGTTTCTGACTCTATAAATTTGCTTATTCTAATTATTTCATATCAGTGAGATCACACAATTTTTGTCCTTTTGTGTCTGGTTTATTTCACTCAACATGACGTCTTTAAGGTACAGCTATGTTGTCACATGTAGCAGAACTTCATTCCTCTTTATAGGTGAGTAATATTCCAAGTTTTGTTCATCCATTCATTGATTGATGGACACTTGACTTGCTTCATCTTCTGGCAATTGTGAATAATGCCACTATGGACATCAGTGTGAAAATATCTGTTCGAGTCCCTGCTTTCAATTCTTTTGGGTATATAACTAGTAGTAGGATTGCCAGGCCATATGGTATTTCTAGACTTAACTTTCTGAAAAACTGCCAACCTGCCTTCCACAGTGACTGCACCCTTTTACATTTCCACCAACAATGAATGAGTGCTTCTATGTCTCCACATTGTCTCCAGTATTTGTAATTTTCTACTTGTTTAACAGTAGTCATTCTGGTGGGGATGTAAAATGGTATCTCATTGTGGTTTTGATTTGTCTTCCCTACTAGCTAATAATAAATGGCTTTCTGGCCATTTATAAATCTTCTTTGGAGATGCAATTCCTTACATTTAGGTCTTTAATCCATTTTAAGTTGATTTCTGTATATGGTGTAAGATAGGGTCCACTTTCATTATTTTGCATATGGATATCCAGTTTTCCCAGCACCACTTGTTGAAGAGACTATTCTTTACCAATTGAGTGGACTTGGTACTGTTGTCAAAAAGCAGCTGGCCAACTCTCTAATCCAAACCCTGCATGTAACGCATTACCTTCCCTCCCGCATAGGACATGACTCCTGGGGATGAGCCCCTGTAGCACCAAGGGATTACTATCAATCACCAGCTGGTGATGCAACTAGAAAAAGACCTTGAATTAAAGGAGGAAATGGTAAGGACAAATGAATTTATATGCCTAAGAGACTTCAAAATGAGATGGGAGGTCATCAGAAGGGTTGTGCTTCTGCACATCTCAGCAGGATCCCAGAGACAGCCAAAGTAGATACAACCCCAGGTACTGGTCCTCCTCAGGGCTATAGAGACACACAGGTTCTGCGGTCATGGCAGGTGGCTCTGGAGTTCAATGCCTTGTCAGTGGGCCCTACTTTGGAATTTGTGCTCCTGAGTGTGATGGAGTTGGATTCAGATCTAACCTTTCTACACGTGCCTCTTCTGTCACTTTTACTGAACCTGTGGTTGGCGCTGGGGTTGGTTGTGCTCAGGAGCCTTGAATCTCTGGACTGTCCATGAGCCAGGTGTGCCCTGAGCCTCAGCAGAGTTGAACACCTACTCTCTGGTTCATTGGACTTATCCAGGTCAGCTAACAGGGAGGTGAGGATGGTCAACCACCATACCAGGGAACCGAAAGAGTCTACAACCACAAGCAGGAGAATCACATCCATCAGCCATATGGGACCTAAGCCCCCTCTTGATTTAGAGGTGGAGTGGACATCACCACCCCAGGGTCCTCAGGATGGAGGAATGAAATACGGATTAGAGTGAACTTACTGGTATTCTACTATAGAATTGTTGTGACTCTAGCGATGGAAGAAATTGTATTACTGATGTGGAGACTGTGGCCATGGGAGTTGCTGAGGGCAGGGAGAAGGAAGAAGAGGTGTGATATGGGGGCATTTTCAGGACTGGGAGTTATCCTGAATGATATTGCAGGGACAGATGCAGGACATTATATATCCTGCCATAACCCACAGAATGGACTGGGGTAGAGTGTAAGCTACAATGTAAACTATAATCCATGCAGTGTAGCATTGCTCCAAAAATGTACTCATTAAATGCAATGAATGTACCACACTAATGAAAGAAGTTGTTGAAATGGAAGAAGTGGGAGGTGTGGGGAGTGGGGTATGTGGGAACCTCTTATATTTTTTAATGTGACATTTTGTGTGATCTATGTATCTTTAAAAAAAAAAAAGACAATAAAAACAATTTGCTAAAAAAAAAAAAAGCAGTAGGCCATAAATGTGAGGATTGATTTTTGAACTCTCAGTTTTTATTCCATTGGTCAAGCCACCAGTCCTTATGCCAGTGTCATGCTGTTTTGATCACTGTGGCTTTACAGTAAGTTTTAAGATTGGGAAGTGTGGGTCCTCCAACTTCATTCTTCATTTTCAAAATGAATTTTGTTATCCAGGGTCCCTTATCTTTTCATATAAATTTGATTACTGGAGTTTGCATTTCTGCAAAGAAGGCTGTTGGAATTTTGATTGGGATGGTGTTGAATCTGTAATTTGCTTTGGTAGGATTGACATCTTAACAATATTTTGTCTTCTAATCCACAGACATGGAATGTCCTTCCATTTATTAGGTCTTCACTGTTTGGCCTGCTAACTTTCCAGATCTTTGGCTATACATTTATTAACCATAGATTTAAGATGCTTCCCTATTAGGTTTTCCCTACTAGTTTTATCATTCTGAGTTCTGAGAGATTTCCTCTGCTTTGCCTTTGTATGTTCTTGGGTTATCCCTTTTACATGATATCTTGTTTTTGTTTTATGGATATAAACACTTTCCTAATGTCTCTGAGTACAATATTTAGGTTGCTGTCTTTTTTTAATCCTGTTTGTTGTACTATCTCAGTTCTCTGTTATCATATTTTCTTGGAGCTTATCTTCATCTTTCTCTGGCATGTTGTTAGCATTTCTAGAATGCCCTGTGATTCTCATGCGTTCATATTTAAGAATGAGGTAATAGGGAGGCTAAGTGGGAGCTCTGGGTGTAGAACTAATGATTAACTGACAGGTTTCTCTTTGGGGACCACAGGAGTCTGGACATTCTGCTTTGGAACCCCTCATGTCAGCATATGAATTCTGTCCTAAGGCATGCCCACATCTACTCTCACAGTAGCTGCTTTAGCTTTTCCTTGTTTGTTCAGGTTCTTTGGAGGAAGAGTCCTTGTTGTTTTTTGCCCCTTATGGTTGATTCTATTGCAGGTCAACACCTGTGTTTACAGCATCCTGAACATGCAGGAGGGGAGCTGACTACCCAATGTGCAGAATTTCAATTAGCCCACCTTTTACATCCTTAATTTTCCCTTCTGTCCTGGAGTTTATGAATTCTAAACCTCATTAGAACTCTGCCATCCTGAGGGTGAGTGTCAAAACTCAGAATTTTCAAGAGAGTGACACTTAACTATACAGTCTAAAATTCAAACTAGTTGACTTATTAACAAAACCAATACCAGAAAACAAACCTGGATATTTGAGTACTACATTATTCAGGTTAATTTTAGCTTTAAGTCTGTAAGGATTGTGTCTGTGAAAAACAGGTGCATCTTGATCAAAGCTGAACCAAATCTGAATCATTGCATCTGATTTCCTCAATTCAAACCATTGATTTGGAATCCATAGTCCCTGAGCACTTAAAAACAATCAGACAAACAATCGAAGAAACAAAGAAAGAAAATCCCAAACTCGATGAGCATGGATGCTACAGGAAAAAGTCAGGTGTAGTTTCTTTTTAATCAATATAAATCCAATTACTTTTACCTCTATTGTCAATGTAGACTTGCCAAGCATTGAACACGGATTAACTTCAGATTTCCAAATTTTGTTCCCAATAGCTATACCATCAACAAAAATATTTTAGAATCCAATAGGGTCTTATAGATTAATTGGGACAAACTCCTAATTTTATAGATAAGGAAATGAAGGAAGCTGTATTGGATAAGTTAAAAATTTGGGCTCTGAATCTAGACCAAACTACATTCTGATTAGCCTTGTTCTAGAGGTGATCCTGTTGATTCTGGTGATCAGAAGAATTTAGTTGTCAGAACACGTCTCATAACTCTGTCCTAACTGCAGGACAGTCCAGGAAATATGGGGCCTCACATAGTCTGTACTGTGAGCACTAACTCTCATTGCAAGAATCAGCATCATTACAATCAAATTCAAAGGAGTAAAATACATTTTGTTTAGGTTTATGAAACCCAGGAGTGGTAGAATTAAGAAGCAAGGTAAGTTTTGAGTCTCAGTCAAGGACTCTGTCCATAAAAGCCCTTTACTTTACTTACAGTGAAACTTAGGTCTGCAGAATTTGATCAGACATCTCCAGATGTGGATGGATTAGGAGCAGAGCTGAGTGTTGTTCTATACCCTGCCTCTTCCTTCCTTGCAATTTCTGTCGTAGCTTTTCATAATTATTTCTGTGACTTTTTTCTCCAAATTACTGAATTGTTTATTTTCACCTAGAAAGATTAAGCCTTTCAATGAAATGTATGAGCATGTAAATTTTATGATAATGAGAAACATTTCCTCCTAAAACTAGGATAGAACATCTGGAAACATAAAACACACATTAAAATGACTGAAGAGGCCTCCCCTCCCCCCAATCAAAGTAATTAAAGTTTGGTGCAAGGATTCGTGTTAAGACCAGGAAATACCTCTTTAAGTTCTTAAATGGCGACGTCTTGTCACAATGATAAAATGGTCTTCTAAAATGTGGAGACTACTGATGCTTCATTGTTCAAGAGCATTCTTCTAAAACGACAATTCTGAACTATGATGTATCAATAAAATTATGTGAAGTTTGTGGGCACTATCTCCAAAATGGGTTGGATTTCCTTTTGGTGGACTAAAAATGACCAAAGATTCTTTGACACATTTCCTGTTGAGATAGGCCTATATAACCTTCCCTTTAATCTAGCCGGGCTCTGTGACTGCTTTGACTAAGAGAATATGGTAGAAATGACATTTTGCAGTTTCTAGGTCCAGGCTAAGGCAGCTTCCATTCCTTGTCTGTTGAAATACTTGTTCTGGGAGCTGTAAACCTCTGTGTAAGAATCCCAGCTACCCAATGGGGCTGGAGTCTATGTGGACAGGGAGAGGCCCACCTGTACCTAATTTTCCACTTTTTCCTGCTGAGACACCATTCTTTGGAATAGAAACTCCATCTTAGAAGTAGAACCCTCAGATGTACCAGCCCCACCTGAGGCCCCTTGGGTCAGAGGCAAACTGCTTCCATGAACCCTTTCTGAATTCCTGATCCCCCTCTCCCCCAAAAAAAATGGTAAGCAAAAGAAAGTAGTTGTTACAGTCATTCACTTGCGGGGTGGTTTGTTATGTAAGTACCGCTATCATCTATGATTCCCGGCTGGGTTAGCATGTGACCTTGGGAAGCATCCTGCCTCCCTGACTAAGTAGCTGGGTAATCTCAGGCAAATTACTTAGTTCTCTCTGCCTCTGTTCCCTTATCTATAAAATTGAGATATTGCAATTTATGTCATAGGTAGTCATAAGAACTAAAAACATGAATTCATGTAAGTAATTAGAACATTGCTCAATAAATAATTACTCAACAGGTTTTTTTGTGGGCTTACCATGTGGCAAGTACTGTTATAGGCTCTAGAGCAGGGGTTCTTAACCTTTTTTGTTCCAGTCACCCCTTTGCCAGTCAGGTGAAAACCATGGAACCCTTACTAAGTCCACACTACACTGTGTGTATTACTTAGCAAATATATAATACTTGCCTGAGAATAATGGTTTTTTTTGAATTTCAATTCAAGCTCATGGACCCTTGTTAAGAATCCCTGCTATAGATGCATATTGTGAAAAAAATAGGCAAAATGCCTGCCCTCAGACATTTATCTTCTAGTTAAATATTATTGTACCAGTACATTTGAAATGGACAAATAAAACAGAGCTTGTGGAATCAAGGGCCTTCTTAGGCCTGTCAGAGCCAGGATATGCCAGTCAAATGTGTGTTCCCTTACCTCATTTCTGCAGAGCCCCACTTTTTTTTTTTTTAATGTGGATAAGCTTTGATTACAGCAATGATTAATAGTGAGTATAGTAACTAACAGTGAAAATCAATAACAGTCTTAAAAGGGAAAGTAGCTATGTGACTATGGCCAAATTACTTGACGATCAGGTTTGCGAGACTACAGAAAGCAACATACCAGAAATGGGTTGGCTTTTACAATGGCGATTTATTGGCTTACAAACTTACAGTTCCAAGGCTATGAAAATGTTCAAATCAAGCCTTCGTCAAGATGACACCTTCTTCCTGAAGACCGTCTGCCAGTGATCCTGGATTCTTCTGTCACATGGCAAGGCAAATGGTGGCATCTGCTGGTCTGCCCTTCTCTTCTGGGCTTCATAGCTTTCTCTCTCTCTCTCTCCCTGTATTCCTGTGTTCATTCTGTTTATAAAAAACTCCAGTAAGAGAATTAAGACCCACCCTGGGCCAAGCCTCAACTGAAGTAATCTAATCAAAGGCCAACTTACATGCACAGGAATGGATTAATGTTAAGAACATGCTTTTCTGGGGTCCACACAGTTTCAATCCATCACATTTGAATTCTCTGAGTCAGTTTCCTCACCTGTAAAATAGACTAATAAAGGAAATCTAAGGTTACTTCCACCCCTGAAAATATGTGTGGCCATCAAAGGAAGCTACACAAGGTCTCTAAGAAGTTTGTGTGTAGAACGAGGTTAGAGCACTCCATTTTCTGTTGGTGAAGATGAGGGGTTTAGAGCTGTGGGGATCACGTTTTCTAAACGTCAAATTGGTACACATCATCTGATCGATATGAGCACAAAGACAGTAGAGAAGCATATTAAATGTGATTTGAAAAATATAAGGCAAGTGGCTGCCATGTTGCTGAGTTATTTGCATGTATGTTGCTACGAAGATAATTTTTCATCAACAGGGCACCCTCCTTTCATTGTTATGCTCAGACATTCAGCAAACACTACCCTCCCTCCGTCTCTTTGTTAAACTCATGTCCCTTTTACACCAGGGAACTCATCCTGACTTATTACAATCATGTGATACCCTTACTTAGAGTATCATGAGATGGCGTTCTCACTTATTCTATGAACATTTACTGTGCAGCCACTTAGTGCTGGATATGTACAGGTGATGGTCATGTTTTGTGTTGATTGTACCAACAGAGTTTTGTCTAGAAGTATGGGACAGTGTGGGAAAGAGGATTTCCACCCAGACTAAGAGGCTCAGGGTGGGCATCAAGGACAACTGTTCTTCCTGTCTTTCCAGCACTCTTTCCCTCTCTCTGCAGGTAACACATCTTTCTTGGGAAGAAAATCCTATGTGTTCTGGGTGAAGTTGAATCAGTGACCCCTAACAGGAACAGTGGATATAAGACCCAGGCAAATAAATGTTTCTTACACAAATTTTATGACACAACCATTGGCAGAGACTTGTTATTTTCAGGTTTACTAATCTGATGGGATGCAAATTTGGGGTAGCCAGTGGTCATCATTGCTCTCCTTTGGGGAGAGCCTGCCTAACAATGGAACAGGCTAAAACAGCTGGAGAGACACCATCCCCAGCCATCTGTCTCAAGTCATTGGACTTTGCTTGCAAGGATGTGTGTCAAAAACCTGTCAACTACACCCTTACATTTCACAGTACCACTCTCCTGTCACAATACTGACATCATCTTGAACTGCTGGGGCCCTTGCCTAGGAATGAAACCAAACACAAGAGGAAAGAAAGGAGACAAGGAAGGAAAGCTAGAGCCCCAATAATATCATTCAAGCTCCTGGAACCAACCATGCATGCCCCTAGGAATCAGTCCTTGTACTTCTTGTTACATGAACACAATGAATTGTTGAATTCCTCCATTCCCTCAACATTCTCCTTTTCTTACCCTATAATTGTTCAAGTTGGATTTCTGTTCAAGGCTTTCTGCAGGAGATGATGCCTGAGCTGAGTCTGAATGGATGAAGAGAAGAACATTTGGAAGGTGGAGTGGGGTTGGTGGCTGAGGTGGGTAAGACTTTCCAGACAGAAAGAACACATAAACAAAGGCTTGCGTAGAAACTGTCTAATGAAAAATATTTATGCAAAATAACTATACAATGGGTATGGCCGTTGGCCCCAGCTCCTCATTTGGAAATATACTACCATAAAGAGTGGCCAAAATTAATTTGTAAAAAGGACCCATAAGACCATGGCCTTCTGAGTAATATCCACAAAGCAGTGATAAGTTGGGAAAATACTAGCTCGTAAGACTCATTTAATAGCGAAGTATGGCAGATACGAGAGAAGTGACAGAAATAATGCCTTTACTGTAATAACAATTTCAGTTTAGTTTATTAGGGTACTCTCACAAAAGTTGGGAGAAAGGCAATCACATTTACTGTAAGTTGTTATTTAGAATGGCTGAACGTGAAGTGTTTCTAATCACTTTTGAGTAGTTCAGTTTTTTTTAAAGCTGAGACCTGCCACTTTACAAAGAACATAACAAACTTATGTTTGTTATGCACCTGCTAATTAAAATGAATCCTCTACATGGCTTGATCAGAGATGATTAAAGTCACAAGCAATTCAAGTGCACTATTTTCCTTGCCTGAAATAGGTCTTCTTTTCCCTTTTCATCAAGATTTTCCCATCCTTTAATGCCCATTTCAAATGTATGTCCTCCAAATAGGTGCTTCTAAATACTAAACAGAATCAAGCCCACCATTTCCTGAAGATACATCTAAGCTTACCACTTAGTCTAAATACCACATGCTGTCTCTTTATGAATTTACCTTCCTTTACAACTTAAAGTTTGGTTAGGGGCCTACTTGGATACTGTCTGGGGCTACCACCCTTTAGTCCTCATTCCTGATCTTTTGGTGACAGAGCAGATTCTGTGTACAGCTCCCCAGAAGTCCCACCAGCATACTTCACCCTTTAGGAAAGAAGTTGCCACAAATTGCAGCATCATGGGATACTAATAAATGTATGCAATTGTGGCTCTGTGATGAAACATCTTTGAGGGACACTCTAAGTTCAGTAGGTTTTTAAAGTGCAGGATTTGTAACCTTTCCATGAGGATTTGTTGCCTGCAGTACTTTCTCCAGAACCACTAAACCGTAAACTCCATCAGAGCATGGATTACATCTGTTTTGTTAATCACTGCACCTCAGGCACATAGGCAATACCTGGCACATAGTAAAGAGTTAATATTTGCTTAATGAATTCATAAAGGCAAACGTCAATTTTGCAAAAAAAATTTTCTATTATAGTGCTTAACACATTTTTCTTCATCTGTTTTTCCTCCTTGATTGAATCACTCAAGAACAGAAACATAATAACAAAAATACCTAGTAGGGAAGCCGACTTGGCCCAATGGATAGGGCATCCACCTACCATATGGGAGGTCTGCGGTTCAAACCGAGGGCCTCCTTGACCCGTGTGGAGCTGGCCCATGTGCAGTGCTGATGCGCACAAAGAGTGCCCTGCCACGCAGGGGTGTCCCCCGCATAGGGGACCCCCATGCACAAGGAGTGTGCCCCGTAAGGAGAGCCGCCCAGCATGAAAATGCAGCCTGCCCAAGAACGGTGCCACACACACGGAGAGCTGACACAACAAGATAATGCAACAAAAAGAAAACACAGATTCCCAGTGCTGCTGATAAGGACAGAAGTGGTCACAGAAGAACACACAGCGAATGGACACAGAGAGCAGACAACTGGTGAGGTGGAGGGGGTGATAAATAAATAAATCTTTAAAGTGTCTTTCAAATAACTTCTACAACAAAACCAACATTGGTACTACCATTATCAAAGAAGACACTGTGAAAAAACTGACTACTTACAGGCTCATCCTAAAGAACTTTATTTGTAAAAAAATAAAAATGTGAAAAAGCTGGAACAGTTTAGGTTGCTGAGTACAAACAGAATTGATCTTCCAATAAATAGCCAAACTCCCTTCACCCCCTGCAAAAAAAAGCATTACTTTAAAAGTGTCTGAATTTCTTTTTACTTTCTTATAATAAAAGAAATTCTTTCAAATTGTAAAAAATAAAAAAAATAAAAAAATAAAGTGCAGGATTTATCAGAGACTTTAAAATGCTGCTATTATGTTCCAAATGGAGGAGGCAATGCATAGTACTTCATATATTATCTTGATTGATTCATTTTGCATAGAATTTATTCAGGAACACAGGACTCCTTGGTTTTCTAGAGGGAGATATCTTATGCCTTGCTCACTAATGACTTCTAGAAAGATCGTCTTTTCTCAGAAGGTAAAACATCTCAGGCTTGGCTTTATTTCTTGGTAAATCTCTCTCTACTGTGTCTCGTCACCTTCAAGATCCTGCTAGTGATGTACTTCTTGTTTTCCAATAAGAAACAACCTTGATCCCAAAGACCATGCAGCATGTTTCATGGTGTTCTAGTTCTTACTCCCTGTGACAGCGTGAATTTTGTGAATACCAGAAGATTATGTTCTTGACCTAATCCATTCCTGTGAGTGTGGGGCCCTTTGATTGCATTTAATTCAGTTAAGGGGACTTTGAATAGATTACTTGATAAGAATGATTTAGAGTTTTTGATTGGACTATGTCAGTGAGGTGTGAGCCAGCTTAGGTCTCTGCCCTTTTGCTGGGTCTGATATGAATGAAGACATGGAGAGAGAGACATGGAGAGAAAGGAAGCTGCCATGTTTGATCCTGCTGTGCGAGGGGGAGTATGCCGAGAAGCTGAAAGAGAGGTTCCAGAGTCTGGAACCAGATGATCACAGAGGCGCAGAAAGTGGCAGTGGAGAGGCTGGGTCCTCTTAGCAGCTCAAGATTGAGACTCCACGTACCTGATTGCCACATGGCAGGACTCTAGGATCAACAGCAGCTGACTTTGGTGAGAAAGCATCTGTGTCAGTGCCTTGATTTGGACATTTCACAGCCTCAGAACTGTTAGATTTTACCCCAAATTAATCCATTTTATAAAAGCCAACACATTTCTGGTACATTGCATTGGCAGCCCTGTGGCAAACTAAGATCTTTTAAGATCAATCAGCAATTAACATTCAAGGGACTTAGCTAATGAATGTGGCATTTTCAAACCTCCATGGTCTACCAGGATTCCCTTTTCCCTTTAGTTCCCTTTGAACTCAAATCTTAGTTCAAAAGGAGGCCAACTAATTTTCCTGCTGAACCTTTTCAATCATATTTTGAATATAAATAAAGTTTTAAACATAGTAATCCCCCACACCTACCCCCATGGCCCTTTATGTCATGTAAGAATGGTGCTTATTTTAAGTTGGTTTCCTGAACAATGATTACTGCCTTTGTATTTGGAAATGCCTGGGAAGACTTCCCATTTCTCTGTTCATCCTTAGATTGACAGCTTCTGGGAGTCATGATGTAGATAGAGCATGGGCTTTGGAGTAAACCCAACATGTATTTGAATTCCAGCTCTGTTTCTTGCTAACTTAAGGGATTTGGGAAAGGGTTTCAACTTTCTGAACCTCAATTTCTCCATCTATAAAATTATATAATGTTAAAGTCTACCTACCTCTTTGGAAGGCTGTCACCTTCCTCTCTCATCTTTGCAAGCTAAAAGGCAAGATGATCCAATGCCAAGTTATTACCTGGACTCTACCCATTTCTCATAGTGTTTGAGCATGCCTTTGTAGGTGAAACTTTCCCTGCCCCCCACCTCCCACACAATCAGCCTACACTCTCAACTTTTCAATTCAGCAGACAGAGGTTTCCTACTTGCCTTACTTTTTTCACATGTGAAGTCTACAAGCAATAGATATTATGTGAATATTTTAAAATCTCTCTGGTCAATCATGTCCTAAGACAAAATCTTGAATTATTTTGTTAAAATGAGTTAAAATCATCCCAAATTAGATCTTATTATGCCTAATGTTCTTTTCTGAGACTCAGCTTAGAACAACTTTAACTACAAAAGAAACTGACCTAAATTTATTCTCTTAATCCCTGTCAAAAGCATCACAAACCAATTCCTGATTCTCCTTTCTTTCTTTTATATTCATTGAGGAATTTATTTTAATTTTCATTATAGAAAATTCAAAGTTACAAAAGTAGAGATAGTAATATCATGAATTCCCATGTGTCCAGCACCCAGCTCCAATAAATATCAATTTATGTGCACTCTTATTTCTTCTCCATCTCTACTTCTTCCTCTCATGGAAATATTTTGGTACAAATCCAAGATCTCATGTTTTATTTATGAATATTTCAGTATGAATATTTCAAAACCATAAAGGTAACTTAAAAATATGACTACAATATAATTATCATAGCTAAAGATTAAAAATAATTATTTGAAATCATGTTAATCATTTGGAATGGGAGAAAAAAACCAAAATGCATGCCAGTTGAGGTTCTTTACTGAGCTGCTGCTCTTTGATAAAATAATGCTTTGCAAAGCCTGGGTACTTTGTGATTTGACCCTTATATCTATCCACAGATGAGAAGAATTTAGCAAATCCTATTTTTTTTTTATACCAGAAATTGGCTGGTTTTTATAAAGGGTATTTATTTGGGGTAGGAGCTTACAGATACCAGGCTATAAAGCAAAAGCTACTTCCCTCACCAAAGTCTATTTTCACATGTTGGAGCAAAATGGCTGCCGACATCTGTGAGGGTTCAGGCTTCCTGGGTTCCTCCCTTCTAGGGGTTGGCTTCTCTTTCCTCTGTGTGCTTACTTCCTGGGGCTCCAGCTTAAGGCTTCAGTATCAAACTCCAACATTGAAAACCTCGAATTTAGCAAATTCTAAAATTATGAAAAGGAAAGAAGCAAAGTCTATGGAGTGAAAGATCATATTTCTGAGCCCGTGAACGGGAGAAATAGTTTGCTTCTACCCTTCACGGCTTGCAGGAGCTCACAGGTTCTGGAGGCTACTTGGAGACTTCTCCTGGGTTCCCAAGGGCTGCGGATTTTGACCCACTTACCCATGTTAGTCACCTTTGTATCATTGATGGAATGTGGTTTCTTTTACTTTAGAATCAATAGGGTTTGCTGCAGTATGGATTTTGGGCCCAAATGGGAGAATCAATATGTTTATGATATTATTATTCCTTCTAGGAACTAACAACGAGGAAAAGGGAAATTTTCCAAGATGTGTCCTAAGTGTGCTACTGAGAGCCTAAAAGTATCCCCAAGTGGCAACATTTCCTATCAAAATATGACAGAATTTCTTTTTCAGAAAGGTGCCGAGTTAATTAGTGCCTTATAGGACTTTGTTATAGCTCAGAATGACTTTACATCTGCTGATAATTTAATCATTATAAATGTGACACAAGGAAATCGAGCTTCACATGCTATTACATAATGTAAATTGACACTCAGTGTATGCTGCTCAATAGCTTGTTGTATTAATAAGGTGGTTTCTTAAACTCATGAGAAATATCAAGTCATTTTCTCAGTAGAGTAAAAAAAATAGACCCAACATGTGACTCTTTTGATGCGTGAAACACCCCAGCCACATTTGTCCTGACTTTGGAGGCCATGGGCTGCTGATGGAAAAGATCAGGTGGGCCTCGTTCTTGGTTTGAGGTGAAGAAGTTTCTGGAAGGACATCCTGCAGGGTGGGGTGAAGGGCCCTCCTGCCACCTCTCTCCCAGGTTGTCTTTGACTATTGCCAGGAGACAAGGGAAAGGCCTCATTCCTGCTCTACTGCGCTACTGCCTGGGAAGTGTGGAGATATTTCTGAGGTGATGCCCATTTTGGCGTGGTGAAAGGAATGCTTCGTGAACAGAAGCCAGCAGCCCGGCCTCCTCTTATGCCTCTACAGTCTTTCAGAATTGGGTCCTGGGATCCTTTCTGGTCAAAATATTCCAAGAGCATGTTAGGTCTGGTGCCCCAGGGGAACAACACAGAGTCACCCTGCAATATGGGGACAGCATGAACCATGTCCCCCATCGCCAGCCCAGGCAGCCAGTGCAAACTCACACCAAGTAAGCCTGCAGAGTCAGCTCTGCAATGCCTCCTGAGGGTCTTTCTCTCACTGCCTACCCCCTCAGTGTTGTCCTAATCTTCAATGTGGCCTGGAGTCATTGGCTTTTCTTCATCCATGACATTTTTCCTCACCTCCTTCCTCCTCTTTCAAGTGGAGTAGATTGTGCTCAGAGTTCAACACAAAACCAAAGCAAACAAACAAATAAAAACAAAACCAAATCAGCAGCAAAAGCAAAGAGGAGGTTTTGGGCTATCTGCAAGGATCATCACAGCAAAAAGTTTGTTTTGGATGGAACAGAAAGATTGCAGATTTTTCTCAGATCTCTCAGGGAGTGGGCTTGGAGAATGTAGGATTCTTCAAGATTTGGGAAAAAGAATGCTGACTTCTGAGAGGATTGGACTTGAGGAGGTGGTATCTTAACTCAGACTCTTACCATCTTTGGAGTGTGGGGATTAGAGCACCACCCTCTTGAATGGAAATTCCTGATTGGAATTGTGGAACAGAAAGCCCAGAGGAGTGTGTATGGATAACTGTTCTCATGAAGGCAACTGGTAAACCCATCATTGGGCAAGTGTGGAGCTGACTCAGGCAGTGCAAGGCAAGGGACAGGAGAAGACTCAGTTGTCAGGTTGGAAACCAGAGGGCATCCTGGTCACTGTCATGAGTAAAACAAATGGGTACACAGCTTGATTTGTGAGGTGGGAAAAATAAGTCAATTTGGAAATAATCGGGGGAGGGAGAGGTGCTAAATAATCAATCTTCTTAAAATAGACTCTAAATATAACCTTGTCTTGTGTTCTTGGAATAAGAAATGGCTTAGCTTAACATTTTTTTCCCCCTTCTTCCTTCTTAGTAAACAAATCCACAGTAATTTAGAAAATAAAAAAAACTTAGATAATAAAAATAAAGAAAATACAGATAAGCAAAAAACCTCCAATATTCTATCAAATAGAGATAAATAACTACCAAAAATTTGATATAAGTTCTTCCTCTCCCTCTTTCCTTCCTCCTCCTCTTTTTTCGCCTCTTCCCATATATGTATTTATGTGATATTTATATCACAGTGATAGATGCATATCTATCTTACATTCTATTTTGTTTTTTTGTTTTTTTTTTAAATTTTTTTATTTTTTATTGACTTTGTAATAATATTACATTAAAAATATATATGTGAGGTCCCATTCAACCCCACCCCCCCACCCCCCCTCTCCCCCCCCCCCAACAACACTCGTTCCCATCATCATGACACATCCATTGGATTTGGTAAGTACATCTTTGGGCACCTCTGCACCTCATATACATTGGTTCACATCATGGCCCATACTCTCCTTTATTCCATCATGTAGGCCCTGTGAGGATTTACAATGTCCGGTGATTACCTCTGAAGCACCATCCAGGGCAGCTCCATGTCCCGAAGACGCCTCCACCTCTCATCTCTTCCCGCCTTTCCCCATACCCTTTGTCCATTATGTCCACTTTTCCCAATCCAATGCCACCTCTTCTATGTGGACACTGGATTGGTTGTGTCCATTGCACCTTTATGTCAAGAGGAGGCTCAGATTCCACCTGGATGCTGGATGCAATCCTCCCATTTTCAGTTGTAATCACTCTAGGCTCCATGGTGTGGTGGTTGTCCTTCTTCACCTCCATCTTAGCTGAGTGTGGTAAGTCCAATAAATCAGATTGTAGGTGCTGGAGTCTGTTGAGGCTCAGGATCTGGCTATCACATTGTCAGTCCAGAGATTCAAATCCCCTAAATATATCTTAAACCCCAACATTAACTGCACCTCCAGCACATTAGCATGAAAGTCTTATGAAGGGAGATCCCATCTGAGTCCAGATTCATCACACATAAACACCATTTCCAAAGAGGGGCCATCTGCCCTGGTAGTTAACCCCATCGGCCATGACCATAACTCCCATGGGTCTCTTTAGCCCTCAAAGGAACCAATATCTGGGGGTTGTATCTGCTTTATCTGTCTCTCTGACTCTGCTCAGTTGTGCATGAGGGCAAACCTTCTGCCAGCCTCCAGACTCTTTTTTAGAAACTCGTAGCCATATAAACTCATTTCTCCTTTCCATTTCCCCCTTACTTTAGGTCAAACAGCATTTTAAAGTCATGGTATTTTAACTTACATTCTATTTTGTATCATTATTTTCTCCTTAATATTGAGGTAATCTTTTTATGTATCTATAACATTTAAAATTTTTTTTTATTAAATTGTCTTTTTTTTTTAAAGTACATAGATCACAAAAAATGTTACATTAAAAAATATGAGGGGGATGTGGATTTGGCCTAATGGATAGGGCATCCACCTACCACATGGGAGGTCCAAGGTTCAAACCCAGGCCCTCCTGACCCATGTGATGAACTGGCCCATGTGCAGTGCTGTTGCAGGCAAGGAGTGCCGTGCTATGCAGGGGTGTCCCCATGTTGGGGAGCCCCACGTGCAAGGAGTGTACCCTGTAAGGAGAACTGCCCAGCACGAAAAAAGTGCAGTCTACCCAGGAATGGCGCCACATACATGGAGAGCTGACGCAGCAAGAAAATGCAACAAAAAAAAGAGGCACAGATTCTGGGTGCCGCTGACAAGAATACAAGAGGACACAGAAGAACAGACACAGTGAATGGACACAGAGAGCAAACAACTGGGGGGGGGGCAGGGAAGGGGAGAAAAATAAATAAAAAAATAAATCTTTGAAAAAAGAAAATATGAGGTTCTTACATACCCCACCCCACCCCCCATTCCTCCCACACCAAAAACCTCTTTCATCAGTGTGGCACATTTATTGCATTTGGTGAATACATTTTGGAGCATTGCTGTACTGCGTGGATTATAGTTCACATTGTAGTTTACACTCTCCCCCAGTACATTCAGTGGGTTATGGCAGGATATATAATGTTCAGCATCTGTCCCTGCAATATCATTTAGGGCAACTCCAAGTCCTGAAAATGTCCCCACATCTCATTTCTTCTACCCTCTCCCTACCCTTAGCAACTACCGTGGCCACTTTCTCCAGATCAATGTTAAACAGTTTCTTCCATTACTAGTCACAATAGTTCTATAGTAGAATACCAGTAAATTCACTCTCATCCATATTTTATTCCTCCATCCTGTGGACCCTAGGTTGGTGATGACTACTCCACCTCTATACTGAGAGGGGGCCACTCTCTAAGCCAAACTCAGCATGTAAACACATTACCTTCCCCCCACCATGGGATATGACTCCCAGAATGAGCCTCTCTGGAGCAGAGGGATTACCACCAATCACTAACTGGTGATGCGACTAGAAAAAGATCTTGACTAAAAGGGGGAAATGGTAAAGACAACTGAGTATATATGGCTAAGAAAGAGTCTTCAAAAAAGAGTCAGGAGGTTATAACATTATTTTTGATGGCTTAATAGCATTTCATTGTATGAGTGTATTCAATCTCATTTGAAATGTTGTTGAGCTGATGCCTTCTTAGTATTTCCTTTTGTGCAGTCAGCAGAACATTGCAGGATCATATTCCCTGAGTTGTATCTCTGATAGAGGGCCCCTGAGGTCTTTTGGGGAAGGAATGAGAAAGGCTTTCAGACATAAACTCTCAGGGTAGGATGGCAACTTGGCTGTGGTTTTGGAAAACTTTGACCTAGTTTTATTAAGTATAATTTATGACTACCTCACCCATTGGGTGGTGTATCCTTTACCTGGAACAGACTTGGAATTCATTGCATCAGAAAGCCAACTATGAGCTTGTTAAATACCTGTCATAACATAACATTCCCACGTGATGGTCTAGAATTGGCTCTGGGGTCAGATGGACTGATTCTGGAGTTCCAAGTCCTCCATTCACTGGCCTTGTGACTTTTGGCAGAAGGATTCACTTCTCTGATCCTCAATTTCCTTGTCTATAAAATAGATAGAATACAAGAGTGTGCTTTAGAGAATTGCTATGAACATTAAATGAGAAAAGCTTATGGAATACATATTAGTCAGACAAAGGGGTGCTGATGCAAAATACCAGAAACTGGTTGGTTTTTATAAAGGGTATTTATCTGGGGTAGGAGCTTACAGATACCAGGCCATAAAGCATAAGTTTCTTCCCTCACCAAAGTCTATTTTCACGTGGTAGAGCAAGATGGTTGTTGGTCTGTGAGGGTTCAGACTTCCTGGGTTTCTCCCTTCCTAGGACTTGTTTCTCTTTCCTCTGTGTGCTTACTTTCTGGGGCTCTAGCGTAAGGCTTTAGCATCAAACTCCAACATCAAAACTCCAACATCAAAACCCCTCAACTCTGTCCTTTGCCATGCCTTGGTGGGTGGGGACTCAATGCCCTGCTGAATCCACTATAATCTAATATGCCCAAAGGAAAAGATCAGTTTACAAACATAATCCAATATTTCTTTTTGGAATTCATCAATAATATCAAACTGCTACAGGATAATAGTAAGAGTCCAAGAAAATCCAGCTACATTTATGATAAATATATACAATGCATTTGGTCTCTGCTACATGACAATCTTGTGGTAATTTAAAGATGCTCTGTGTGTCATGTTCCCTCAGTCTCCTTTTCTTGACCCAACTGACCTTGTTCTTCCTAGGATAACAATTTATGTCTCTTCATCCAACCTGATAATCTTTCTCCTAAAGATGCTTCAAGTTTATCCCTATTTTGAATGGCTTTAGCCCTTCTCTCTTTATCCCTGTCTCTAATTTCCCCAGACAAAAACCTAGCTTTGTGACTTGGTAACAATGGGTTCTCCATTTACTGGGATAGGAGAGATCTCCTCTTCCCCAGTGCTAGGCTGAGAACCCTCTTGCCTCTATTCCATTCCAGCCTTAGGGGGTATGGGTGGGGTGGCATATCTGTGCAGGTGAACTTGTTAAAAAAGGGAATATGTGAAAAATAGATGTGAATCTCGAGCTGTTTTGACATTCAATTTCTTTTGCTTCCTGCATCCGTCTTAAGGGAGGAATTTGTTGGAATTCTCGATATGCAAGCATTCTGAATGTGGAAATTGCACACAGTGAAATTCTGGAGGGCAGGGAACACACCTTGTTCTTTTTCATTCTCCTCATTCATTGAATGTACTATTAATAGTTACTGTTACGCACTTACTGTGTGCCAGCTAGTGTTCTAAGTGCCTTAAATGCATTTTAATTCTTCCAACAACCCTACAAAGGATGGTATTTGATAGAGGAAACTGGAATTCAGATTAAGCTAAACATCGAAAGTCATATGGTTGATAAGTTTTGGGGTTTTAGCAGGTCAATAAATCACAAATTCATAACTAATTGGTAAATAAGGTGTTAAACAGATGGGAGTTGACTGGAAAGCGTAGTTTTAGATTTATGGTCCAAAGGACTTATTGGCACCTTCACTTCCTCTTCTCACCTCTCATCAGTTTCATGAGTTAAGATTTTGGTGTATCCTGTCCAAGGAAAAGTTAGGGGTTGAAGAGCAGTGTCATGCTCCAAATTTATCTGGAGAGAGAGAGAGAATGAGAGAGAGAGAGAGAAAGAAGGGGAGACAATATGATTCTCAGAATTTGCTTTCTTTAAATAGATCGGCTTTATCCCAAAGGATGGAAATCCCCAACCACCGGTGAGCTCCCCCACCCCCACCCGAAGGGGTTGGAGGGTTTTTCCAGGCTCTGAGATCCTTCCACATGGAGACACAATCCTTTGCCCACATTGGATTGGAACCCAGATTTCTCTTATGCCAGGGTGTTTGGGCCTCTCAACAGGCTTTCCTGCCTCTGGGTTTATTTACAGAACCACTTTGATTTACTTTTCAGAATATCTTCGCAATGAAATTAGAAAACAGTCTTCCCTCTACCGAGACTTTTTGGTGCAACAGTATTTTTAAGAAAATGGAAGAAACTATATCCCTGAAGTGGAGACAGTGGCCACAGGAGTTGCTGAAGGCAGGAAGAGGGAAGAAGAGGTGTGATATGGGGCATTTTCAGGACTTGGAGTTGTCCTGAATGATACTGCAGGGACAAATGCAGGACATTATATATCCTGCCATAACCCACTGAATGGACTGGGAAAGAACGTAAACTACAACCTAAGCTATAATCCATGCTGGGTAGCAGTGCTCCAGTGTGTAGCATTGTATTCATCAAATGCAATGAATGTGCCACACTGATGAAAGAGGTTGCTGATGTGGGAGAAGTGGGGGTGGGGAGTGGGGTATATGGGAACCTCATATTTTTTAATGTAATAGTTTGTGTGATCTATGTATCTTTAAAAAAAAAGATAATAAAAGATTAAAAAAGAAAAAGAAAAAAATTTAAATACACAGTGTATCTGTGCTTGGCAGAATCCCTTCTCTTGACGCAATGCATAACTGTGCTTGTGCTAGCAACCCAAACGGTTTTGAAAACACATGTGATTGGACCTGTTTGCTGAAAACCACTGGGTCATCAAGGAGGGCAACAGATTTTCCTGGCTCTTCCCACATTGAACAGCCATCTTGTCCAGTCTGATGTCTTTCCCCCATTGGAATAGATCAGAAAACATGGTGTTTTGCCTCTAATTAAATTCTCATCTTTGCCCAACTGTTTGAAAGGGCAACTGTCTTAAACCTTTGAACTTCATTTGTAATACAAAACTTCAATTAGATAAAGGACAATAATTAGCAGATCTTTTATCTTTGGCTATAATTAAATCCTTAAGAAGGGACATTTAAATCAATGCATTGTAATGACAAGTTCATAAATTAATTAATCCCACCAATGGAGGCTTGGCAGTAATCAATGGATCATTAAAGAGGTTCAGGGTAAGGGGATGTGTCTGTGGGAACACAGAAGCTCAGTTCAGTTTGGTGCAAAGATTCTCATTTATTAAGGATTAGCTGGTTCAAAAGATATCTATTTATTTAAGGGGAAAGCATTTAATACATTAACTTTTAATGGAAGGACAATCCTTTTTGCAAGACTTTGCTTTTGAAACTTTCTTCTTAGAGTTTCCTACTGGCTGTAGCGCCAATGTACATTCGTACACTTGTGGTCCTGGAGCAGTTCGTTAATTCACTGATTTGATAGCTGGCTTGAATGAGAAAGAAAGCACGTCTATGGTTGGCTACCATTAGATAGCTATAGGTTTCCTCCTGAAAGAGGAGTCATCAAACTATGGCCTGTCTGTCAAGTTTGGCTCATACCTTATTTTTGTAAACAAAATTTTACTGGAGCACAGCCATGCCCGCTTGCTTCCATGTTATCGTTGCCTTCATGTCAAAAGGGCAGAGTGGAATCGTTGAGATAGAGATTATAGAACCAGCAAAATTTTTGCTACCTGACCTTTTACAGAAAAAGTTTGCCAGACTTGCTTCTAAAACATTGTGTTCTTGAGGGGTTGGATAAAATTTAAACTCAATATAGCTCTACATAGACAATGTTTAGCATAATCCTATAAGCTAAATATTTCAATATGAGGGTTTGTGGCTGTAATAGTGTTCTAATCAGATTACTGGATCCACCGTTGTCCCATCCAACTAAGAAAAAATCAAGGGAAGAGTGATGGTGGGGGAGGTGGGACATGAAAAGCCCTGTGCAGGAGGGAGCAGGCCATATCCACCCGTTGAGGGCTAGAGAGCAGGGACAGTGGAAACAGGGAATGTGAAGAGACCAGAGAGCGGGCAGATAATCGAGCGCCTGAGATATTATAATCGTAGTTTCATAACATAACTCCCATCGAATCCTCTTTCCCTCAACTTAAAACCCTTCGAGGACTTCACATCACGCCAGGATAAAAGCTCGAAGCCTTACCAGGGAGCCTGGAGCAGGCTTGTTTGGTTGGGGGAGAGGAGTCTTGGACTTGGAGGGGAATGGAGGAAGAGAGCGTGGAGAAGGTGGGGCACTGGCGGAGAAGGCAGGGCTCTTCGGAATCCTCAGTCCTCAGGAAATCCCCTATTAGCCAGCATGTCTCTTTGGCTTGTAGTGGTCACAAATGAACTTGGTTTTTGCCCTGGTCAGGGGCGTTGTCTCATTCATCATCATAGCCCCAAGCACTTGAGGAGGGCCCTGAGCCTTACTGGGTCCTCATTAAAGTCTCCTTGATCAAGGACATCGGAACTTGGAAAGGGGGGAGCTTCTAAGACCCACCTTTACACTGCACCTCTCTAGATGGGCCATCCCTGTAGGGTGTCCTTTCAGTAATATATAATGTCTGGCCTCTCTCATGCCATCACCGAATCCGTTCTGTCACTACTTCCTGCTACAGCCACCGCTCTTCCTGAGGCCCCTTCTACTGTGATCACCTCCCCTTCGGGGCCTTCACTTGAGCTTAGAAACAACTAATGACTGAAAACAAACACGTCTCTCTCCAACCATCTGACGGCTCAGACTTTGGTTTAGCCCTGGAGGCCCTTGGGTTTTGGAAGAAGTTATCGGCACAGCCACCATGCCCCACGGTACCGTGGAAGAAACGGAGCAGCGTGGACAGGGGAACGTGTCACATGGTCCACGTGACTGTCCTGTTCAGTCTTGACAGCGTCTCTGCAAGGGGGGTGGCGCCATTATTATTTCCTCCATGTCGATGAGGAAGCTGAGAGCAAGAGCGGCGAGGCCACTCGTTAAAGATTGTGTTGCAGAAGCCGTGGGCCTGAGATATGAACTAGTAATCGGGGTCCACATCCTTGTCCCTCTCTGAGGAGCCAGGGAGGCCCTTGGATGAGGCAGGGCAGGCGAGTGTAACGTGGTACCAGGGGAAGATCTGGACTGACGAACAATAGGAACCAACTCTGGGGGCTGGGCTTTTGCCTACACATCCTTCCTGGTCTCATGTCTCTGCTTAACAGGGGACGGCCGGTGCCAGCTGCCACCGGCCATCATAATTACGTATTCCCTTCCACCTTCCATTCCTCCAGCCACTTGCAAGGGCTCGTGGGTGGGAGTAGAAGAGGCACCAAGCAGAGGGCAGGGGGAAGGAAGATGGCAGAAGCCTCACGGCAGTGGGGACAGAGCAGGACGCTGCCAGGACCCGAACTTGGTGCTGGGGAAGAAAACATGAGCAAGAGGCATCTCTCTCCTCAGAGGCTTCTATTCTAGTGAGCCAATGAAAACCAAAGAGACAGACACGGGAAGTATCTACAGTGCGAAGGATAAGGAGCTGTGTGCGGGGAGGGGTGGGCACAGGGCGACCCCCGAGAGGGGCGGCTGGGAAGGCATCTTTGTGAAGACACCTAAGGCCTGAAGGATGAGGCAGAGCAGCTAAAGGAAGGGTAAGTCAGCACTCAGAAGGCCCTGAGGTGGGAGCTGTGTGTGCTCCACCAGCAGAGAAGAGCCCAGGGTTGTGGGAGCAGAGTGTGGGGGGGTGAAGTGTAAAGAGAGGTTGAGACGGTTACCAGCATCCAGGAAAGAGGACTGAAATTTAGTCAAAGTGCAAAGCGAAGCCATTGAAAGAGTCGAAGCAGGGGATAACAGGTACTGCCTTTTTATGTACGACCAATACTTGCTTTCTTGGGGCTGGAGATTGGGTCGAAGAGGCACAAATATGGAACACAAATAAGAGGCTGTTTCTAACTTCCAGATGCAAGAGGAGCCCTAGCAGCTCCTGCCTGCTGTGAGGCCACCACATCGGGGCAGACTTTGTCGACTCCATCTGGAAGTTCGCAGCAGCCGCCCAGCTGGTCTCCCTGGCCTGGAGGAAGGTAGCTCAGGTGGGTCTTTTGCAAAGTCAGGTGGTTTTTTTCTAGCCCCTTCTGAGATGGCATGCAAAGAGAGGACTCGCTTAGAAGAGCAATGAAACACCTGGTGAGGAAAGAGCCTGACCTAGCAAATAGTAGGTGCTCAATATATGCTGGTAAAATACATGCAAGCAGAGAAGTTTTACACAAGAGTTCTTCTCAGGGCATATGTTTGCTTTGGACAACGATGTAGTCTCCCCTTTTCAAGATGCCTTAAAAAATAATAATACCCATTTGATTTGGGCTTAGCGTTCCTTGGCAAGGAGGCATTGGACACTTGGAAATATTACTATTATTTCTGGAGCCAAATTTAGAAAGGACGGCTCTGCCTTTAATTACTGGTTGATGCTGCGCTGTACAGGCAAATGATTACATGCACAATTAGTTGTTCCCACAAGTAGCCAATTATGGGAACGATTATTTAAGAAAATTGTGGCTCCTGCTAAAGGGCCTTTGCATTGTAGCCTCAAAATACATCTTCTGTATAAAAATTCCTCTTATTGCATGCATTATTTTTTTTCCTATCTCCTGGGCTGCTTGAGAAAACAGTCCACATAGTTTTACTCTTGGGAAAGTGGAATTCTGGAACCCCAGATCTCGGGGTGCTGTGAGACGTGGAAGCTCCTCCAGAACCATTCCTACCTCTGGAGACCACGCCTGAACCTCAGGGATGGACTGTGACGGGAGGCGTAGGATTTAAGAGGTCGAGGGGGGAGTATCTGACACCCACCATGTGTTGCCATCAGCTGGGGCTCTGCCTGTGCCCACAAACAGTTTTCCCTGTCCCTGATAACGGTGCTTCTTATTTAGGCCACTTCTCCCACCTGTGCTTCAGACCCCTCCCTGCAGCCAGGCTGCCATCAAATCCTAAACTCTCAGAACCAGAAGGGTCACAAACCTGATGTTCTCTGTCTCACTTCACAGATGATAAAACAGAGGTCCCAAAAGACGAAGGACTCACCCAGTATTCCTACGTCCAGGTGAAATGTGGCCCCAGCTTGCCTGATTCTGACCAAGGCCTTGCTCTTTCCACAATGCTATCTTGGCTGCTGAGAGCATGGCTATGGGGGCAATGCGAGCACCTGCAAGGTGTGACTGTCACAATTGAGAGGGCAGGCCAGTGTCCCCCTCTGGTGTACTTTGGATTCCATGCCCAGGGAAGGTTAGAAGGGATTCCAGAGAAACTTATAGGTCAGTCCTCTTTATTTTGCTATCTGAGTGGAATTTGAAAAAAAAAATTTTTTTTTAAAGTTTCTCTCTCCCTCTTTGAACCATTTCTGGTGATATAAACCTTGAAACCTCAGTGAGCAACCCTGATCTCATTCAAGTAGAAGAAACTGCAAATTCTGTCCCCTGCCCCCCAGATATAACGTGTGTTTTTATAGTAACAATTATTGACCAAAAGTCAGAGTGTTTTTTGCCTTGTTTTTCACAATGACATCCACTATTGTCCATCAGTGTGGTAGATTGTATGACTGATACCAATTCTTCAGGGCCCTGCACTAGTCTTTTTTATCCACATCCTTGTCAAGGCTTCGTAGTGGATGAAATGTACATTCCTGACACTTGAATTATGCTTGGCCATGTAACTGGCTTGGCCAATGGCTTGCTGGTAGATGTGATATGAGCAAAGGCTTGAAATATCCTTGCTCATTTAGGCATGCCTTTTTGTGTTCAGTGGCCTCCCAGGAGAAGGAAATGCCAAGGGAAGTGTCTTCTCTAGTAAACGAAACATGTGGGAAGAACCAAGCCTCCTGCCTGGAGCCAGAGCCTGGAGTTTTACCTAGCCTGATGGAGGTGCAGCTGATTCACACATCTGTGAATGTAAGAATAAATTATTGCTTTTTAAAAAAGCCACTGAGTTTTGGGTTGGTTTGTTATGCAGCATTATTTTGGTAACAACTGACTTACGCACTGAGTCTTGCATTCTGAGTAGATGATAATAGTAGAGAATAAGAAATATATACAAGGTGTATTTGCTATCAATTAGATGTTCAAATTGCTGTGAGCCTAAAATTTAGTTGACTTAAAGATGTTCTAGGAAGTTTCCCCCCAAAAGTATATCTAAGTCAACATTCTCAATGGTAATGGTCTCATCCAGCCTGTGTGAGGTGGTGTATGGGTTGTATCATTTGACCATTTCCCTGACCAGCCTCTGAGCATCAGGACTGGAGGAGTGAAGGGGTAATTGGAACTTGGCAATTTATCCAATCTTGTGGTCTGACAGCAAATACCTCTGTATAGGAAAATGAGTCATTTTTGTCACATTGGGAAAGAAAATAATACAATGGGAAGTTTTAAAATTCAGCTCTCTCCCCCCTCCTCCCCACCAAATGAAATCCACAGGCTAGCAAGAGTTACACTTCTCTACTGGCTGTTTGATAAACTCACCTCTCACAAGATGTAATGACATTTTTGTGTATCTTTCAAAGGCTACTTCGTGACCTTTGCTAAGTAAGCTGAAAGTAACAAATGGATCCCTTGACCACAAATAGCTCCCATCGGCTGCTCTGGGTTCTGTGCCTTTTCTGCTCTAATGGGACCAGGTTCTGATGAAGATGCTATCTTCACTTCATGAGCATGCAAATCCTGTTTGTTCTCCTGAGTACCACGGCCCCCGCCCCCCTTCCGTGACACCAAACACTTTGGTTCTTGAGATAATGGAATTAAAAGATGCGGTTTCCTTCTCATTAGTTGTTTGATTGGTTCTTTGAGTTGTGTTTGAGCTGTGCTATGAGGGATAAAAGCAAATTATATGGTAATTGTAAGGTCTTGGGGTTGTAGGTTGAACTAAACTCCAGGATGACGTTAGGGCAAAACAGAGCAAATGATCACTTGTTTTAAAGGAACAGGAATCCTGGCTTTCCAATGAGAATACAATTCCTGAAACACTCTTACATGAAGTGGGACCCACGGGTCTTGGAGCCCAGGCCCCTTACCATCCCCCTTGTCACAGGATGTGAACATCCTGGGGCAAGTCGCTTAGCTCCTGAGGCTTCCGTGCCCTGGTCTGTCTCACAGAGGCAGTAACGTCTATCGTTACCACAGCAAAACAGTGATTTAAAGTCCAAATGTGTGCATGGAAATGTATCTTTAAACAAACCAGCAACATGTGTCAGCTGCCTGGGAACGACTGTGAAGCGTCTTCCTCAGGCTCTCTTAGGGAGGACCCATGATCCTCCTGTGCTTGTTTCTACCGCCCAAAGAGGGCTTGAGAAGAAGCTAGGCAGTTCCTCATACAGCTTTATGGTTCCAAAGATTGGGAATTGGGGAGAAAAGCAGCAGCTTCCCCTCAGCTGCGGCAGGAAGAGGTAATCACCCAGCCCCACGCTTTACATCATCCATCCCCCGCTGGCCTTGTCCACCTCTGAGAATGGAGCCACCACTCCTGCCCAAGGTTCACTTACAACACCCCTCCCACCACCCCACCCAACCCGCTCCAAGAGAAGATTCGATGATATTACTGTTCCCCTTTTTCAATAGTGTTAATTTTCAGTTTATTTTATGGTTATAATGGTAACCTATGTCAAGTATAGTGAATTTAGAAACATTTATTTAAAAAAATACACAGACTAAAGAAGAAAATGTTCCACTCAAAAGACTGAAGCCGTTTGTGTGAATATATGTTTATATGGTTTTTATTGTTTACAAGATTGCAATCATATTATAGGTACAGTTGAATATCTGATTCCTTTTTGCTTGGAATTATATTATGGAGAATTTCTCTTGCCAAAAATAAACCTATGATCCCTCATAATAATCTGCTGATAGTACACAACTAGTTAAGCAATTTCTTTTGTAGTATAGTTTTTCTACTTTTTGGTATTAAAAATATGCTGGAATAAAGAACTATTTAATAAATATTTAAGTGCCTCTATTTTAGGATTGATTCTTAAAAGTAGGATTACTATATCAAAGGAAAGGAATTTTTATGGCTATTTACTTTATAGCAATAATTACTTTATAGCAATCTCATATCTATTAACACTCAGAGGGTATGTGAGTGCCCATTTCATTGACCTATTTTGTAGCCAAATTGGAAAGAATTATACACATTACTCTAACAGTCAAGAGTATGGGCTCTAACACTTAGTTGCTCTGTGTTTTTGGTTTAGCTTCTCTAAACCTCAGCTTCTTCAGGCATACATAAATGGTTATGTTTCTATTTAATAGAAATTAAATGAGCTGATTAATAACACCTAGTAGGGTAGTGGAATAATGCAGCCCTCCCCAAAGACGTTCATATTCTAATCCCCAGAACCTCTGACTATGTTAGGTCACATGGCAAAGGGGAGTTAAGCTTGCAATCAATTGACTTGGAGATGGGGAGCTTATCCTGGATTAGATCCTGGATTATCCAGGTGAGTCCAGTATAATCACAAGGGTCCTTATAAGTGGAAGACGGGTTGGGAAGAAAGAGTGAGAAAGATAGCAGCATGGGGACACAGCCCAGTGTTGCTGGCTTTGAAGATGGAGGAAGGGACCACGAGCCGAGGAATGCAGGTGGCTTCCAGGGACTGAGAAAGGCAAGGATGCGGATTCTCCCTAGAGCTTCCAGAGGGAATGCAGCCCTGCTAACAACCTAATTTTAGCCCAGTGACACACATTTTAGATTTCTGACCTCCAGAACTGTAAAGTAATAAATGCCTGTTGTTTTGAGCCACCAAGTTTGTGGTGATTTGTTACAGCAGCAAAAGGAAACTAATACCCCTAGTCAGAGCTCAAGAAGTGTCTGCCATTGTTTTCATGCTCACTGATTTTGATTAATGCTTCTTTTGAGTGGACTATATTTCCAAGTGATTGTTTCAAAGGACACTCCATGGATAATACCATTTCTGAGAATTTATCTCTCTTGTGTTATCCAAGAAAATAATTGGGGTGTAATTGTTTTCCCCTCAAAGCAATTGATATTTCTTAATTGTTTTCTGTTAATTCATACTGCAGAAGAAAAGTCTGAGATATGCCTGATTTCTGTTCCTTCATAACAGCCTTTTCCTCCCTGTCTGGATTCTTACAGGACTGTTCCACAATTTTTGTTATTGAAACTTTTGCTAGGTTGCCAGGTTGATTGAAGATTTCTCCATGGATATTACCTAGAGTCCAGGAGCCTTTCTCACCTATGCTGTGAGTATCCCCACCAGCTAAGGGTCTTAAGTGTTAAGACTTAGATAATATGTTTAATTCCAGTTGTTCTTACTTTGACTAAGCTGTGCACTTTAATGATTTTATATTAAACCTCAACAGAAAGTTTACCTAAAGAAAGGGGGGAGGAGGTGGAGTATATGGGAATCCCCCTGTATTTTCAATATATCATTTATGGAATTTAAGCTTCTTTTAAAAAAAATAGAAAGAAAGATAAAATCCAATGTACTCATTTAAATTATTTTCTTACTTGAGTTTTAGCAGCATTCAATTTTATTAAATACACTTTTTAAAACTTGAGAAACAGTGAGTTAACAAAACAATCATCATACCATACAGGATTCCCACACATTGCCCCACCACCAGCACTTTACATTGTTGTGACACATCTGTTAGAAATGATGTAAGAACAGCGTTGTGATATTACTGCTGTCTATAGTTCATAGCTTATATTTGGTGTCTTTTTCTCACAAATCAGCCTATTATTAACATTAAGTATTGTATATTTGTGATAGTTCATGAGAGAATAGTCTCATATTTGTACTGTTAACCACGGTCCATCATTCACCTCGGGATTCACTATGTTATAGTCACCTGCCTTTACAATCTATCAAAAGGATACACTCATGGCATTTGTTTCATCACAGGGTTGTGCTGTCATCAGGTCAGTCCATTGCAGAACATTTTCATTAATTCTAAAGGAAAAACCCCATACCCCTTTATGCTCCCCATTATTGATCCTTAGCATTGATACAGTGCCTTCTTTGCCATTGATGTAAAAATATTACAATATCACTGTTAACTATAGTCTACATGTTATATTAACTGTATTTTTCCCATGTATCTCCACATTCTTAATACCTTGTAATAGAGGAGCATTCTTCTATTTGTACTATTAACCACAATCATCATATTCTATCCAAATCACTATACTACACAATCCTTAGATGATTCTCTAGCTTTCTTTCAATTGACATTAACCTCCCTAGACTATCTTTCAGTCGCAATCACATTTATAAACCAGCAGTGTTGATTATACTCACTATAATGTATTACCACCAACTCTAACCATTTCCCACACTTACAGTCCCCCTTATTAAACATTCTATATACATTCAGCATATGCTTCCCTTCTCAACCCACAGTCTATCTCCTAGTAACCTATACTCTACAGTTTACCCCATGAGTTTACTCATTGTTAAAATACACTTTTCTTCCCCTTGATCTACTGTTAACTTGGCTTCCTTGTCTTTTGTTTGCTTCCTTCCTCTCAGACCAATTCTTAAGTCTCTTGCTGGTTCCTCTTCCTCTACCTACATTTTGTATAGTTATTAACTTTTTGTTTTGAGTTACAAAAAAAGTTGGAAAAATACTACCAAGAATTCCTGTATATGCTTCACCTATCCTCCTGGAATTTTATCTTCTTAACTAACTATAGTATAATTTTCAAAACCAGGAAATTGATGCTATACAAATAACTGATCTATAGAGATTGTGCAAATGTTTCCAGTTGTCCCATTAATGTCTTTTTTCTGGTCTAACATCTAACACAAAGATCCCACACTGCATTTAGTTGTATGTCTTAGTCTTCTCCAATCTGGAACAATTTCTCAGTCTGTGTTTGTCCTTCATGACTTGACACATTTGAATAGTAATGTGGCAGCTTGAGATTGTTTATGATTTCTAAAATGAGAGATTGTATTTGTAAACTGGTTTGTTCCTCTGGCATGATAACCTTTGATTGTATTAAATTCAAAGGTTATGTTTACTTGATTAAATTAAAATTAGGGCTTTGATTTAACCACGTCATTAGAGTGTGACTCAGTGTTGAGTCCCAGCCCCCTTGGTGGGCTGATAAAACAGACTCTCACATGGAAGTAGATATACAGAGGAGAACACAGAAGAATAGAGACAGCTCATTAGACATGGCAGAGGCCCGGGCAAGAGAGATGAGCCTCATGGTCTACAGTTGACCTTGTGAAGAGAGCAGAGCAGCTGACCTTGGAAAGTAATAAGCCCTGGGGAAAGAGATGAGGCTTATGCCAGCCTACAGCTGAGATCAGGAGAAGCTGGGACCACAGAACCTTAAGATGGAAGAAGGAAGGCTGAACCCTCACGAACATTGCCTGCCATCTTGCTTCAACAAGTAGCAACAGACTTTGAGTGAGAAAGTACCTATAATGGTAACTTGAATTGAACTCCTTAGGGCCTTGTGACTTTAAGCTTCTACCCCAAGTAAATACCCATTGCAAAAGCCAACAGATTACTGGCACTTTGCATCAGCACCCCTTTGGGTGACTAATACAAGTCCTGACCAGTTATGTTGTAAAATGCCCTTCAATTTGGGTGTCTCTGGACAATTTGCTTATTTTTAGATTGAGGTTATACATTTTGAGCAGGAATAACACAGAAGTGATGTTGTGTCCATCATATCAGGATGTTATGTCTTATTACTGTGATGTTAATTGTGATTATTTGGCTAAGGTAGTGTCTGCCAGGTTTCTCCACTTTACAGTCACTCCTTTCCCCTTAATTAATAATTATCTGGAGGGAAGATGCTTTGATATTATGCAAATCTCCTGTTTGCATCATACTTTTATCCACTAATTTCAGAATCTGTTGTTGATTCTCTACCTGTCTTTTAAATATGAGAACACTTCAGGGCTTTCTCCCAGGTCCTCTGGTCACTCTCATTTCCTCCCTAGGAAGCGTCATGCACGCCCACAGCTTCAGTTGCCATCTAAATGCCGCTGGCTCCGGAAGCAGTGTCTCCAGCCTAGCTTTCTCCTGAGGACTCTGCATGGTTGTACTTGTGATACTTCTGTGATACAGATACCTCTCCTAACTATCTCCCAAACTCACCCTGTGATCCCTGCTGCACTTCACCTCCCAGTCTTCTCCTATGTCATCAGTCATCATATCCTGAACCCACTGAGGTATGTGAGGGCGCTGGGAGTTATCTGTGACACCTTTCTCATCCTCATCAGGACTGGGTGATCATATCTCCTCAATCTTACCATCTCTACCCTAGATGATTGCTTTAGCTTTAGAACTGGTCCTCAGCTCTCAATCGCTCCCCTCTAATATCCTTTCCACACAGCATCCAATGCAACTCCATTCATGCCTCTTTCTTATTTATGTAGGAAATGTAATGTAAATCATTGTGAGCCACACCTTGAGATATTATGTAGCTGTTGCAAACAATGAGCTGCTTATACACTGGGGGACTGAAGGGGTATTTCCAAGCTATTGCATGGGTGATGAATAATAGTGGAAGGAAGGGGGCAACTTGGTCCTTACTTGTGTTAATGGTGCCAGTGGCACACTGACCAGCGCGGGGACCCTAGGTAGGTGAGTGAGGCGTTTACCTTGGGTGCAAAGTTTAAGGGGCACCAAAAACCTCAGTAATGATAAAACCTTAAAGCAATATTTTAAAAAAAATAATGAAAAAATCCATGATGAACAAAATATCCAACTTCAGTAAAGGCAGGATCTGGCCCTGTGCTTGTAAGACTCTGCCCCACTCACGTTATTCTAACCCTGGCTCTCCCCTGGCCAGTGGAAGAATTTAGCTCATTTAGCTCATCAAATTTCAGTCACTTAGAATAAGGTCTTCAAGGGGAGGTGGAGTGACTTTGCCTCCTCAGGGAAGTTGGTGATGTCTAGAGACATTTTTGGTTGCCACAGCTTGGCAGGTTGGGGTGCTATGGGCACTTAGGGATACTGCGCAATAGCCTACGATGCACGGGTCAGCCTCCCCTCCCCCACCACAATTATCTGGCTCCCAGGGCCGTGAGTGCTGAGGCTGAGAAGCCCTGCCTTAGGAATTCTTTAGAAATACCATGTTCCTGTCTTTAAAAGCTCTGTATGACTGGAAAGAATCTATCAAAGAGAGCTTGGCAGGATAGTAAACACCCTCTAATAGGGATACATTCGTTTTTCCTTTGTTGAAAAAGAGTTTGGTTAGTTTAAAGGAATATTGTGTTGTCTCAACTTCTTGGCTATTGAATTTTCCACTTTGTGCAGGGTGGGTTGGGCCCAAGGAAGACTGAGTGACCCAGGAGACCAGTCCCTGCTCTAGTCCTGCAGGTTTCCCTTTGTCATGAGACAGTGGGGTGCCCTGTGCCCACACCCAGGAATGACAGGTTGAGAAACAGGCTCCCCTGGAGCAGTCGCCTCAGGTCACTGGTTGACTTGTTTCTTGAGAAACAGTGGTCCCTGATCAGAGGGAAAGCAGAGAGGCTGCAGCTAGATGTGATTCTCTAAAATAGAGCCCTGGCCTTTTGTGCCCTTGTTTGCCTGTTAATTTTTTGTGTGTTTTACTTCCCACCCCTCTCTTTGTTTATAATACTGACTCTGACTCCTCTTGCTATTTCAGTTTTAAGAATGGTGTCTTAGTTTGCCAGGGCTGCTATGACAAAGAGCACAGGCTTATGCAATAGGAATTGATTGGTGCGCAATTGATTGGAGGCTAGACGTTCACAAACCAGGTATTGGCAGGATCCCGCTTTCTCCGACATCTGTAGTTCGGTGCTGGTAGCTTGCTGGCTACCCACAACTCCTCCGTCACATGGCCATCCATCTCTTTCCATCTCCTCCTGTGCCTTCTTGTTCTCCTGTTCAGTTGACTGTGTGTCTGTCTATATTCCTCTCCTTATAAGGAGAAGGTTCTAGTCATATTGGATTAAGGCCCATTCTGCTTCAGTTTGACCTCATTTTAATAGGATCTTCAAAGACCCCACCTGCAAATAGTTCATCCCCACAGGCCTAGGGTTTAGCACATGAGCCTGTCTTTGTGGGGGACATGCTTCAATCCATGACAAATGGTGATGGCTTCTCCCTCTTGCTGGTTCATGGACCCCTGCCCATACCTTGCATGCTTCTTCCTTTGAACAATTTGGGTTGAATTTTCTTTTCTGCTAGATGCCTGCTAGATAAACCCTCTTCCTCTAATTCCACTTCCCTAATTCCATTCCTTAGTGACGCCAAGAAATTTTGTTATTCCACTTTCCGGCTAGGCTGAGCTCTCCACTTAATTGGTGAAGTGACCATGAGTAGGGCCTCTTCATTCTGAAACCTCTGTTTTATCTTCTGTTAAACTGTACAGCTGTGCTGTGATTACTATGTTCATTTCCCCACATTTACGCTGTATTAGCACATCTACTTTCAAGTCTCCCCCATGAATCCTTAGATGCAGAAAAGAGTTCTGTTCTTAGATTTGGAAGAAAACAGACTCCACTAAAGAGCCACTTTGAGGCTGGAAAAGGGGCTAACTCATGGAAATGACACGCGTGTTCTTAGTGCAATTCTTCCAAGGGACAGGGCTGTGAGCATTGCGGTCACTTTTTAATTTTACAGGGTTCAACTAAGTATCTTACATGAGCCAATACTGAGCGCCATCACTTAATATGCTTGCTACCGATCTCCTGGAGACGTGGTTAAAAAGCCATTTCTCAGGCCCCTCCCAGAGATTCTGACTCCATAAGTCATGGGTGGGATCCAAGATTCCATATTTTGGTTCACACTCCATGTATATCCAGTGCAGATGGTTTCTGGACTACAGTTTGAGAAACACCAGGAGGTAATTGAGAGACTTGAGTCAGACTGGCCTGCATTTTAATTCTGGCTGCAGCCCTTCCATCTTGGGTGACCTAGGCTAGAGAACACTCCACCATCCACCATCTCTGAGGGGCTCACGTTGTTCATCTGTGAAATGGAGACAGCACACACTTCCTCTGCAGTTGCTATGGGAGTTATATTAATGTATGCAAAGCATCTGGCAGCTCTTAAACACTTCTTACATGCAGCCCCTATCACCAACATCAACAGCATGTTCTCTCTATCCTCCACATGATCTTGTAACGTCTATCTTGGTCCCTTTTTTGATGTCTGAAAGGACCGTCAGTGTTTGGGGCAAGAGCCGGCTCTTATAATGCCACAGATGTTTTGTTGTCCCCAGGAGCTCCCATATTTGACAGAGCACAGAAGATTTTCTCAATATTATCATTTCTCTTCCCTTTAAGCAAGGGTCAGACAAAATGGCACTAGCCAGGTTTTGCCTTCGATGCTGTAAATGAAGGAATGGTTGGCTGTTATCTTCCAAATGCTCTGAATTTTTTCTTGGCTAAGTTCACTTTTTCCGTGACTGAGGCAATGGGTGCAAACTGCAGCTCATCTCGCCGGCCACCAGATGGCGCTGTTTCCCTTGCCATGGCTCAGAGGCTCCGCGTCTCTAGGTTTTAGGCTGGAGCTTCCCGCTCCTGCTGCCCAGGGCAGAGGGCTCTGTAGGTTCAAGGTGTCCCCACGGCCCATCTCTGAGACGTGGTAGGACAGCTCCAGCTTCTCAGCAGAAATCTTTTGTGCCTCTTGAGGCACAAACTGCACGTTTAGGATTGGCCCAGGGAAAGTGACTTTCCTTACCTCCAGGTGGTCCAAACTTATTTGCTAATAGCCTATGGTCAGCCTTTGGTTAATGTGGCCAATGGCACCTGTTAGTGCCCAGCAGTCACGCAATTACTTCTTTGGGCCTTTTAACTTTCATTCTCTTTCTCATATCTAAACGCCCCTATTATAGGCTTTTGGATAGATAAAGCCCCAACAATCAGCCTCCACAACAAGAACGCAAACCTGGCAGAGCCTAGCACTTCCCCACCCCAACTATCTGAAGGGCCCAAAGCCCCTAGTAATCTGTTAATTGCCTTGAGAAGATAAACTGACTTCTAATTTGTTATTGTGAGGGGATGCTCAGGGTGCATTTAATTTTAGCCACTCAGGTGCACTCCCCTACATGCTATAGGACACACGACACTGACACTGAGCTTCTGCACCTCTCCCCAGCCTCTTTCCTGGATGCTCTTCATGCCGGCCTTTGTCTGTAGACCAGGACTATTTGTCTTGAAACCCCAGCTGGGCCTTTGGCCTCTTCTCCCCTGTGTTAACCTGTGTGCTCCCTGCAGGGGTCTGGTATTTCACACCAGCATGTAGCAAAGGAATCAAGAACGTAATGTTGGGTCAGCCTCAACCGGGCGCCTTGGCTTGAACGACCCTCCTTACAAGTCATCCATCTGTACAATGGGGCCAGTAACACTGGCGGGCTAGGTGGTTGTGAAACTGAAATGAGGTGCCCGATGGGGGGATCTGGAAGAGCAGACACCTTTAAATTATAGGTGATTTAACTTAATTACATGACAATCTGGCCAAATGATCCCCAGAAGGAAGGGACGCATGGAAGGGCAGGAGAAGGGAGGGACAGGAGGTCTGACTGGTCACCTCGCAGTGGTTTGCAGGATAATGGAACTAGACTGAATTTAGAGAAACAGAATAAAGCCTCGGTGGTCCCTGAGGGGACCTTGGGGCCAGGAAGTTGGGGCTAGGGCCTGCTCTGACCTGACGCAGCGCGAATTTTCCCTGGAATGAGCCCCAGACGTGGACCCTGCCTGGGAAAGCCCTTTCCTGGGGGTTCGCCGGGAGTGCGCATGTGCGGGCGCGCTCTCTCTCCGGGTCCCGCCCCCTGTGTTCCTGGCGTTGGTAGTTCCCCATTGCCCAGCGGCTTTTGCCCGCGCTGCCCCTGCTGAGCGCGCTTCGCCCCGGGCCCGCCAGGGCCACCCCCTGCAGCCTGTTCTGACCTCGGTGCTTTCTTAGCCGCAACTTCCGTGACGCTAAGAGTGTAAGAACTCCAATTTGTGTCCTAGGCCTTATCCTAGGCTGGGCCCTCTGGCACTTAAACAGCATTTTAAAATTAAAATTAATTACATGGCAATAGAAATCAAGCCACAAAATACGTTCTTGTAAAAAAACAAAACAAAACAACCCCCAAACAATCGCACACGTTACGAATGAGGCTCAGGTTCCCCTTGACAGCCGTCCCCAGCCTTCCCGATCCCGGCACCCATTCCTGGGGCGGGCGCAGCAGCCACCCTTCCGGACGCGGAGCGCTTCCTTCCAGTCTTTTTGCTACTGCGTTTGTCTGTGCACGTGTTTGCTTATCCACAGCACTCTACGCTCCCTGATAACAGCATTTATTGCATTTATGCTGTTATGCTGAGTGTTTTCTTTCCCTATCTGTCTCGCCCTATAGGCTACACGCTGTTAAAGGGCACTGACTGTTATTAATCCCCTTACCTCCAGACCCAGCACTGAGCCAGGCACTCTAAGGGTGTTTTCGCTAGGTGGGTGTCTGGCAAACAAGTGTGACCGTGTGTGTGTGCGCGCGCGCGCGCGCGCGCCTGCGAGAAATACAAGCGAGGGTGTGGAAGAGAAAAATCATGCAAGGAAGGTTTAATGGGAGGATAACCTCTCGGCGTTGGCTAAAATTCCCAGAGGGCATCACAGATCTCTGCAGAAGCTGCCAGAAAGGGCAGGGTTGGAGGGAGCAGCTGAGCAGAACATTGAGTTAAGTGCAGGCGCTGATCCCTGCAAGGGCGGCCCATGCGGGGAGAGGGCGCCGCGGGGCGCCGCCGAGGGCGCAGAAGACCCGCTCGTTGACGAGGTTCAGCGGCGAGGGGCAGCGCCTCTGGCTTCCAGAACGGCCTGCCCAGGAGCAGCCCAGATTACACAAGGACGCCTGAATTACGTCGCAAAACCTATGGGGAAACATGGGGTGAAACGGCTTTTGTTCTTACGAGTGGGCTCTCAGCTGTAGCGGGGACGGTTGTTTACAGTCTGGAAATGCTTTCTCCGGGTTCTCCCCACAGGTGGTGAAGGCGCTTTGTATTGTCAAGCCCTTCTCCTAACCTATTCATCATTCTGATTCCCTCATCCTGTGCATATGTCACGGGCCTCTCTCTTTGAGGACTTCATCGGTATTTATCTTGTAGCCTTTAATAAATCATTTGCTGAGCGCGTGTGACCCGGAGTATTTTTCATGAGTGGAACTCACCCTCTTCCCTCTTTGCCGCCTCTCTTACATGCCAGTGGAACTTCTGTTCTGACTCCCTCTCCCTGCAATGGGAGCTAGAAAACTGGAGTGGAGTCGGTTATCTCAAAGGTTTGTTTTGGGAGAAAGGGGAATTTCAATTACTCTAATTATTTATAGTCATTGTTTTATCAGAGGATGCAGGCTGACGGGGAAACATTTGATCGAGTAGCACAGATGGCAGAAAATGAAGTTTGCTTCTCAGTGGGGAGATGGACTCTAATCTGTCCCTGAAGACGTTGTGTTCATGGTATGTTCTAAACCAGGGGTCAGCAAACTATGGCCCTTGGGCTTTATTTTGTAAATAAAACTTTATTGGAACAGAACCACACTCATTTGTTTTACATGTTGTCTTTGGGTGTGTCTCATGTTAAAACAGCAGAGTTGAGTAGTTGTGGCAGAAACCTTATTGCCCACAAAGCCCAAAATATGTACTCTCCAACCTTCTACAGAACACCTTCGTGGCCCTTGTTCTAGATATTTC
Organism: Dasypus novemcinctus; assembly: GCF_030445035.2. NCBI lineage: Eukaryota > Metazoa > Chordata > Mammalia > Cingulata > Dasypodidae > Dasypus > Dasypus novemcinctus. The sequence continues at coordinate 8,761,363 of NC_080690.1, forward strand.
CCTGATGTCATCAATGGATGGCGATGCCACACCTCTACCAGGGGTCATCCAAAGTGTGCCATGAATCTGAAACTGAATCTGTCAGGGCCTACAGTGTGTGTGCCCGTGTGAGTGTATGTATGCGTGTGTGTGATGTAGAAGTCTGTGTGGTGCAAGGGGAAAGCATTGAAGGGTGTCCACTGGGCATGAGCAGTGGCCATTAAGGTGACAGAACTTATGTTTTTCATTATGAGGGTATGTTTTCTAATCTTCCCACATATAAAAAACACCTGTTTGTAACTACAATGGCAACAAGAACAATCACGAAAGCCTTCCCTCTCACATTGCCTAATTCTCCCTGCATGGTGTGTGATAGCAAAGGCATTTCCCTCTGAAGGAAGCTAGCAGAAGTGGCCCTTGTAGTGCCCTTGGCACATGCAGAATGAACAGTTGTAGCTCTCTTTTTGTGTTCTTACAGACCACCATAAAACATGATATATATAAAATCTCATATAGCTACTTTATGTATTTTGTTATATTTTATATGTGAAATTACTTTTCTCCATATATCCCTCTCGTGCACTCTTTATTTCTTTTTGGTAGCCTGCAGATGCCAGTTGTAAGTCACTGGTTTGGAGAAAAATAGGAAAACCTCAAAAAATAGTTTTAGAAGCAAACAGTCATTCATGAGCACTAAGCTGCAGAAGGGGCAGACCATACCAGCTTGATGATGTGTGGGATGTGCTAGTGGAAAATCCCTGAAGGCCACACAAGGGCCCTCTTCTGTCGCTTGGTGCACGAGCATTGTATTCAGATATGGTTGAAAACGGAAAGCTAACTGTCTTTCAATGGTTTCTTTCTCTTTTTAAGAAAATGAAATTCCAAGGTCAGGAGAGCCACCCTACACAACCTGGATCTGGGTTTATTGCTGCCTAACTCTGCCAGGACGGACAGGTCAGTTTATTTGAGCAGAGTAGCACTGGTGTTCTGGAAATAGGTGCTGCGCACTGCACTGACATGTGGTGTCTACACATAGGCGTAGGCCACCTGCACACTCGGGGGTGGGCGAGAGTAGTGCTCTTAGGTCTGTATTTCATCTATGCTCGGACTCGAGTTGTGAGACCCAAAGGGAGTGAGACGCCATGGCCACAAGAGCCTCCGAATGGGTGGTGGCTGGCTGGGAGGGAGAACCTGGGCTGAAGCAAATCTGTTTCTGTGAAACCTTTTGGGTCTGTGGGGCTCTAAGACCATGTCTGCCTTGAGTGGGCAAGTCCCATGATCCACAGGCCATCATCTCACAGCAGGTGACTCTCAGCCCTGCCTCAGTTGAACAGAAATACTAGAAGGGCTCAGAGCCAGGATATCTTTTCTCTGCATCTTGGCAAGAGCTGTAGAGGTATCAGGGTAATGGATATAGAAGGTTTTAGGCATACCAGATATTGCCTGTATAGTTTGATTAGTTCATTTTCTAATAGATTTGATATTTTTGAGCACCCTCTATATGCCAGCCAGAGGGGCAGAGGGGAGCTGTATCCTTGATCACTTCCCAGCCGCCCCTCCACCACCCTCCACTACCACACACGTTCGGGGTCCCCAGATTTAAGTTGTTCTCTTATCGCTAGTCAAATTGTTCTCTTTCCTCTACTTGAGGCTACCATCCTCTCCTTCTCCTGCTTTCTAATTTTCTTTCAAAACCAGCTTCTGGATTTGGATGTCACTTCTCCCAGGCATCTGCCCGAAGTCCACTGTGTTAATTTTCTAGGGCTGTGACAAACTGGGGGGCTGAAAGCACCGGAAGTTTGTCGTCTCCCAATTCTAGAGGCCAGAAGTCCAACGCCCTCTGAAACCAGGAGGGGAGAGGCCCCCACGCCCCTCCTCGCGCCCCCCGCGCCCCTGGGGGAGTGGGCGGCGATCCCCGGTGCTCCTTGACCCGCGGAGCGTCACTTGCGTCTCCGGCTGGGTTCGCAGCGCCTCCTCCCTCCAGCGCCGCCGTGTGTCTGTGCTCGTGAGCGCAGGGCCCGCCCTGCTCCCTTACGCCGCCTCGTCTTTACTAGTCCGTCCGCAGGGCTCTCCCTTCTAAATAAGGCCCCCTTCCGAGTTGCTGGGGGTTAGCTGGTGTTTGGGGGACGCGGTTGAGCCCATCGGCACCTAGACGGGGAAGGTGCCCCCGTGGGCTCCCAGATCCTCCTCGAGCGCCACGTTCTGGGGCAAGGTCTTCCTTACCGAAGTGAGACTCCTCGACGACCGGGGCTGTGTCCAGCAAAGTGTCTGGAGGAAGGAGAAAGGAAAGAACAGGTCCTAAGAGCCTGGCAGGAGATGTTTTATGGACATTTTCTCAAAGAATCCGCAGAGTAAGCCCGTGAGGCTGTTCTTATTTCCACGATTAGGAAAGTCACGGAGAGAGAGAAACCATTTAGCCCGGAGGTTTGAATGGTGAGGCTGAGGTTGCAACCACCTCTTGACTTCCTGTAAGTCATACTCTCCCCTGTGTTTCCCGGAGGGAGGCAGGGAACAAGGAGGGATGGAGGGCTTTTCCTATGTAGGCACACCTTCTCCTTTTGGATGGCATGGAACTGTACCATCAGCAGGTGACAACTCAGAACTTGGTAGTTGAGAGATATAGTAGAAAGAAACTGTTCAAGTACCAAAGAGAATTATCATTACAATAGCTTTTGTTCTTCCACTTCACATTATCTGTATATTTTTTTGTTAGGTGAAATTCACATACCATAAAACTAACAATTTTAACAGTACATTCAGTAGTATTTAGTACCTTCACTATGTTGTGCACCAAATTTATCTAATTTCAGAACATTTTTATCCCCTCCAAAGGAAACCTCATAGACTGAAAAGGAGTTACCACCTTCTCCACTCCCCTCAACCCTGTCAACCATTAATTATCTTTCTGTCTCTCTTTATTTGTATATTTTGGGGTTGGGGTGGGGTGCGTGGGAACCACTTGTATTTTTTAATGTAACATTTTTTGTGATCTATGTAGCTATAGAAAAAGAATTAAATAAAAATTTTTTAAAAAGTTTCCATTCATATGATAGTTTTGGACGTGACAGGAATAATCTGTTTGGAGTGATTACACAAGCCCTAAAAGATGAATTACTGACAGTTTGTCCCAAGTACTACTCTAAAATAAAATAAAAAAAAAAAAAAGAAAGTAAGGGGAAAGCAGACCCATTAGGAAAAGCAACGCCCTGCGATGGTGGGCGGTGTTAGAAGGATGTGCAAGGGACAGTGCTGGTGACACAAAAGAAATGGTTATCTCTGCCTCTAGGGCACTTGGTTGGAAAAGGGTCAGGAAAAGCTTCAAAGCGGGAGAGGAATTGTGCATATATGTATATATATATTCTCAGTTGAAAGCGAAAAATCAGGGTTTCTTTCTTTGTTTTTCCCCCTTTGCAACCTGGAAATTTACAGAGGGTGAAAAAAAAAATAGCCTCGGTTTCCTTCCATTCTGAATTCTGAGTTTCAGGGGTAGGGAAATTGTTACCTCGTGTTGGCAGGAAGGATACTGACAGACCTAGATATTGGTGAGAACTGTGAGGCTCTCCTAAAGATCTGCTCTCCCGTTTTCCTGCCAGGACCAATGTGCTTCTATTTTCCAATTGAAAACATACTTACTACCGACAGCTTTTTGGCAGGGGCGCTGTGTTCACCAGGTTAAAGTCATTGCACTGGAAAAGGAAGAGTCAATGTTCCAGTTTCAAGAGTTGAGCTCAACTCCACTTGGAAAGGGCACTGCTGGGCCTCCACCCACCTTTCCCCCAGGACTCTCTTCTCTCAACCGAAATAATCATCTCTTTATCGCTCCAGGGCTCTTGTGAGGCCGTTCTGTGGGATTTCTGGAATGAAACCCTTATTGGAAGCAGCAGCTTCCTGCCCTCTCCTCCTCCTCCAGGAACTTGCGGAATGTGATTTTCCGTTTGCGAATCTGCCTTTGGCTGGGATTGTCCTTTTACTGTGTTCTGCCGGTCTCCATTCACCTTTCTTCGGGTCGCTGGTTGCTGCTGATGTTTGGGCTGTGTTGATGGGCAAACACAGTTGTGAATTGAGGCAATTATCCGGAAAACTCAGGCTCCAAAGATTTTAGCTCAAAGGGTCTAGAAAACTGAGTCAATGAGAAAATGCCCAAGCTGGGGCCTCCATGTCCCTTATTCAATGCCTTCCCCATATTCCAGAGGGAGATAGTGAGGGCCAGAGATGGCAGAAAGTTGCTCAACATCTCATAGAAAATTAGTAGTAAATTTTGTGTAAGAATCTTGGCCCCCATCTCCAAGTCCATCCATCACGCTTTCCTTCTCCATGTGCCCTGCATTGTTCCTGTGAAAATGTCCTTTTCAGGCTAAACCCTGGGATGACAGGGTGGATGACAGGGTACCAGTATTCTGGGATATTGTTCTTTTGTGACTAATTTTTTTTTTTTTTGTCGCAGGAAATAACAACCCAGGCCAGGCTTTGGACCCCAGGTACCAATTTCCAGAGAAGACTTGTTATGAATGTCAATCCAGTCACCTTTTATCCATGAGGCTGGGACTAAATTGCCTCACTTTTCTAACAGCTTGGTTTCTTCATCAGTACATTGAGCCTAATGTTGCCTGCCTTGTGGGATAGTTGTGAAGCATAAATGAAAGCATGTGGGAAACACTTGATACCATCTTGTTTGCTTGTTGCATGTTGGCTGCCTCTTCTCCTTGGGCTGTGATTTGCAACCTAAATTATGTTTATTTCTGAGATTCCTGGAACTTTGGGGTGGAGTAAGGCATAAAAAGTGGGGGAAAGACTATATTTTGAGCATCTTGTGTGCCAGGCCATAAGCTTCTAGAACCATCTTGGGGAGAACAACAGGAGAAGGAAGAATGGTAAAATCTTTCTGTGAAAGCTTTCACATTTAGTCACTCATTCACACACATAGAGTCCCTGAGAATGCATAAACAAGCCGTATATCCCAATCCAAACCAAATCCAAGGTGGTGGAGATGTAAGAGTGACACCATGTTGGCTTTGTCTCAGCCCTCTGCGTGAGTTTGGACAAACTTTGGTTTCCCCACTCTCTTACCTCCCTTGCTCACCTCTACCTGCCCCCAATTTCAGCTCAGCCTCTGGTATAGGTCATCAGTAGGGCACTAGTTGTCTGTTGTTTCGTCAAGGTGAGATGAACCTACCAAGATTAACTTCTCCTTAGGAGGTTTCATATAAATTCCTCTATCTTAAGAATCTCTCAGCCTTGAGATGCAATACTGAAAAACCATATTGGAGGAGGGAGAGAAGAGAATAAACCTGTCCCTCTCATACTCTTCGTTCCTATACATGACCTCCTTTAGAACCTATGAGAGAGGTGATTAGCCCTTTTACAGATGAGGAAAGTGAGGCTTAGAGAACTTAGAGGACCTGTTCAAGGTCACACAGTAAATGCAGGTCTGGGTTTTGAACATGGATCTTTCAGATTTCAAAGGCCATATCTTTCTCTTAGTAATCCCCATTAGTATCAGACTGCCAAAAGTTTTTACCTGAGACCTGAGTCTGAATGTCATAGTGGTGTTTTAAATAGGCCAAATTGGTATTTAAAAATGGAATCCAGACAGAAGCCTGCCTGCTTTAGATCTTTATATCAGGGGTTCAGAGAATTGGGCATGATTTTGGATGTTTTCTGATTCCACAGCCTTCTCCAGAGTGATAAGGCCCAGCATTGAAAAGAAGGGCTTATTGGGGGAGAAAACTGGTGAAAGCATTTGGAAAAGGCAAGTCTTGTCCAAAGCGTTATCCCTCTGACTTTGTTTTACCATAGGAAACCTCGGGCCCTGTGTCTTGCTCCATTCTCCTCTGGTTTTTATCCTCCTGACTTGGTTTCCCCAAGTTTTAAGAAAAGCATTAAGCACTGTATTAGGAAGTACACCTGAATGTTCACTGTTATTACTCTCCTATCTGGCTGTGGAAGTTATTAGTGCCGTCAAGCCAATATTTCCAGGTCGCCCCCTTTTCCAGCCATAAGGGAAGAGGCTTCCTTGAAGTTAGGTGTGGTCATGTGACTTGCTTTGACCAACAGAATGTGAATGGCAGTGATACATGTCATTTTAGTGTGGAAGTTGAGGGACCCAGTATGTGACTCAGCCACCCTCTTTTTTCCCTCTGCCATGAGGACCACCATGTCCCCAGTTATCATCTGCACCTTCATGCTGGGTGCTAGAGGGAGAATAGTGAAGGGCAGAGCACCCAGCTGGCCTGCCATAGATGTTTACCATGAACAGGAAATCACCTTTCTTGGTTTAAGCCACTGACATTCTGGGGTGGTTTGTTACTGCAGCATAACCTAAGCACTCCTGGCTCTTCCCTGCTGGAGACGTTCCCTCCTGTTTGCTTCATAGGCCCTGAGACATTTAGCACTTAGGGGTTCTGTACTGCCCTGTTTTCCAGAACTGTCAGGAAACTACCTGTCAGCAGTGAGAACTCTCCATTCACCAGGTCTGAGCTTTAACTCCTTTAAGCCACACAACTCTGTGAAGTAGGCTCACAAAAGGGGCATCTAAGACTCATAGTGGTGAAAGTACGTTGGTGTAAGAGGGACAAGTAGGAAGAGAGTTAAGCTTGAACTCAGATTTTGTCATCTCAAAAGCCCATGGGATTCTCATGTGTGCTATAAAGTCTTAATCAACTAGTCCAAGAGTTGGCAAACTATGGCCCGTTGGCCAAATCTGGCCTGTTGCCTGTGTTTATAAATAAAGATTCATTGGAACAGAGTCATTCGTTTGTTTACTTGCTGCCCAAGGCTGCTCTTGTTCTACAGGGCAGAGTTGAGTAGTGGCTATGGAGACTGACCCATGAAACCTAAAATATTTACTCTTTGGCCCTTTACAGAAAAAAGTTTGCTCACTCCTAATCTAGAGTATGCTTCATTTGAAAAATTAGGGAATTGAGACCTAGAGCAGTGGAATATTCATTAAAATAGAAAATTATTTTCATGCAAAGCTGTAGATAGTGAATCTTTAAGCATAAGAAAATGATCTTCAGGGTCTGTGTGAATAACTACTCTAAAATTATATCATTATAGCTTATTTCTCTCTGAATAAAAAAAATGGTTATGAGTTTACTTTTCTTAAAAAAGCCAATAAACTGTTTTTGATTAGCTCTATTACAAATTAAGTTTTTTTTTTAATGTACTCCTTAATTGGTTTGAAGTGAATTTTTAAAAATATTAGTTGTGCCCATATATCATCTATGGCATCCTCCCCGACCTTATATAATGAACATTTCCCTGTCATTAATGTTTTTCATAAATGTAACTATTGATACTTTCATAATATTCTCTCTAGAAATGCCATCATTTTATAACATTAGGTTTTTAGGTTTTTTTTAGTGTTCCATTATTATACTGAATCTTTATTCTAAATCTTTGTCTACATTTCTGATTTTTATTTTGCCTAGATTCCTAGAAGTAGCATTTCTGACCAAAGGATGTGAATGTTTGAATAGTCTTAATTCATTACATAGCTTTCTTTCCAAAAGGGTCAACACCCAAACGGGTGCTGATGAAAGTACCAGAAATCTGTTAGCTTTTATGTATAAAGGGTGTTTATTTGGGATAAAAGCTTACAGTTACCAGGCCCTGAAGAGTCCAACTCAAGGTTGCTTTCTCACCCAAGTCAGTTGCCGTGCACTGAAGTAAGATGGCTGCTGATCTCTGCCTGGTCTCCTTCCTTCTTCCTCTGAAGGACCCCTGGGCCTGGCTTCTTCTGCTCTCAGCTGTAGGCAGGCATAGGGCTCGTCTATCAGGGCTTCCTCAGCTGCTCAGGGCTCTTCAGGCGAATGGCTCAGCTCTCCCTGGGGCTTTAGCTGTTTGACCCTCTCTCCTCTGGCATCTATGGAACTCTCTTTCTCCACTGTGTATGTTCTGTGTTTTCTTGAGTGAGTGTCTCTTTATATTAGCTCACCAAGACCGTGGGGACTCAACGTTGAGTCATGCCCTACTGCGGTAGTTGAATCAAAGCCCTACTCTTCACAGGTAATTTAATCAAGACGTGTCAGCTGAATCTAATGCATTCAAAGGGTATCACACCCAGAGGAACAGACCAGTTTACAAACATAATCCTTCGTTTTTTTGGAATTCATAAATAATATCAAACTGCCACAATACTATCTAGTAGGATGAGAATGCTTGTCTTACTCCACTTCCTGAATCATTGTATTGTTATTTTGTAAGTATGTACCATATCACTATTTAAATCTGGTATCTTATTTTTGTTTTAATTAGTATGTTTTGATCACTAATCAAGGTGAATTCTTTTTCATATGATATTAGCTATCTGCATTTTATCTAAGGAAAAATATTTGATTCTAATTATATGCTCTGTTATTGAGAACTCAAAATACTTTTGAACTTCTCTTGATCTATTTATTAATTAATTTTATTGATCAGTTCTACTATTTGAATTTGTTAGTTTTAAAAAATTGGTTTAAAATGGCCCTTTCTGACCATAACCCCCTCACCCAGTCTACCTGTTCCTTAAAATCACCCTAAGTGTGCTTTTTGCCTTCTTAATGATCTGCCTTTCTTTATCTCAATCCTCTTCTCTCAGGCTACCAATTTCCTTTGCAAACTAAAAAGGAGTATGAAAATATTGATGTTGTCATTGCTCACCCTTGATCCCATGGGTAGCCACTTCAGTGTCAGTTTCGACCACCGCATTGCTTTGATCTTCCATTGCATCCATCTGGTGAATTCCAAATCTTCATTAAGCCCATTTCATCTTTTAGGTGCTGGAGCACTTTTAGAGGGAATCTCAAATGTGAGATCCTTCAGTGCATTTATTTAACACATTCTTGAGCATCTCCATTGTGTTAGGCATTGTCCTAGATGTGGGTATGTCCACAAACAAAGAAGGACCACTAGTCTCATAGAGCCTACATTCTATGGGAGAGAGACTATAATCAGTAAAATGATATCTAAGTAAGTTAGTCATAAGTGCTGTGGAAAAAGAAAAAGTAGAGCAAAGTGTAAGAGATCAGAGGTGAGTGGGTATTTATAATTTTAAATGGCATGGTCAGGTTAGCCTTAAATGAGATTTGAACAAGGACTTAAAGCGGGTGAGGGAGGATAACCCAGTGATAGCTAGAGGAAAAGTATTCCAGGCAAAAAAAAAAAAACAGTCCTAAAGTGGGTGTGTATTTGGTGTGTTCGAGGAACAGCAAGAGGGCCAGTGGTTGGAGTGGAGAAATAATGGGGAAAAATAGTAGGAGATAAGGTTGGAGAGATTAAAAAAAGAATCTGGACCATGTAAAGCCAATCTCAAGACAGAGAAATGGCAAGTGAACAACTCCTTTTACTTAATCTGATGTGATACTCTAAAAGTGTCACTCAGGTTGTTGTAGTGAGAAGATATTGTAGAGGGGCAAAGGAAGAAATTATGCACCTATTGTAGTAGAGGTGATGATAGTTTGTTTCAAGGTGAAAGTGGTGGAATTGGGGAGAGGTAATCAGATTCTAGATATGCTTTGAAGGTAGAGTCAAGAGGATTTGCTGCTAGACTGTATGTGATGTCTTAGAAAAAGAGAGAAATCAAGGATGACTGCAGGGTTGTTTTTGGTGTAAGCAGATGGTAGGATGAGGTTGCAATCAGTTGAGATGGAGAAGGTTATGGAAGGGGAAGGCATTGGGGAGAAAGATGGGGGGTGTTTTGGGGAAAATTGTATGTGAAATATCTAATTATAATTAGGACCCTAGTGGGGAGATGTTGAGTCCACAGAGTAGAATGGGTTTCAGGAGAGAAGTCTGAGTTAGAAATATAAAGTTGGAAGTGGTCGGGATGTAGATGTAACTGAAGCCATGAGAGAGCTTGATATCCCATGAAACTGAGTACAGCTAGACCAGCTGACCAGTTCCTCTACAAATTACTGTGCTCTCACATTAGCTGGACTCGTGTATGCAGCTTGTTAATTCTTTGGCTGCTTCCTTGACCTACTTGATCTGGCTTTTCAGTCTGGGATAGGACTCCTGCCAAGAGTTACCCAGAGGATTATATGACACTATTTGTTCTGTATCTTTTTGGACCTTGAATATGGTTCCAAACACTCAAACAAATTTTATATTAAAATTATATTAATTTTTTTGTTAAAAAGAAAATTCTCATTTTTTCTAGAATTCCTCCCACCTCTCTAATTTGGCCAAAGTCTGGAGTTATCTGTTCCCTAGGTTAAGGGTACTGTGGTGGAAAATTGAGGAAGTGACCTCATCTGTTTTCCATAGCAGAAGAAAGCCCTGGGTTAATGCCCTCATTCTTCATTTCTCTTGGCTTTAGGCCTTTTGATTGTTTCTCAAATCAAGTCTTTCTCCCTTTGTGAAAGTTTCTAAAGCATGCAAAGTACACTCTAGAGAATATCCTAAGGAAAGCATAAATGTGATTTGGGCAATGGCAGCATTCTTATAATAAATGTGTGGCCTTCTATGGTAATTATTTTGTAATCAGCACTCCTTGGAGGTGTGATTTTGGGTCTATTTGTTAAAAATATAGTAATGAGACTCTGCACTTAAATTTTATATAACTTGGTTTACCTATACAATTTTTATAGTTATATGTACATTAAAATTTCAGCCTCTCACACAAGACACATATCCTGACAAATAGAGGAGTAGAGAAAGGAAAGCCTGGTATGTAATCTCTACTATGTGATTACTATTCTTTAGGTTAGAACAGAAGGATGGAAGTCTCTAGAAAAGAAAGCTTGGGGAGAAAAGCTTTGATGGTGTTTGTGAGACCCTAGACAAACGTAAAGATTTGATAAAGACAAATAGAGGAGAATAGAAAGGCAATTACAAACTCCATGAAAAACAAAAAGCAGAGGTATGTTGTAATTGCCCTCCACTTAGCTCTGTTAACAATCCTTAGAGCAGAGACCTCGGGCTTGTTTTTGATCATAGGGCAAGACCTTTTTAGAGCAAAGTGTGTTCTTAGGGTAAATCAACATTTATTGAGCATCCATTCTGTATCAGTATATTCTTGAATGATTGCAATTTAAAAAATATAACTTGCTTATGAGGTGACTATTGCAGTCTCTATTTTACAGTATATCTTTCATATGAAGAGAAGTTAAAAAGCAATCCTGAATCATGTGCTAGTTAGTAGCATATCTGGAATTATTCAAACCTGATCTGCCTGCTTTAAAATCCCAAACTCTTTTCTACACCTGCTGCTCTATTCCAAGTTTCAGGCAGCACTACTTCAAAAATGACTGTCAGCCACCTAAATACATAGGTATAGTCAATGTTATAATCATAAGTACACTGACTAATACCAGCAACAGAAGTCCACGAAAAAGCTCTCCAAAATTGAAATGCAAACTTGTCCCCAGTTGGTGCATATTAATGCATAATTACCAATTTTCTATGTAGTAATATGGAAAGTTGCATTTTTTTAGAGTCCCTGAATAAGTAGTTCTCAACTAGGGGAGATTTTTGCCTCTCAGCGGACATTTGACCATGACCGGGGGTGTGCTATTGTTATCTAGTGGGTAGAGGTCATGGGTGCTGCTAAATCCTCCGGTGCACAAGGCAGGTATCCTCAACCTACCCAAACGAAGAAATTATCCAGACCAAAATGTCAGTATTGCTGAGGTTAAGAAATGCTGCCTAAAGAGCATATGCAGAGAAAGACAACAAATACCATTTGATTCATATGTGAACTCTTTCTCCTTTTTCCCCAAAAGGATAATTGAATTTTTTGAGTCAATTTTTTTTTCTGACATTATTTAGCATTATTTCGATGTGACGGTGAAAGCTGGCCATTTACATTAATCTGGATAAAGCAACTATCCACTGATCAGGAGATCAGGAGTCAGGAGATCCTGACAAGGTTCAGGCGTTTATAAAGCATGTGGTTAAGTGGAGAATTTTACTCTATATGAGGGAGGTTTGTAAATACAGGTGTTGGTGCCAGGGTGTGTGCATATGCATGTGTGTGCAAGCACACACACATTCTTGCTGGTTTTGATGGGAAGCATAATTTGGGTTTTGGGAAAAGATGCCCTCCTCTCCTTCCAACCTAAGCCTTCAATTCTTCCTATTAAGATTTCCCTTGCAACTTGGCCTCTTTTAAACTCCCATCTCGTGCATTCTCTCTTCTAATCTAATACCTCAGCGTACATATCTAAACATGATCAGTGACAGTTTTCGCTGCGGGGTGAGGCTTTCAGTGACAAGGCCAGTGAGTGCTGATTTGAGACCAGCCATTGTGAGTGACTTCAGCTGTCTCTTCAAGTGACATCCAGCTCCTTGAGAAAGGAGAGATGACGAAAGTTCTTTGGACAGAAAACTTTCCCTGACAAGAAGGTGACAGGTCCTTGCACAGCTGGTCTCTGATATGCCTCGGAAGGGGCTCAGGGAGTGACTAATTTGAGCTTTGCAGTAGCTGGGAGGAAGTGTGGCACCCATGCACTCTTAGAGGCTTGGAGAAGTCTGTAAGACACACTAGCAGTGGACCTGGGCTAGAGAAATCCATTGTTGGTGAGCAACAAGCCAGGAGACCCTGCCTGTTTAGAACATGAGCACATTGAAAATATTAATGGTGAGTGGACAGCTGCAGCTTTTGCTGGCCCAGGATCCTTTCTTGCTTCTTCGGTATGAGCACCTCATTTTTCCTTTAACAAGCCACCCCATCTCTACCCTCATTTGGTTGGGGCCAACCCCGTCTGTCCTCCCTGTTCTGCAGATCAGCCAGTCAACATGCCCACTGCCTTCCTCACAGCACTTGGTTCAGGGAAGGACAGGAAATCCAAGAGACCCAATGAGACTCAGTTCTGTGAGTTTTGCCACTGTTATTGGGAAAGAAATGCTCTTTTTTTTCCTGAGTCACCAAGCTGTGGATGTAAGCCTGGAATTGCCAGGAATAACCACATGGAGAAAGTTAGCTAGAGAATAAACCAACTCAAAGAAAAGAATTGCTGAAAAATGGAGAGAAAGAGACAATCCTGTCCTCATAACACTATTTGAGCCCCTAATTCATCTGTGTCTGAAGACGCCTCTACTCTGGGCTTTTTTCAGTTACCTAAGCCGGTAATTTTTTGTTTTCCTTTCAGCCAATTTAAACTGGTTTCTCAACTGAGAGATTCATGATTGGCACAGAAAGCCAGCATCTGAGTGCTTGCTGTATGCTAGGTACTGCCCATTAGGCCATTTTCCTCACAGCAATTCTAATGAGGAAGGTACTACTGATGCCCTAAGTTTTGAGATGAGAAAATCTGAAATTTGGAGAGATGAGGTAATGCCCAAGGGCCAGAAATTAGGAAGTAGTGGTACTGAAAACTTTTGTCTTGAAAACATTTCATCTCCTTTTCCTGCCTAGGGAGGTGGAGTATGGTGAGTTTGGAAGCCAGATGGCCAGTCTTTGATTCTTTGTCCTAACACTTCTTAGGTATGTGCCATTTTTAGGAAACAACTTTTCTGTACCTCAGGTTTCTCATCTTCAGAATGGAGATAATGAGTAACTTTATCCCAGGGTGGTGGTGAGGATGAAGTGAGCTGGTGCATATAAAGTACTCAGAACAATGCCTGGCAGACAATTGATACTCAATAAATTTTATCTATCAATTATTTTCTGTGACCAGGGAGGAGCTGGAGTGGCTGCCTTGGGAGTCTATGCCGAAGCTGAGCCCAGTTAGAAAGGGTGCCCCAGGAACCTGAACACTGGCTAGACCTAAAATTACTTATGCTGTTGAAATGGGAGAAGTCTTTCCAATCCTGGGTGTTTTAACTATGTAGTTCCTTAAGTGTTTATGGAGTAACCACTTAGGGCCAGATGTTGAGTTGTGTATAGGCATGAATAAGTCAGAGTCCCTTCCCTTCAACACTGGCTGTCAAGTAGAAGAAATTAAAGCACTGATAATGTTAATAGAGTAGGGGAAGTGTTGTGTACTTCAAGAGGTGAAATAAAGTGCTGCAAATGCTCAGAGGAGGGAGAGGATTTAACCAAGAAAGGACAACGTGGAAGGTTTCAGGGAGCAGGTGTTGGCAAGGTGGTTTCTGATCTGCTGGGTTAGAATGACTCAGGACTGAGAAGAGCATGAGCCAAGCCACAGGGAAGTATGGATCATCCTTCTCTAGCCTCCTTTTAAGGAAGGAGGGTGTCCCGGTTCACCAATTGTAGCTATAACTCCAGCTATTGGATCACACTGATACACCAAAGCGTTGTATGATCATTGGAGCTTGCATAGAGTTCACTGCATTTTATGATCTTTGTACGTCAGTTTGTCAACACATAGGAGCAAAGCCCATGCAATCTAGAACAGCCAAAGGTAAACGAGTAGGAAACTGGCTCTATGAACCTGCCTCTCCTTCCACTGATGTCTCTTTGATTTGTCCAGGGGCACTTACATTCTAACAATCTCTGGCGCACCCACATTGTGGTCCCTCTTTTGTTTTTCTTTCTGAACTGAGGCAGAAAGCACCTTGGTTTATTCACTTCTCTTGTTTCCTTACATGATTTACACTTCCTGGGGATGTAAGACTGACTGTGTTCATTCATCTTTCAGTACTCTCACACTCTTCCTCTGATGGCCCATAATTCCCTCTTTTTATTCCCTCCCTTCCCTCCCTTCTGAAGCCAGTAGGTAGAGTCCTATACTACAACCACTGGCACACCCCTCACATTTACAAAGGAGGGTTTGGAAGGAGGATTGGAGCCATTGGAGGATCAGGGCCTCCTTAGCAGTGAGCAATCTAATGTGGTCTGAACTTCAGAGCATGTTGAAAAATAATGGGAGATAAGCCTGAAAGAAAGTCCGTGGTCAGATTACGAAAGGCTTTGAAGGCCAGCCAAAGGAATTTGGATTATATGTTCTTCATGACCAAATGCTGTGAATAGTTTTGAGCATTAGAGTACTATGTTCAGGTTAATAATGTGATAGATAGGATGGTGAAGGTACGAGACTAGAGACAGGGAAATCAGCTTGAAGGCTTTTAGTTGTTTGGTGTGAGGTTCTGAGAAGGCACTGATGATAGGGATGGAAAGGAGGGGAGGATGTGGGAGACACTGTGACACCCAAGTACCCTGCTGGTGGTAGATTTAGAATATCCAGAGAAAGGAGCCATACTAGGCCTGGTCTTATCTCCAAGGATTACCTTATTTTTCCACAATACAAGAACCATTAACACTCTCCCTTCCTGGTTGCCAGGAAGCCTGGTGGATCCATTTGGTTATGTTTATTGGGCTCGCCAGCCCCTAAGTCTACTCTAGGCCATCTAACCTAGGACTCCATCTCCATCATCGGCAGGTCTCCCTGTGTATGTGGTCCTGGATGGTCTTGGGAATTTACTTAGCATTTCTGGCCCTTCCATCTATTCATTTTAAAAGTGAATACAATTGAACTCAGCTTGCAGGGTTTTGAGGAGTTAATACAATTATTATGCATGTGAGAGCATGTAGCTCTGGGCCTGGCATGTAGTAGATAGGCAGAGTTGGCTTTCCCTTGTGTTCATGGCACGAGGGGTAAAAGACACTATTCTTCACCTCCAAGAGCTTATGATCTAATAAGGAAGACAAGATGAAATAATAGGGAGCAAGGCAAGGTGACATCTCATTTAAGAGTGGGGTTTTCTGGCATGGGCTGTATGTGCTTGTTGGGGATCAGAGACTAGCAGAAAGGGAAAATTTCAAGGAGAAGGGGGACCAAACTAGATCTCAAAAGATAGTGAGGCTTACAAAGATGAAAGAGTTGTAAGTTGTCTCCATGCAGAGGCACAAACAGATTTGGGATCTGATCCTGACCAGATGATGTGTGTGGGGCGGGCCCAGAGAAGGGCATATATACTCAGTGTGGGAGAGCCCTAGGCCAAAGACCAGGGACCTGAGTTTAAGTCCTGGCTCTATTTCCTAATAGATCTGTGACCTTATTCAAATCCCGTCACTCCTTTTGGCTTCCATTACATCATCTGACTTACGGGGCTACAAATATGTTCTAAGAGGATAAAATGAAATGAGTGTGAAAGCACTGTATAAACTGTAAAGTATTGTGCACTTGTTATGGTATACTTGTCCACTCTCTTTGCAGATAAACATACACTTGAGGTATTCCTGTGCTCTTTCTACCCACCATGGGGAAGGTCAAGAGTCTTTATTTAGTGCCCATTCTGACTTTCCAGGTGTCAGTCTCCACTGGTACACGGGTACAGAGATGACTAAAGTAGGTTTGTCCTCTGAGGAATACAGGGTCTAGTAGAAGATACACATGCAACAGTGAATTCGTAATGTGAACAGTGAATAAATTGGAATATATCCACATTCTACACCTAGAATGGAGAGGAAATAATTTATCCTATTGGTGGGAATTAGAAAGAAATCAGGGAAGGTTGAACACTTGAAATCTGGCTTATCTGAATTGAGATGTGCTGTGTGTATAAGACGCACACTAGATTTTGAAGACAATACAAAAACATACAGACTATAAAGACTCTAAATTTTTTATTGATTACATGCTAAAAGGAGCATATTTTGGGTGTGGTGGCTTAAATAAAATATATTCAAATTGATTTTACCTTTTTTAAAAAATATGACTATTAGGAAATTTAAAATTACGTGTGTGGCTCTTGCATTCGTGGCTTGTATTAATTATGTTTCTCTTGGACAGAGCTGCTCCCTGCAATAGACACAGTATATGCAAAGGGATGGAGGCAGCTAGCATGTGAGCTCGAAGGGCTTAAATGCGAGGTGGGAACGTGGCTGGAGAAGTGGGTGCGGACCACACCATTTATGTGAGCCGGGACAGCCATGGGGAGCCATTGGAAAGCTTAAATGTGGGGCAACCTGGGCAGATTCTTGCTCCATGCCCTTGGGGTTATCAGCGGGGAGAGGGAGCCAGACTGATAGAAGCCACTGAGAGGGCGATTGTCCAAGGCAGGTGTCCTAGTTTCCTGTGGCTGCTGTAGTAAGTTACCCTGAGCTGGGGGTCTTTGAACAGCAGCCATGTATTCTCACCATTCTGGAGGCTGCCAGTCTGAAATCAAGAGGCCGACAGGCTATGCACGCTCTGGAGGATTTAGGGGAGACCCCTGGCTTGCCTCTTCCAGCTTCTGATGCCCCCAGGCATTCCTTGGTTCCAGGCTGCCTCACTGCTCCCATCTCTGTGCTTACCTGGACTTCTTCCCGGGAGTCTCTGTGTCTCAAATTACCTCTTTCTCTTATAAGGACCTTTGTCATTGGATTTTGGTAAGACTCTGTCTAAATCCAAGAGGATCTCAACTTAACTGCATGTGCAAAGACCATTTTTCCAAATAGGGCACATTCCTGGGTTCTGGGGGTTAGGGCTCAGACATATCTTTTTTGGGAGCCCCTAGTCAATCTATTGTAACAGGTGGTAAGAATCTGAGTAACAACATGGTGGGGGGGATGGTAATGAGAGGATATATTTAAACAACTTAGAAGAGAATTGAGATTTATACATAAAATGATACCAAGTCTGAAATTTTGCTTCACAGTAGTTCAAAAGTGGGAAGGAAACAGGTGGGATGGAAATTAAACAAGATTTTGCTGAATCAATAAATTATTGAAGCTAGGTATATGGTGGTCATTACACCATTCTCTTTACTTTTGTATGTATTTGAAAATTTCCAAAATAAGAAAAGTTAAATAGGAGATGACCAAGAAGACTCCATTTCCTTCCATTAGTTCTTATTAATATAATTCTGGTTTGGTTAAGTGCACATGATGTGCCTGGAACATGCCGAGTCCTCTGTTGACAAATTGTGGAATAGCTGCAGATTTGTTTGTTTCTTCCGGGATGTCGCTCCCTCGAATCACCTGACAAATAGGTCTGAAGATTTACTTTGTATAGCGGCACACGCATCTGTAACAAGATTTTGTCTTAGGATAAATGCCCTTTCATTGCAGGCGAGTGGGAAATTCATGTCACCTTGTCCAAGTGTGGAGCAGACAGATGTATGGCGGGCCAGGGTCTTGTTGGAAGGAAAGTTTGTTTTTCCTAACTACCCTGATGTCACTTACAAAGAGGAATGAACGACAGCAATCTCTTCCCCACCCCATAAGCTCACTGTCATCAGGAAAGATGAGCCTGTTTAACAGCAGGAAGAGGCAAAATATTCTAATTGTCTTGCCTCCATAGCAGACAATTGTTATTAGGGCAGAGGAGGGGAAAGCAGAGCCCGGTGAAATATTCAATGCAGGCAAGAACGCGTGGGTAAGTGCACTTCTGCAGTTTCATCCTTGCACTTTTTTAGATCATTTCTAGTTTCGTTGCAAAGTGTGGTATAAAAATGATGTCAGCCTGCACACGCCATTTACAAGGTATGTTGTTGACAGTTAAAAATGACATATCTATTATTCATGTGGTCCCCACTGACAAAGAAGAGGTTGCTTGAACTTGGCGGCTATAAATGAAGAAAGAGGAAAGTAATGGAGTTTGCAACGTGAACCTGTGCTTAAATGTATCCTGGGCCGTTTCAGATGTTCAAAACTGCAATTTTCCTAAGAGGAATGACCAGCTCAGGGATGCCTGAGTCTGGAATAACCACCTCTTAATGAAGTTTCCTTGAACCTACCGATTGTATATCTTATTTACTTCTTTGCTATGATCTTTATTTTTGATTTGCATTCTCTGAATATAGTGGTTAGAGCATGCACCTTAGACTCAAATCCCAGCTACGCCAGTTGCTGATCTTGAAACCTGGGTCTAGCTGCTTAGTCCCTCTAATGACCAGTGTCCCCATTTCTAAAATGAAACCATTTCTAGTGGTTTTAAAAAGTTGAGAGAATTAAATGATATAATGCATGTAAAAACACTTAGCACATTTTTTGATCTAAGTGAATCCTCCTAAATGTTACTAGTTAATTTGAGAATGAAGAGATTTACTTGGCCTCAGAATCACTGAGAGAAGGAAATAAAATACACTTGCTAAAATGCAGTTTGCAGACCTGGCCTGTAGCAGCAATGTCACCAGGGAGCTTTCTAGAAATGCAGAATACCTTAGGGCATCACTTTGGAAGACTGCGGGGCCAGAAAGAAGCGGAAGTCAGATGTCATATTCCACTGGATGATGGCTGAGTTGGGAAAATTCCAACCCAGCCTGGTGGTGAGTTTTAGCAGAGTGGGGCATAGTGAGAGCATTCCTGAGAGATTTTGACATGCTCCCTGCAATTTGGGACTAGGGTCTGGGAAATGTGGTGAGACCACTCCACCCCAGGCCCTGGTGACCTGCGGGGAGCACAGAGCCTAGCTGGTCCCTTGGCTCCATGAGGCAAAGCTTGGAGCTGGAGAAGAAACAAATCCTAGGACATTGCCCCCTCTTGGCTGTGGTACATGGGGGCATGGGTCAGTGTGGCTGAATGAGGACAAAGCTGTCCCCTGTCTGCAGGGTCCTTGGGGATGGACCAGCTCAGGGTAGAGTTGTCCACTGTCCCAGAAAACAATGCTTCCTCTGTGAGGAGATTGCCACATTGGCACAGAGAATCAGCAACTGAGAATTCACTGACAATGACCTTGTGAGACTTGTGTTACTTCCCCAGCCATGGCAGGTGACTGTTTTCCTCTCTATCTTCACTACCAGAAAAAGCAGACCTTCAACTTGGAAAGGAAGGCAATACCTTAGAAAGCCCTAGGGTTTCCGTCCCTTCAAAGTGTCGGAAAGAAGGGGAGTGAAAATGAAAACAAGTCACCTCCAAGTTCCTGGAGCTACAAGCCCAGCTGGTGATGAAGAGGACATGCATCAAAAATGTTCATGCGGACTGGACTTTTAATAACTGAAAGTGACCTTGATGTTTTAGAATCTACCTTGAAGTTTATTAAGGGAATGGAGATTTTAAAAAAACGAACAGACTCCAGTCTAAGGCAGTGATTTCAGAAATATGTAAATGTTTCTGATTTACACCTCTCTGAGTTGCATGTGTGGGAAAGGACAGACACAGAGACAGTCTCAGGTGCAGTGACAGCTCAGCCATCATCCGGAGGAGAAGCAGTCTTTTCTAAGGAGCTTTAAGCTTTACAATCTCTTGGCTGTGCCAGCCCTTCAGTGGAAGAAGCTGCCTTCCCCGGGGACTCCTCTTTGCTTTTACATCATTGGGCATCAATTTGGGACTGTGAAACCCAAATTCCTGGGATTTGTACCTGAAGTGAAACCACATTACTAGAATTGTAGTTGGTGTTGGGGTTTAAGATATATTTAGGGGATTTGAATTTCTGGACTGGCAATATGATAGCCAGGCCTTGAGCGTCAACAGACTCCAGCTCCTAAAATCTGATTTACTGGACTCACCTCACTTAGTTAAGATGGAGTTGAAGAAGGACAACCACCACACCATGGAGCCTAGAGTGCCTACAACTGAAAGCAGGAGGATTGCATCCAGTATCCAGGTGGAATCTGAGCTCCTCTTGACATAGAGGTGCAACGGACACAACCAATCCAAGGTCCACAGAGAAAAGGTGGCATTGGAGTGGGAAAAGTGGACATGGTGGCTGATGGGTATGGGGAATGGCAGGAAGAGATGAGAGGTGGAGGCGCCTTTGGGACTTGGAGTTGCCCTGGATGGTGCTTCAGGGGCAATCACTGGACATTGTAAATCCTCCCAGGGCCCACTGGATGGAATGGGGGAGAGTATGGGCCATGATGTGGACCATTGACCATGAGGTGCAGAGGTGCCCAGAGATGAGCTTACCAAATGCAATGGATGTGTCATGATGATGGGAGTGAGGGTTGCTGGGGGGGAGTGGTGGGGTGGGGGTGGTGGGGTTGAATGGGACCTCATATTTTTTTTTAATGTAATATTTTTACAAAACCAATTAAAAAAAAGGAAAAAAGAAAAAAAGACAGTATAATCTGTAATGTGTGCATAAGTGAGACCATGAATACACATGTGTTTAAATATGTCTAGTTATATAGAATTTATGTATACCATTTGGTTATAATGGGCACGTATATATCTGCATGTATGCATACATATGCATGTGTGTTTATGTATATGTGTGCATATCTGTGTGCATACGCATGCATGCATAAATGTGTGCATGTGTATGTATATGTATGTACACACACACTATTTTAGATCACCTGACCGGAGGCACTGAAGGAAATGGGAACGCAATGTTCTCCCTCCATGCTGGGAACCGATATTCGTTGAGTTCTTGTTGTGTGTACTTTTTCTCCAGTATGTGCTGCATTGGGATTTAAACTCAGACCTGGCCACTTATAAATTTGGGGCTTTTTCAGCTGAGAGTTACTGTATCTCATTCCCTTTCATTGAAGTACTCAGCAGTAGAGAGATTAGATCTCTAATTGAGCCTCAAGCATACAGATTCACCCTGTACCACAGCCAAGAAAGGCAGCTGGAGCCGGAGGCATCCAGCGACCTAGAGAGCCTGAAGCAGCGTGTCCTGTGTCCGGGGTCTGCCTTCTGCCCGGTAATTGAGGAGCCCTGCTTAGCGGCCTGGCCCCTTCTTGCAGCCCTGAGCTGGAGACGGAGTGCTGTGACTTGAGGTACCTGCAGTCGTGAGGTGTAAATAAATCCACGAGATAAAGCTCAGACGTGGAGGCGCAATTACACCTATTTAGTGCTTCTCTCCAGCTTTGAACAGCAGGTGCAACGTTTGCCCCCCATTTCACAGAATGGGTGCTGAATGGACTGGCTCTGCTGAAATTCTTGACTTTGAGCAAGAGCACAGTTCTGGAGGTAAGGAAGAGATTCTCTCTTTCTTTTGGGAATGCTCTCAGATGTATCTTCCTAGTTGTTTTTGTTCTCATGCTTTGATTTTTGATTTGGTGGAAGGTTACCCTTCTCTTTTTTAGAAACTAGAACCATGTCTTTGAAGTAAGTGGTTGGGACATTACAGTAGTTCCCTTTGTTTTGCCAGTAGCAGATTGTGAAGATAGAGCTTCATTTTTCTTCATGATAGCTCCTCCTGCCTTGGAATGCACTGTAAAGCAGTGAGCAGTGATTCCCAAGAGACTCCAGATGCCACATTTACTCAATTTACCCAAAGGAAAGGGCTGTGGGGGTGATGCTGCCTCTGAGTTCATCTGACATATATGTAAAGTAGAACTTTGTGGAAAATGGAACATTCATTCTGCCACCCCAAGAACACTGCTAGCTTGGGGTGGGGAGTCCCTTTTCCTTGGTGTGAGGGCTTCATCCATCACTGCCCTTCCTTGTCTGATTTCATTAACCTGAGCTTGTGTTCATCTTGCAGCAGCTTAATAAGCTTTATTTGTGGAGTCCCTCAAAGAAAACCTTGGCCATAAATCCCACATCACAGAAACGAAGGCATAAATGCCAATCTGTGTCACTGCATAATATTTATTATTTTAATTAAAGAAAATGGATAGTGACATTTATTAGGTCACAACTTACTTGTTAATGGCAATGGATGACAAAAAAATTACTGACTTTATGAGTAAATCTTGGAACATTCCTCAGTGATTATTTTATTACGTTCTCACTGTGAGTGGTGCTAACAATGCATTAGGCACATTTTTGGAAGCCATTGCTAATTTTTGGTGAAAGACCCCTCTGGTACAGAAAAGCTTCAGCTTACTGAGAGAGAAAGTCAGAACTTATGGGTGAATTCAGAGTTGCCTTTTAGTTTTCAGCTCTCTTTTGGGTATACTTTGGCTATCTGAGAGGATTCTAAGAGGATGCGTGTGTATGTGTGTGTGTGTGACCAAAATTAGGTTGTTTCCAAAACAGAAAAAATATGGTTTCAGGCCAGGTACGTGCATAAGATTTTGATCCATTTATGAGGTATTTCCACTGCAGAACCCATTCCGTTTGAGAAAGAATTAAAAGAGTGATGTGTATAGTCATTCAAAGGCCAGTTACATACGTGACATGGCAACATGTTATTTCATCCTCATGTGACCACCATGAGGAAAATACTTTCATATCGCCACCCGTTTATTTACTCAATCAGCCTACATTATTAGAATTTGTCATTTTATTTTATTTTATTTTTAAAGATTTATTTTTTATTTATTTTTCTCCCTTTCCCCCTACCTCGAGTTGTCTGCTCTCTGTGTCCATTCACTGTGTATTCTTCTGTGTCCACTTTTATTCTTGTCAGCGGCACATGGAATCTCTTGTCTCTTTTTGTTGCGTCATCTTGCTGCATCAGCTCTCCGTGTGTGTGCGGCACCACTCTTGGCCAGGCTGACCTTTCTTTCGCGCTGGGCGGCTCTCCTTACGGGGCGCACTCCTTGCGCGTGGGGCTCCTCTACGCGGGGGACACCCCTGCATGGCCGGGCACTCCTTGTGCGCATCAGCACTGCACGTGGACCCGCTCCACATGGGTCAGGGAGGCCCGGGGTTTGAACTGCGGACCTCCCATGTGGTAGGCAGACGCCCTAACCACTGGGCCAAGTTCACTTCCTGGGATTTGTCATTTTAGAGGCAGAGTTTATGGGTGAAAAAGTAAGAACCTGGGAGTTTAGTACCTTGTGTGTGCTATGGCACCCTACAAGTGACAATGCTAGGATGGGAACCCATGGTTTATGTGGCTTCAGAACCTGTGCTGTTATCAGTATTTCACTTGCTCCTGCAAACAGCGTAATGATGGGGCTTTTGATGGCCATAGTGGAGAAAGGAAGGATATCTGTGCCCCTAAGGAGCTCTCTGGTTGAGGTTAATTTTTGTTTGGCAGGCTATCCTTAAAAATCTCTTTTTGAGGGCTCTTTCTCCTTTGGTTTTTGGGTAGCTTATTTCATGAACGACTAGGCTAAAAATTTAAGGCTTTTAAAAAAAAATTCAAACGGTTAGTTTGTATACAATCATTTTTGTGGTCTTTATTTTGATGTGTATTTTATTTGTTATTCAATTGATGGGAAATACTGAAATTCAAGAATTACATTGTTTTCACTTCAATATGCTTGTGTGGTGACTTGAGAGTTATGCACCCCAGAAAAATAAGTTCCTAATCTTAATCCATTCCTGTGGGAGTGAACTCATTGTACACAGGACCTTTTGATGAGGCTACTTTAGTTATGGTGTGCCCAAACTGAATGAGGGTGGGCCTTAATCCAATTTGGCCAAAGTGTTTGTAAGCAAAGGAAATTGGACATGGAAGAAGGGCTACGGGAAGAAGCTGGAAGTCACTGGAACCCAGAGGAGAAATGAGAACATGTTGCCATATACACTGCCATGTGACAGAAAAGCCAAGGACCAAGGATCACCAGCAGCCAGCCCCAAAACGCCATAGTCTTTGGGGAAAAAAACATCACCTTGCTGACTCCTAGATTTGGGGCTTCTCCTAGCTGCTAAACAGTGAGCCGATACTTTCCTGTTGTTGAAGCCAACCCGTGCTGTGGTATTTTGTTTCAGCAGATGAAAAACTAAAGCAGCTCGTAAATTTTTTATCCTTGAGTCGAATGGCAGTAAGAATAGTTTTGTTCTGAAAGTAGATGTAGTCCACATTTACTAGGTGACCTTAAATAAGTACAGCCACATGAGGGGAGAAGAAACGAGTATTTATTGAATGCACACTTTGCATTTGCCGTTATACTGGCCGCATTGTACTACATTATTATGCTACATGCATTGTAGCTTAGACTCTTTTAAAATATGTACTATTATTTTCCCACTTTCCTTATGGGGGAAATTGAGTCTCAGGCTCTTCCACTGTATAACCAAAGACTGTTGCACTCTATTTGTATGTATTTCATGAGGCCTCTATCTTGGAGTATGTACTGGGTAGTAAAATGAAAATCTTGGCTGGTCTTGGCCTCAGTTTCGGGGGAAGCAGCCTCTGAATCTTTGGGAATTTCCTATGTTAGGAATGTTTTTGGTTGTTGGATGCAAGACCATACCTGGTATGCTAATGAGGTGACCCAGAAAGGTCAATTACTCCTGCATTTGGTTTTAGGGTGGGGGCTGCCCCTGCCAGAAAGACCAACCAGGCCATTAGAGGTTGGGGTTTTGAGCTGGGTCATATTGGCCCCACCTTGCAGACCTGGGCAGCAGAGGTAGTGTGTGTGCTGCTGATTCAACTTAACCTTGTGGGCACTGGTTCCATCCATCATGCTACAGAATGGGACCCCAGATAAACTCTGGCACTCAAAGCTCTATGGGTGTCCTGATGGAGAAAATACATGGCTGCCGTGCCAGAAGGGTGATGCGGTTTGACTCTGAAGGAAGAGGGCATAGAAACTTGGGTTCAAGACCCTGCCAGACCTTACCCTGTGCATCTCTTCTTTTGGCTTCTTCTTATTTATATCCTTTTACTATAATAAAACTATAATTCTAAGTATAGCTCAAATTATTGAACCTGAGGGAGTGGTTGGAAACCCCAAATTCGTAGCCAGTTGGTCAGAAGTATGAATAGCCTGGGTCCCCAAACTTGCGACTGGTGCCCAAGGGGCAATCTTATAGAGGATTGCCCCTAACCTGTGGGGTCTGGTATAACTCAGGTAGTTAGCTTCAGAATTGAACTGGGTGGAGTGACTTGGCAGTCTTTGTCGTTGCTGTACAGGTTTTGATAATCTTCACATACTGCCTGATATAACTTACCATTTTAAAAAGTCCTTAACAAATATTTTTAAAGTATTGAAATTTATCTTAACTGTACAGTTCAGTGAGTTTTGACAAATGAATACACCTATATAACTGACATCTGAATCAAGATAGAAAACATTTACATCATTCCAGAGAGTTCCCTTGTACCCACTTCCAGCCAATCCTCATCACTCACAGGCATCCACTTTCTTGATTTCTTCCTGGTAGATTAGTTTTTCTGTTCTAGGCCATCATATAAAGGGAATCATACATTATGTGTTTTGTTTTGTTATGTCTTCTTTCATTCAGTTTAAAGTCTTTAGCTTCATCCACATTGTTGCGTGTATCAGTTGTTCATTCCTTTCTATTGCTTGGTAGTGTTATGTTGCATGGATATACCACAACTTATTAATTCACCTGTTAATGGATATTTGAGTTAGTTTCAGTTTTTGGCCATTATGAATTAAGCTGCTATGAACATTTCTTTACAAGTTTTTTTAAACAGACATATGATTTCGTGTCTCTTGGGTAAATACCTAGGATTGGAATTCCTGGTCATAAGGTGGGAGTATGGTTAACAGTGTAAGAAACTATGCTCCCACCAGCTTTGTGTGAGAGTTCTGGTTGCTCCATACTTGCCAAAATTTGGTGATATTGGGCTTTATAATTTGAGTTATTCTAGTGCGTGTGCTTTGGTGTTTCATTGTGATTTTTATTTGCACTTCTCTGATGAT
Source organism: Dasypus novemcinctus (assembly GCF_030445035.2). Classification (NCBI taxonomy): domain Eukaryota; kingdom Metazoa; phylum Chordata; class Mammalia; order Cingulata; family Dasypodidae; genus Dasypus; species Dasypus novemcinctus. Next base: position 8,787,553 of record NC_080690.1, read on the forward strand.
TAGTAAAGTTAAGTACTTTTCGATGTACTCACTGGACATTTGTATATCTTCATTCATGAAATTTTGCCCATTTTCTATATTTCATTTTTTAAAATTAGGTTGCTTGTATTTATTTATATGATGGATTTGTAGGAGTTCATGATACATTCTGAATTTAAGTCTTTTATCAAATAACGTTTTGCAAGTATTTTCTCTCAGTTTGTGGTTTGTCTAATGTCTCAGTTTGTTTCTGTTAAAATTTGTTACTTTCCTTCTCCTCTGCATTTCAAGGTTGCACATATATTCCCCTATTTTTTTTCTAGAAGCTTTGTAGTTTTAAATTTTACATTTAGGCCTGTGGTCCCTCTCAAGTTGATTATTTTTATTTATGGATTGAGGTAGAGGTTGACGTCTATTTTTCTGCCATATGGATATCAATTGATCCAGTACAATCTGTTGAAAAAAATGTCCTTTTCCTGTTGTATTGCTTTGATAACTTTGTAAAAAAATCAACTACTATATATGTGTAAGCCTATTTCTGGACTTCATTATGTTCCATCAATCTAGATGTCCACCCTTATGTCAATACTGCACAAATGTGATTTAGTGTAGTTTCATCATGTTTTATCAGGTAATGTAAGTCCTCCAACTTAGTTCTTCTTCAAGATTGTTTGGGTTATTCAATGTCCTTTGCATTTCCATATAAATCTTAGAATTAAGTTGTCAATTTCTAGAATAAGACCTGGGATTTTTATTGGTACTATGTTAAATCTGTAGGCCAATTTGGGGAGAATTGAATCTTCCAATTCGTGGACATGGCATATCTCTCTACTTACAAGGTCTTCTTTAATTTCTCTAGGCTGTGTTTTGTAGCTTCCAGGGTATGAGTCTTACATACACTTTGCTAAATTTGCCATTAAGTACCTTAATGCCATTGTAAATGGTATAATTTAAGATTTTCATTTTGCAATTCATTGCAAGTATGTTAGACTACCACTGATTTTCATGTACTTACCTTGTGACCTATGATTTTGCTAATTTACTTACTAGTTCTCGAACTTGTTTCATATATTCCTATTTTGTGTGTATTTTCTATATACACAATTATATTATCTAGAAATAATGACAGCTTTACTTCTTCCTTTCCAGTATGTATGCTGTTTTCATTTCCTAGCCGCTAAAACTAATACCATACAATGGGTTGGCTTAACAAAAAGAATTTATTGGCTTATGGTTTCAGAGCCTAGAAAGGCTTACTTCCTCCCAGGGTTGGTATCTTCTGGCTGGCAATCTTGGGGCTCCTTGGCTTTTCTGTCACATGGCCAAGGACCTGGTGGTGTCTTCTCCTTTCTCTTCCAGGTTGGGTTGACTTCCAGTTTCTGGCTGCTTCCTGTGGCTTTTCCCTTGGTTTAAGGACTCCGGTGCTATCGAATTAAGGCCCAACCTCATTCAGTTTGGCACACCTTAATTAATAACATCTTTTTTTTTTTCAATTCTATGGTTTCTATTTGGATTGATGGTTAAGTTTTTTTTTCTTCCCCTCTCCATCCTGCTGTTTTTGCTGTCTGTGTCCATTCACTGTGTGATATTCTGTATCTATTTCTCTTTTTGTCTTCTCTTCTCATCTTTCTCCTCTAGAATTTCCTGGGATTTGATCCTGGGGACCTCTGATGTGGAGAGAGATTCCCTGTCAATTGTAATACCTCAGTTCCTGGTCTCTGCTGTGCTTTATCTTGACTCTCCCCTTCGTCTCTCTTGTGTTGTGTCATCATCTTGCGGCATGACTCATTTGCATGGGCACTGGCTCACCATGTGGGCACTCTTGCAGGTAGTTGGCTCACCACACAGGCACTTGGCTTGCCACGCTTGCACTTGTGCAGGCACTTGGCTCACTGTGCAGGCACTGACTTCCTGCACAGGCACTGGCTCACCACGTGGGCACTTATATGGGCATCAGCTTGCCACGGAGGAACTTCTGTGAGCACTTGGCTCAATGCCCGGGCACTTGGCTTGCCATGCAGGCACGCTTTCTCTTCTTTTTTACCAAGAGGCCCCAGGGATCGAGCCTGGGTCCTGCCATATGGTAGGCAGATGTCTTATCACTGAGGCACATCTACTTCCCTAATATCTTCAAAGTTCTTATTTGCAAATGAATTTATACTCAAAAGACCAGGCGTTAGGACCTGAACATGCCTTTTGTGGAGGTCATAGTTCAATCCTCAACATGTTATTTATTTCTTTTTCTTACCTTATTGTACTGGCTGGGACTTCCCATTAAATGTTAGATAGAAGTAGTGAAAGCAGAAATTCTTGCTTTGTTCTTCATCTTAGGAGAAAATGCCTTCTTTCATCATTATTATGTTATTTGTAGTTTTTATTTGTTTGTTTTGGTAGATGCTTTTTTATTGGGCTTTCGGATTTCTCTTCTGTACCTAGTTTACTTTTTATTTGTTTTTTTAATGAATGAGGGTTGAACTTTGTCAGATGCTTTTCCAGAATCCATTGAGATGACCATATGCATATTATCCTGTGTATTGTTAGTGTAGTCAGTTACACTGATTGATTTCCAATGTGAAAATAGTTCAGTGTATTTATGACAAAACTCATTTGGTCATGATGTATTAGAGCTTTATAAATGCTGGATTTCATATGCAAATATCTTGTCTAGGACTTCTGCATGGAATTCATGAAGAACATTGGTCTGCAACTTTCTCTCCCCCCCAGCCTTTCTTGTAATGTCTATGTTTGTGTTTTGCATCAGGGTTATACTTGCCTCATGAAATGAGTTGGTTGTGCTCCCTCTTCGATTTCCTGGGAGAGCTTGTTTAGGATTGATAATATTTATTCCTTAAATATCTGATGGAATTAAGCATCATACAGCCATGAGGGCATAGATTTTTCTTTGTTGAAAAGTTTTAAATTATGAATTATTTTCCTCAACAGATATAGGGCTATCCATATTTTTTATCTCTTCTTGTGAAGTTCTGGTAATTTGTGTCTTTCAGGAAATTTGTCTATTTCATTTCTGTTGTTGAATTTATTGCCATATGTATGTTCGTAATAGTCTCAAGGTATTTTAATATTTGTAAGCTCTGTAGGAATATTCATGCTTTCATTCTTGATATTAGTAATTTGTATTTTATCTTTCTTCTTAACCAGTTTTCCTAGGGATGCTCAATTTTATTAATATTTTTTTTCTTTTTATACTACTGTTTTTTCTATTTTGTTGATTTCCCTTCTTTATTATTTCTTCCTTCAGCTTGAGTTAAATTTGATCTTTTTCCAGCTTCTTTCTAGTAATGGGCCATTGATTATAGAACCATTTTCTTGCCTAATATAAATATTTAAAGCTATAAAATTTCCTCTAAACACTGCTTTAACTTCATTATCATTCAGGTCAAAATATTTTATCATTTGTGTTTTTCTTTTCTTTAAGTGATGGGCAATTTAGAAGTGGATTGTATATATTTAAATATTTGAATATTTTCTAAATATCCTTTTTACTGATTCCTGATTCAATCCCTTTGTCTCATATTGATTTCTATTGTCCTTTTTCTTGTTATACCCTGTTTATTAGTCAAGGTTCTCTAGGGAAATAGAACCAAGAGGAGATACCTGTAAATAGTATGAGATTTTATGAAATTCTCATACATGACCATGAGGATGCACAAGTCCAAATTCCTCAAGCCAGGAGCTCCAACGAGGAGTTCCCAGTAGACGGGGGCTGTCTGAAGTAGAGATGGGGATTCTCTCTCTGAATGTTGAAATCACTTCCCTTTTTAAGGCTTTCAACTGTTTGGATGAGACGTCACTTATTGCTGATGGCATTCTTCTTAGTTGATTGTAGATGTAATCAGCCATCTATGCAATCAACTCACTGATGATTAAAGTCCATGAAATGCCCATGTATTACAATTAGCCCAGTGCTTGCTTGACCAGACAAATGGGCACCATTGCCTGGCTGAGTTGACACATTAGCCTAATCATCACACCTTGCCATACTATTCAGCATGTAAGCCCATGATATAGTAAATGATACTGCAATAAACAGTGTATGTGTCCTTGGCATCATAGATTGCTTAAGACATATTGTCAGAAGTGAAATTTTAGATATAATGGGCATGCTGTATTTTACGATATCTTTTCATGTAAATTGCAGGTTGTCCTTCATGTACCTGCCACTCTTGCAGCATCTCAATGATCAGGATTTAAGTGTCTTTTGCTTTTTTTAAAGGGCCTGTAATAGAATCAATAGAAACACCAACACTCCTATACTCTTATTTTCCTGGAGTTTTGCTGCAGAGATTGCTGTTTGCATAGGATACCACTATCAGTGGTGTCTATTGATGTTGTTGAAGAACATCCTAAGTTTTATAAACTTTCCAGATTCTACAAGAGACTGAACAGTGTCTTCCATCTCTTGCCTCCAAATACACCTGCATTTATAGACTTTGGACCGTCGGAGTAACAGTGACTCAAAAGTTCTGACCACATCTTCAGGGTCTAGCCCACTTTTTTCTGTTTTAGGAAGAATTTCAGTCACTACAAAACTTCAGATTCCCATAGAACAGTCTTAAGGATCATTTTCTTGGCATAGTCTCTGGTACCTCGGTGTCTAGTTAGGGATTGTGGAGCACTCAGGGGCTCAAAAAAGCTCTTGCCCGTTCTTGTGCTCACATTTCCTTCCCTTCTCCACATCTGGCTTAGCAGGTGGCATTGCCCAGGAATCGTTATGTCTCTGAGAGCCCATGTCCTTTCCAAGTCCCAGCCCTCTATAATAGGATCAATGCATTTATAGGAAACATATCAATTCACTCCTGTTCTAAGGCTAATAATTACCCTATGGTACAGATGCTCATTGTACTGGGATTCATGATGACAAACAAGTCTCTAAAATGTATGCCCAGTTTACCTGAGCTTCACCAGCTTGTGTGTGTAAACAAGGCACATTAACCATAATAGTGCATAGATACTAATCACCTCCGTATACAAGCAGCCACTCAGCCTTTGACAGGTGACTCACGTGTGCTAACTAACTTGTCTTGTTCAGTCTCACTGCTCTTTCTGCTGGATATAGCTAAGTGGGCTGCCACGACTGAAATGCTTCAGGGCATAAAGAGATTTTATGGTGGGAGAGATGCTTCTCTCCAAATTTTCTTTTTTTTTTAGAGATTTATTTTATTTCTCTCTCTCCTCCCCCTCCACTGCCAGCTGTCTGCTCTCGTGTTCATCGGCTGCGCGTTCCTCTGTGTCTGCTCACATTCTTAGTGGCACTGGGAATCTATGTTTCTTTTTGTTGCGTCATCCTGCTGTGTCAGCTCTCCATGTGTGCGGCCCCACTCCTGGAAAGAATGCGCTTTTTTCCCCCACAGGTGGCTCTCTTTGCGGGATGCACTCCTTGCGTGTGGGGCTCCCCTGTGTGGGAGACACTCTGTGTGGCACAGTACTCCTTTCATTTGGCAGCATTGTGTGTGGGCCAGCTCACTACATGAGCAAGGAGGCCCTGGGTTTCAACCCTGGACCTCCCATATGGTAGGCAGATGCCCCACCAGCTGAGCCACATCCGCTTCCCATTTCTCTCCAATTTTTGAGTGACAGTGTTTTAAGGAGTCCCACATATACCCCAGTATCTTAGAAAAGTTATGGTGAAACACACTCCCTTTCAGCTTGTACCTTAAAATCCTCTCTTTCTAGAACCCAGACCTGTGTCTTTTTGTGCTCAGCTTGTGGTAGACACATGGGGCTCAGAATCTTTCTTCTCACCTGACCCTGAGTCTTTGTTAAATAGCAAATTAATTTTATGTGCTCTCCTCTTACCTGAAGGTACGTTCTCTCCCAGGAGGTTCCTTGGCACCGCATGCAAATAAACTTTTGGAAGGCCTATCCCACCAAATTAGACACACCTACCTTACAGCTTAAGCTTAAACTTGGACTTTTGCTACATTTGCATAGAAAAATATATACCAAAATCTAAATGACCATGAGATGGGGCAGGGGAAAGAGGTTTTCTTAAGGAAGACTATTATATTTTTTTATAATTTTCTGCATTTTCCAAACATTTTACAATTAACAGGTATTTTATGCTTTTATGAAGTGAGAATTAACTTTTACTCAGCCCTCGCTAAGTGTTAGGTCATGTTCTAAACACTCTTGGCACATATGTATGTTTGTGTACGTATACATACATACATACATACATATATACATACATACATATATATATATATTTTTTTTTTTTCCTCCTAGTTTGCCTGAGTTGTTATGGCCAATACCACACAATGAGTTGGTTGGCTTAACAACAAGAACATATTAGCTTGCAGTTAGGGAGACTAGAGTCCAAAGTCAAGGTGTTGATAAGGCCATGCTCTCTCCCTGAAGTCTGTAGCATTCTGCTGCTCACTTGCTGCAATCCTTGGAGTTCCTTGGCTGGCAGCTCTGCCTCCCCTCTGGTGGCCATCTGTCTCTCCAGGTGTCTGCTCCTCTAGTTTTCACTGACTTCTGTCTTCTTCCTGTGTCTTTCTGTGACTTCTGGTTCCTACATTTTTTTGGTCTTCTGGTTTCAGCTGACTCTCTTCATAAGGCTTTAATCATACAGATTGATTATATTTGGTCACATCTTAACTAGTGATTTCTTCAAATTTACAAATGGGTCTACTCCCACAGGAATGCAGATTAAAATTTGAACATATCCTTTGTAGGGACACAATTCAACCCACTGAAATATATGAGAACCTTATGAGTTAGGTTATTATATTAGGTCCTTTTATAGATGAGAAAACTGAGGCAAAGAGAGGTTAAGTAACATGGCAAAAGGTCAGGCAAGTGACAGGTCTAGGACTGAAACCCAGGCCATCTGATTCTAGATTTTGCTATGTTGATGAGTGACAGTAAACATTTATTCCATCTCTTAATTCCCACATAACAAACAACACTAAAACTTAACTGGCTAAGAATAATAACCATTTTATTATATTTCATGATTCTGTGGGTTAGGAATTCAGGAAGGGCTCTGCTGTACAATTCTTCAGCTCCTCAGGATGTGCTTATCTGGTGGGTAGGCTGGTCTGGAAGGTCCAAGGTGAGTTTTGTCAAATATTGGCACCTTGGTGGGGATGGCTGGTCTCAGTTGGGACTGCCATCCAGAACACCCAAACATGGCCTATCCATCGTGGTAGTCTCAGGGTAGCTGAACTTTGTTACATACCCAGAGTGAGTGTTCCAAGAAGCAGAGGTAAAAATTGCAAGGTTCCTCATTACCTAGTCACAGAGGTTTCTTAACATCATTCTGTCACACCTATTGGTCAAACAAGACAATAAGACCAGTCCAGAGTCAAAGGGAAGACAATTCAACTTCATGTTTCAATAGGAGGAGTGGCAAATGCTGCCATGTTTAATTTTTCATAAAAGTAAAAAATACAATCAAAACTATTGTATCAATCTAGAGTTAGCCAGAAAAACAGAACCACAAATATTATTGAAATAAGTAATTTAAAAAGGAATCTGGGTTTCCACGGATATAGGAGAAGTTGAGGATTGATAATTTAGAAGCCAGAAGATCAGAGACTCCAGGCATTAATGCTTTGGACCTGACACATAAGAGCAGGTGGAGAAGTCAGATCTCTTGAAGAGTCTGAGTGGGGGGCAGATGTGGCTCAAGCTGTTGAGCACCTGTTTCCCATATGGGATGTCCTGGGTTCTGTCTGAAGTGCCTTCTAAAAAAAACAAAAAACAACAAGCAAACAAACAAAAAAAACAAAAAAAACCAACAACAACAACTCAGGGGAGCCGATGTGGCTCAGTGGGTTGAGTGCCAGTTTCCCACATGCAAGGTCCTGGATTTACTTCCTGGCCTGGTACCTGAAAAAAAAAAAAAAAGTCTGAGAAGCCATTGCTTCTACAGAGTGGGAACACATAGAAAGTCCTGTGAAGCTGCCACATCTACCACAGCATCCTCTAGAACAATGGCTTCCACTTCCATTTCATCTTCCAAATCTCATACAAGTTCCTTTCATTGGCAAACTCTAACCAGAACTTATATATAGGAGGAGATTTTAGAAATGGAATCCCCAGCCTTAGAAGGAAGTGATGGAGGTAGCAACCTGATGACAAGCATCCCAGTGCAGGGTCCCTTCCTTTGCGCCCCCATAACATCTAATGCATACTGGGCACAGAGAAGGAGTTCTGGAATTACTCTTCTCCCATTTTCAGCACTTATTTGTGCTCTTTAGAAACTTGTACAATGTTGTGATTAGAAACTATAAAGTTAACCACTGTTAGAGGTTTACTTGTGTCACCCAAAAGGTATGTTGAAATCTTACTCCAATACCTCAGAATGTGACCTTAATTGGAAATAGGGTCATTGCAGATATAACTAGTTAAGATGAGGTCATACTGGAGTAGGGTGGGCCCTTAATTCTATAGGACTGGTATCCTTATAAGAGAAGAGATACAGAGAGGAGAATGCCTTGCGAGGAGGGAGACATGCAAGAAGATAGACATGTGAAGATGGAGGTAGAGAGTGGAATTGTGCTGCCACAAGTCTTGGAACATCAAGAATTGCCCACCATGAGAAACTAGGAAGAAGCAAAGGAGAATTCTTCTCTAGACCCTTCAGTGGGAGCATGGCCCTGTTGACACCTTGATTTCAGACTTCTAGCCTTCAGAACTTTGAGAGAATAAATTATTTTTGTTTTAAGCCAGTTTGTGGTAGCCCTAGGAAACCATTACAGCCATAGTGCCATTCAGAAACCCTCAACCAACCCTCAGATAGACAGGGTCTGTGGTTGCTTGCCTAGCATGGTATGTGATACTGGGAAGATGCTTCCTATGCTAAATACAATGCTTCTATGTGCTTGGAAGTTCTTCAGCCATGTTGCCTCACCTTACAGCATGAGAGATTCAGGTGGCTTAATATGTAGCCTCTTAAAATGCAAATAACCTCTAAAGAGTGATATGGCTTGTGACTTCAGTGTAAATTCATTTCATTGACATAGCATGACTTCTGCTGTTAAGTTGTGATTGCTGACATGAAAGGACTCTTGTCAGAAAATTTAGGATTAGCAAAGGCATGATGATTTTTGAGAATAATTTATTCAGCATTATCTCAAAGGTTACCGTTTGCCTCTTAGAGCCTCAGACAGGAGGAAGCCTGAATATGTGCATCAGATTTGGGGTCTTTGGCTAACTAAAGGGTGTGTGCATATACACCAAGGATCTAGAGGCAGGAGATAGAAAACTTCAGAAAAAGAAAGGAGGGAAAAAGTGGGGAATATACCACTGAAAAACAATGTTTTTCTTTCCTTGGAAACTTGTCCAGGATACCCATGCATATTTGAAAAGGGTCTCCAAACTCAGAAGAACATATTTCAAACTCTTAGATCTTTCTGGTATTTCTTGAATTGTACCAAAGTGATAGACAAACTGCTAAGTTGCCTGAATTCTTTGAAGATTCACTGGTAGACTACAAAATCTGGGGAGGTGTTGAGTGACTCAGATACCATATGGTTAGTGGTCAATGGTGTAACTCATTTCCAAGTTCCATTGGAATGTGGGGCTAGAATGGCAGATACAGTTTCTATCTCCCCTTCTTTCAAGATGACTAAGAAAGGGGAGTTTGTCTTTATTGCACCAAGTCAAGTAGCCACATTGTCTAAGTAGCCTGGAGTTATCAAGTGAGAGTCATCATCTTCCTGATAAATTTTTTTCCTCTCTCTGAGGGTCTCATCAAACCTAGCCTCACCAAGCTTTCCTCTCCAGTGTTGTGATCAAAACCCTTCATTGTTCATTGATTTGGTATTAAAGTCTCCCTATATAATCATTCTCCTTTACTCACTTGTGCCCCATTTGAACAATGCATGTAGAGTTCTCTCAGGTTTTTAAGAGATAAGAAAACTTTGCAGTAGACACAAAGAAAGAAGAGAGGAGTTTGTTGTATATTTTCTTTCTGCTTTCAAGGTTGGTGAAATACACATTTTCTTGAATTCTTGTCTTCTGACATAATTTAGGGTTGAAGCCATCACATCAACAGTATCATCATCAACATAATCCTAATTACAATGATCATGTCATGAAGGCTAATATTTAACAAGTGCTTACTCTGTGCCCACAGACATTGTAAGTGCTTTGCATATATTACCTAAGTTAATTTTCCAAAAATATGAAGGGTTTGGTAGTATTGTTATGAGTTAAGTTACTTATCCAGGAAAACTCCTTAGGTGTCAATCCTTCGTTTGAATTTGGTGGCTGATGACTGCATAGGTCTTAGTTTGCTCTTGGCATGTTGTGTGATTTCTGAGGTTGCTAAACTCAAAATCAAAAAGATCTCAGTTGGCATGGGAAAAAGAAAAGTAAAAACGTTCTTTATTTTTCTATTGCTTGTAATGAACCTGCATGTACCAGCCTTGCTCTTTTACCTCATATTTCATTTTTTGACCCTTGAAAGAAAAATATGCTGTTACTCTTTATTAATCTTCAGTGCTCCTTTGATTTTACCCTAACTTTATTTTCAATAGTATGGGTGCTGCTATGGTTGCTGCTATGGTTGCTTTTAGGTATGCATGCTTCTAAGAATGATCCCATAAATCACTTTTATTAAAATCTATTTCACCTCCCCACCCAACTCCAAGATCTTCAACAGAAATTTGGGTTTCAGAATAGCCTTAAATTTATTAGAGACATGTTTCACTGATCTGTAACTCTCTTACATGATAGAATTTTAGATTAAAAGGGAAGATGGTGGATGAAAAGAGAAAAGAGAGGTAAGGTGAACAGCAGAGCTGCAGAAGGAGGCTTTGCAAACATCCTAGGAACAAAGAAATGAAGCTTAAGAGGTTTTCAGTGAGTCCCCATGGATGAAAGTGGGGGAAGGCTAAGATTTGAGCTGAGAGGACTCATGGAGCCTGGGATATTAGAAAAGGAAGGGGCTAAAGTTATATGGTTGTTTGGGACCTTAATAAATGTCTCCTTGGAGATATGAGGTAAGGTAGGCAGGTTAACAGTTTTCCAATTTCAGTCATCCATGGCATCTTAATGGGTCCAGGATTGGGGGAACAGACACCAAGGATAAAATATGGCTGTGTCTGTTCTCTCAGCTCAGGTCTCTTTTCCACATAAGAAAAACAGCTTTCGTCCTTAGACACATCCTGTTCTGTGTTTGGACCCTAATTGTTTCCCACTTGTTCTCTTTGCAATTAAAGAAACAAAGTGCAGGGCAAGGCAATCTATCAGATTTAAAGAAAACTTGACTCATTTAAACACAATGTCCAGATTCCAATCATTTAACATTTTTTAAAATATCTGTGTACATTTTCAGTCATTTTTCCTGGGGTTTTCTCCTTTTTAGTGACTTGGTTTTCAGTTGCCTTCTTTATAAGGAATAGGTTGTGGCTGGATCAATGACATTATTATGATTGATAGTTTAGAGATCCTTGCAGAAAAAAAATCTTTCAAATTAATAATTAGTTGAGAATAACATAATATCATGTAAATAGCATGGTCTTTGAAGTCAAAGGAATAAGGTGACTTTGTATAAGTATTTTAATATCTTTGAACTACTAACATTTTCCCCCTTTTCCTAACCTGAAAAATGGAGATAATATTCCTGAAATACTTAAATATATAAAGTATGTAATGTTCTTAACACTGAGTCTTATATAAATAAATGCTCCATAAGAAGTCACTGTTATTTGTACCCTCTAGGGTGACTAATATTTTGTCTGACATCACCAAGCGTTGGTGAGGATGTGGAGCAACTGGAACTCCCGTACACTGCTGGTGAAAGTGTAAATTAGTACGACCACTTTGGAGACACTGTTTGGCAGTATCTTCTAGAGTTTACCCTACAACCAGCAGCTCCACTCTAGGTGTATACATAAGAGAAGTGCATAAGTTTATAAACCAAAAGACCTATACAGGAATGTTCAGAGAAGTACAATACATAATAGTCAAAACTGAAAACAATTCACATGTCTGTTGACAGTAGAACGGAGAGAGAAATTGTGACTTATTTTCACAGTGGAGTACTATGCAGCAATGTGGAAAACCAATTATTGCTGCACGCAACAATGTGGATGAATCTCACAAGTATAACATGAAGTCAAAGAAGTCAGACAACATGTGGAATGATTCCATTTATGCAAACTTCAAAAAGAAATAAAACTATGTGTTAGAAGACAAATAGTTAAAACTAAGGAGGAGGAAGGGGCTAGTGACCAGGAGAGGCACAAGAGGGTCTTGGAGGCTGGTCATATTCTGCACTGATCTGGTTACAGAAGTGTGTATGTGCACTTGGTGAAAAATCCTCAAGACACATTTATGATCTGTGCACTTTTATGTATATTTGTTATACTTTAATGAAAAATGTTTACTTTAAAATTGTAGCTGTTATTGCTCTTTATTGTTACTAGCTGTTTCTAGAGAGGCTTGCTTTGACTTTCTCGCCTTCACAACCCCTGCTCCAGCTGGAACCTCTTGCTGCGAAGGCAAATCCCAGAGCTCCAGAGCTCCTCCAATGGTAGCTTCCAGCCCACCCCCCTGGATAACCTCAGACAGAGGGCTTTAAAATTGAAGTTGACTCTCCTGTACCACAAATCCTTCCCTAAGCGGGGAGGAGATGGCAGTTCTGCCCCTCAGGCACCATGCGCAGCCAGCTCCTCAGAGCCCTTGGTTGATTAAACTCTACATCTTGCAGAATTTGCAAAGTACAGGATTCTGCTAAGATTTAAGAGCTGGAGGCCCTGGTGGAAATGTTCACATTCGGAACCAAAGAATTAAAGGGTTTTTTAAAACTGTGTACTTGGGCATAAGTTTGCCCACAGATCCTGATATAAGCTACACTGATGTTGAGAGAGATACCTTCCTCTCAAAAAGGAGATGGGCATGCTTTAAGGGAGCAAAAGATATTTGAAGCACTAAGTAAAGTTGGTAGAAATTCTATGTCCTTGATGTTCTCATGTTTGGGTGTCTAATATGTGCCAGGTTTGGCATGTTGCCTATACATATATCATCTGAAATTTGGTCCTCAGGAAAGATCAGTAATACAATTGCCATTATTCCACCTACCAGAAGAGGAAACAATCTCAGAGAGTTTAAATAAGTTTCCCGTGAATATATAATTACCAAGTAACACAGGAATAGCTGATGTTTAGATATATCTGGTTGGCCAGGACCGAGGGTCAGAAATCCAACAATAAATATGAAATAGAATAAATTCCATACTCAAAGCACTGGTGAAATAGATCTTGGGATTGTCTCAGCAGAAGGTTAGGAATAAGTCTGTAGGTGAGGAGAACTCAGCGGTCCAGAGTTGAGTGATCCAAAGGAAGTCAGCATTGACATCTATACCTTTACTTCTGTTAATTTTTTGAAGTATTCTTACTCCATTGTTTTCTTACTTCCTGGTGATTGTTTTGGGTTCCTGGCAAGGTTTCAAGCTTCCTGGGGTGAACACACATCGTACTCATCTCCAGTTCTTAACACAATGCCTAGGAGACAAGACTGTGCATGTAATGATTGCCTGTGTGCTTTTGCCAGTGCATTATGACGTCTCAGTGGCCAGGTACTTGGCCCTAGGTCATTCTTTATGACCTCAGATATGTGCATTAAGTAGAAACTTCAGGAATGGTGAGTTCCTTTGTTGTGCTGTTGGGTGACTGCCCCTGCCACTCTTCTACTTGTTGCCTTGGTCACTGCTCATCAGTTGACTCATTCCTCGAACACTTCCTGATTAAAGATTAACCACAACAGTGGCCCAACTGACTAAACTTACAGTGCTACATTTTAGGGCTGCCTGCCAACTCCGTGGGCAGTTCTGCTTAGTTAAACACCTTGCATCACCCTGGTGGCATTTGCAGTGCTTTCTCTCTTCTATTTACCTGTTATTGAGCATTAAAGGCAAACTCAATTTTATGCAGATAAATAGAGTTTAGTGGTAATGTGCCTTATGACCTTTCAAGTGACAAGATGACATTAATTTTTAGAGGTTTTAGCTTTTCAGGCTGTCACTGTTGAGCATGTAACTTGCTGAGAAGTGGAGATCTCTGCATTTTTGAGGACGCACTTACGGTTTAACATGCTGTTTCAAATGTAAGAAGGCTTTCTCTTTAATTTTTTTTTTCACCAGCTTGACAGTTTTTCAAACATATTCACTGTCAGCCCTAACAACCTGTCAACAAATGCCATTATGTGAAAATTGCCAGGATTCGCTTGAGGACTGTGAAAAGTGACAGACATGCCACACGAATAAGTTTCTCAAAACCCAGGGCTGAAACTTTTGAAAGACACTCTGGCCCTTCCAAGGGAAAAATGAACAGTCAGATCTCCAGGAAAAAAAAAAACACACTTGTCATATCAGATATCTGCTTTTTTTCCTGGGCAAATTAAGGTGTATGTGAAAGAATAAAATATATAGAGGACAGTAGCTTCAGAGATCCTAGACTGTGTCATGTCGGCACTGCTATCTGTAAATCCAAGAAAGGAACAGCAAACCATTCTTTTCCCTCCACTAGGGAATTTAAGGGAAGGCGTCCTTCATTTTTAGCTTGAATGTTTCTGGGGATAGAAGCAGGGAAGAAAGTGTAACTTAGAAAAATCAAAGTGAAGCCAACCATGAGCCTAGACACAGAAAAACGAGAGAACTTGTCCTAATATTGAGACAGGACTTGTCTTGGTGGTAAATCTGAGGAGAATATGACGGCGTACTACAGAGAGCCTTGGGTTTGGAATTAGGAAACCCGGATTTGAATCCCAACTCTATTATTTAAGAGTTGTCTGCCTTCAGCACTTTAATTTAACTCCTCCCCTCCTCCAGGTTCCTCATCTGCGAACACCAAAGTGTAGTAGTGAGGATTAAGTGAAGTAATGTATAAAAGGGCTTCTTGCCCAAAAAGTGGACTCAAGCTGAGTTGGCAAAAGAACATCTCTGACCCTGGGGTGTGGTATCTGAATTTCAGATGTAATTTGGCTCTTCATTTATAACTGATATTTATATTTACCCAAATTCAATTTGAATGAAACTTCTTGTGTTTTGGGCGATATTTCAAACCAAGGTTTTCCTAGGCTGCTTAAATCAAATGCCATGAAATGGTTCTGCTTGAACAATGGGAATTGATTAGCTTACAGTTTTAAGGCTAAGAAAATGTCCAAATCAGGGCATCGTTAAAGAGACGCTTTCTTCCCGACGACCAGCTGCCGGTGAGCCTTGGCTCCTCTGCCACGTGGCAAGGCACATGGCGGCGTCTGCTGGTCTCTCCCTTCTCTTCCAGGGTTTGTTGCTTTCAGCTTCTTGCTTCCCGGTCTCTCTCTGTCTCTGTCTCTTTTTCTTCATTCCCTTTATAAGGACTCCAGTAATGGGATTAAGACCCATCCTGAATGAGGTGGGTCACACCTTAATTGAAGTAGCCTCATCAAAAGGTCCTACGTATGATGGGTTTACACAGACAGGCATGGGTTACGTTTAAGAACATATTTTTGTCTGGTACCTACAGCTTCAAATCACCACACCACCCATGGACACTGATGGTGGGAAAGGGAGGGAGAAGACAGAAAAGAGAGAGGAAAGCTAACCTGGACTTCAGGTATACAGAGCTTCCTCCTTGTCCAAACAGCATCTGTGGTTCCTTTGGTTTACCCACAGGGGTTGCTAGTGTGTGGTATGGTTTTTTGTTATGTTTTTATTATTTGGTCAGTTTTCTTCTTTTTATTTTAAATCTCAGGATTACTGTCTGCTGCTCTCTTACTTCTGACTCCCCAAAGATAAGGAATCCTCCTTTAAGAGGAGTTCAGGTAAGAGCCCCACAGATGGACCAAAGGATGGCTTCTCACTGCACTCCATAGGGATGGGCTGGGGTGTTACCTTCAGGCCTTGGACAGTTTCTCCTTAGGAAGCTGAGAAGTAGATATTTAAGCAGAATTAGGTGAGCCATTCTGGGGATCCAGCCTAGGAAGCAGAGTCTGAGGTGGGTGAATTGGCATTTCATGCTGTGTTCTCCCCACAGGTGTCCCAGGATATTGCTTCGTAGCCACCTCCTCATTCTCAGATAGAGCTGAATGCCATCTGTACTCCTAGAATAGCTGAGGGTTTCCTGTGGTGATGGGGTTATCTTTAGAAAGAGTTGGAGCTCATTTCCTTCTCTTTGTTTGCTATGCGTCAATGATGGACTCTTAGGGTTCCAAGGAATGTTCTTGATGCTCCTCAGGAGATATTGATCTGGCTGGGGGGGGGACCTCAAATGCCACTGGGCTGGTACAAATGTCTTCTGGCCTGACTGGGGGTAAAATCCACATTTTTGAGTTCATGACCTGATTCTCCCTGGAAATACTGCACTGCAGGGGCAAAATATAAAAGGCCTGGGAAGGCATGGTCCATGCTCCTGGCTTGAGCTTATGTAAAGCTTTGTAAGAATCTTGACCTTGCCTCTTGTTTGTCAGAGATGACAAATGATGTTCCATTTAGCACGGCTCAACCTTTCTGAGCTTCCATTGCTGCCAGCTGTGAAATGGGGATAATGTCTGTGTTTCGGAGCCTTGAGGAGTGCGAGCTGAGACTGTGGGAGAGGGTGACATGATTGCTGTTTGCCTGCCTGAAGTCTGATTTAGAGGGCAGTGATTTTTGTCCTGACGATTTGTGGTGAGAATACTCTTGGAAGCCACTTGACTTTAGAAAAAAGTAACTAAGGCATTCCCTCTTTTTTGGGAGTTTTGCTTTTAATAAGGATAAGGATAATGAAAATAATAATAACAATGGCTAGTTTGCATAGCATTTATTTTGTCGAGTGCATTCTTAATGCATCATGTCATTTAGCCTCCCAATATAGTGACTTATAACCAGATGAATTATATACCACTGGTATGTCCTTTCTAAAGATGAATAAACTCAGGTTTAATTGGGGTTAATAATTTTCTGAGGGTTACACAGCTACTAAAAAGAGGTGCTAGCCCTAATTTTGTTGGAGTCCAGGACTAGAGACCAACTTTCAAAAGTAAGTGATTTTCACAAAGTCTGCTATTCTGTTTCTTAGAGTCCTTTGCTGTGGCTGTGGAGTTTTTCCAATTTAAACCTCCACTGTTTTTCTCTTTGCCATTGTGCCCTTGAGAGCAGAGCCTTCACCTGGATTTTGGCTGTTAACTCCCATTAACTCTAATGGGCATGCAGCACATCTCCCCCAGCATGTTGAGATGAGATTATTTCCCATCCAATTGTTTTAGTATTGTGGGTGTTGGGTGAGTCAACAAACATTTAACTGTTGGTTTCATTATAAGGCTTAGAGAAGACAGAGTATGGGGAGAAGATAGCCCAGGGCACAGATGCCTAGAAAAGATATATTGGAGCTAGTTTTATGAGAGTACAGTATATGGAATAACAGAAAAATAATTCCAACTCTATTTGAGAAATGCATGGATCTTTCTGTTTTAACTTTGAACACTAGATGAATATTGCCAGAATTCAAAATTGAGGATGCTAAAAGGAAGAAAAAATACAATGCATACTATACAACAATGTGATAGAACAGCACTGTTTATTTTTGTTATTTTAGAAAGGTAATAATACTTCTGTCTTTGTAGAGTGCATCAAAGTTTCATGTACATGATTCTTTTTTTCCAGACTCATGATAATCTTGTATAGTTTGAAGTATCAAGTGGGTGTTCTTACTTTTGAGTCCCATTTATGACACTTAGATGCTTTGTGATCTAGGGAAAGATACCAAGTTCCTCTGATAATAATGACACGTTATTGTATATGTCCATATACTTTATTGTATATTGTATATATCCCATATATTTTATGGGATTATTGTAGGATTAAATGAGATAATATATTGTAAGATTAAATGAGATATCATTCTGTATTGTCTTGGAAATCATTAAATGCTTAAAATTATTAGTTCTTTCAATCTACACCTCCCATTTACTAGATGAAAACCAAAGGTATAAAGAGAACACTTGAAGTGCCCATGGTCAGACAACTCATTCCTGGCAGAGTGAGAATATGAGGCTCAGTTCTCCTGATTCCCATGGTGTCCCCTGCCCCACCAATGTGGAACTGGATCCAGGAGAGAGTCAAAGTCTGGAACTCCTAGGCCAACACCACTGGATGCTACGGGACAGTTTGGGACGAGGTCTGAGACCAGGTGGTGAGGAACGAGTGTACAAGCGGGTAGTGTCAGGTCAGCCTGGATTCTACAAGTAGTGATCAAGGAGTCAGCCTAGGAGGAAAAGACAGACCAGGATCCTGGAGTCCTAGGAAGGTCAGAAGTCCAAGAAGAGGCCAGCAGGGCAACATAGGTGGGCCAGAGGTAGAGCGCTAACATGGGTGTGAGATGTAGCTATGGCCTGGGAGGAGCAGGTCACACCACAGCAGGGGGCATAGTCGGAATGCTCAACCGTAGCCACGGGCTGAGTTGGAGTGTACACTTGCCCAATCAGAAGGGACACTGGCCATAGCACCTGGAATGGCTGTATACTTGTGAACCAGAGGAACGCCAGCCAGGACCCCGGCCGTTCTCTTGGATGCTGGATTCCCACTGCTGCATGGTCCCATTTCTATGGGCACCTGCCTGTCATATGGTGCGTTCCAGGCAGTGGATGGCTGCCACACACCTTGGTATCCCTGGCACCTAGCTTGGTGCCTGGGGGAGATCAGGCGTTCAGAAAATGCCTATCTATAGAATGAGTGTTAATCATGAAAGACACTTGACTCAGCACTCCATTTTATTTTTACATGCCGTAAAACGGGCTTTAATGCCTCCCTCTCACAACCTGATATTACTGCTTCACGGAACTGGTCCCCAGCTCCCAAGACTGTTCCGTGTGGAATGAAGCTGGCATGCCCCCTGGCTGCTCGGCAGCTGGATCCCCCAGGCACTCTGCTCCATGCAAACTCTGGAGTCCAAATTCCAACTTCTGCTTCAGTTCACCAACTTCGGAGTTTACCTTCTGTGTGTGCCAGGTTGCGCCAGCTATCACTTGCGCTGTCTGTGCTGATGGACTCCCAGCCCCATCCCACCCAGGCTCTTTGACTGACGGTCGCCAGATCCTTTCTCCTTCCCGTGTAAGGAGGTGGTTAGGGCCATGATTCGCTGATGTCTGGCTGCCTTATTCAGAGGTTTGGCTCTTTAGTTTTTAAATTTTCAATTTCTGCTCATAAAAGTAATTTGCTCTCCTAATAAAAATTCGAACAGCATGGGAATACATAAGCAGAAAATAATGAATATTTCCCTATCATCTGATGCCTCAGGATTTTTTTTGGAAGTTTATCTTTCCAGTCATTTTATGCATATATAAAAATATAATATACATTCACAATTTTTATTTCTACCAGGCAATATGATAACATTACATATTATTCTGTAACTTGCTTTGTTCTCTTAAAAGTACATCAAAGACATCTTTCTATATCACAATTGCAGAGCTGTCTTTCTGTTAACAGGCATATAAATTTCACTGCATATAGCCAATGTATTTTTTTTAAACAATGCTATAGAGCAGGCACTTAGTTTTCTTGTATTTTGCCACTTTAAACAAGGATGTAATGAATATCCTTGTATTTTTTGCTCATTTATGAATGTGTCTTAGAACATTTTAAGTGGTATATTATAAATTAAAAGGTAGACAGTATAATTTTAAAAATATAACAAATTACCATCTACAAAAGTTGTATGAATGTATAGTTCCACCAGCATCTCTAACTAGTCCTATTTCCTTAAACTCTAGAGAATGTCTATCTGTTAAGCCAATTCCAGAGGTGGAATATATGTCTTATTATTGCATTAATTTGAAAGCTGATAACTGGGAATAATGCTGAGCAACTTTTCACATCCCCCCACCCCATTCCGTTTATATTGTTATACAGTGCAAATAAAGTAGGAAATGGGATTTTCTTTAAATCCATCACCAGTTCCAAACTGGCTTCTAAGAACATTTCCTTGAGCAGCCCTGTACGGCATCCCTCTCCCCCCACCCTGGCCCCCTGGAATGGTTCCTTGTGGCAGCTGCCTCTCCAGCCACTCTTTATGTTTTGGTAGCCTCCTCCCTTTTCTGTTTCCACTGGGGATTAGGCTTCCAAGGTACCCGTGAGTACCAGGTGCCAAAGCCAGGATGGTTGGCTTTCTAGGTTCGTACAGAAACTTTCATTTTTTCACTTAACTAGATCTTGTTTTACAACCCCCTTCCCTCCCTCCAGGATCCTAGAACTAATCCCCTAGTAACTCTAAGATGCTGTAAGCTGCTGTTCTCACCCATCCTTTTTTCCTCAGCTTTGCTCATGGATGCCATTTAGGGAGTCAGGGTGAGTTCCGCCCCGCATTTGATGCATTTTCTAGGGGTTAGGCATGGCCTTGGACCACAGTGCCTCAGTGAGACCCATCAGTTTCATTCCTCAGCAGCCTTTTCGGTAGTAAAGAAATGGGCTCCTTCCCCTTCCCCAGTCGCCTGTCCTCCCAAGGATATCTGATGCTTCAGTGGAGCATGGTGATCCCTTGCTGTAAGAATCCCCAACGACTTTTGTTTGTCAGGCTGGCTTCTACGTTAGAAGGCAAGTGCTTTGGGAGTAGAAGTCAAATATATGGATGTATGTGCATGTATGTGTGTTTGTTGTATTTGTTACACTTAACGCAGATAATATCCAAAGTTTCACTGCCACGCAGCGCTCAACTCAGATTTTGATATTTACGTAGTGGTTAATCAATGCCATTTCTCTTGAATTGAAAAAAATTCAAAACTGGGAAAAAGGAGAAAGGACCTAAGGAAGCGTTGAGGAGGGGGAAGGGTTATAAAATTAACTTTCCCTGTACTGGGGGCATAGTACAGAGATTAGAACCACAATTGCACATCTTATCCACCTGTGTTTTCTTGTTCTTGGGGGGCATTTAGCTTCCCTCTCCTTCATTTTGGGTAAGTGCAATGGGGTCAGCCTAACTGTAGGTTGGGGCTGGGTATTAATCGCCATCTGCTGCAGTATCTCAGGCTTAATTTGGAGCCTAGAAGCCCATGGAAGGATAATGATAATGCCTGTAAAACCTTCCAAGCTGGTGTCTGAGCCTGTATAAAAGATTTATCTGTCATGTGTTCAAATGGCTGCACGAGTATTCTTGTGAAGGGTATTGGAGGGCAAGTTTCTGAGTCAAGTTTAGTTTCATCAGACACAGATTAGCCCCACCCAATGCCATCTCATGTTGCTTTCCTCAACCCAGGAAAGTTTGCAGTTGAAACCGTCAGGACCCCTACTATTAGGAACCAGTACTCTGAGACAGAAAGCTCATTTCCTGGGTTCTGATGAGCTCCGAAAAGATTTGGTAGAATGTCAATCTGATCATGGTTTAAAGTCTTTCTTACCAGTTTAACTCTTACTGGCTTAAAATCTTTCAGTGTTTGAGCCCAGTGCCTTTGAGATAAAGATCATCATCATCCGGAAGGATCACAAACCCTGGTCAGACACCTGCTGACTCTCTAACATCTTCTCGTGCATTTTCTCCACTCCCACTCTGAGTTTTTAGGTGTCAGCTCCACAAGACCCTTCCCCACCCTTGTCTAACTTATTCTTTCAGCTTTCTTGTCGGTATCAGTTACAGACTCGATTAGAAACATCACACGACAAGTCTGCACTATTTACATAGAGAAGGAATGCATTCGATGGGTATTAAGTAGGCTCTAGAATGATCAGGATAATGCAGAGATGGAGACACTGCCTAGAACAATGCCACAGAGGTGGTGTTCAGAGGACACAATAGCTGCCCTAGAAAAACATGGGGTGAACCGAGGGGCCCGAACTACAAGTTCCTAGCTCTGGTGTCGGTCAGCTATGTGACCGTGATCGTGGATCAGCCATTTTATTTCTGAACTTGAACGTCCTCAAAAGGAGAAGGTTGTGCTAGATGATTGGGAACAGCTCTTGCAACTCAAGTGTTTGGTTTTCTGCCATTCTAAGTGGAATGTAGCTAGAGGTAGGAGAAAATTTTATTCTCCTAGCCATGGGGCCTGGTCCCTGTGTCTCATGTCATTGCTGATATATACTGCTTGTGGCCAGCAATTGTGCCCAAGTCCCTTTTTTCTATATCAACTATGGAAGAAATAGCAAATATCAAAATTAGGGAAATGGAGTAGAAATCAGTTTTTGTACAATGTGTTTGAAATAGGAGTTTATTTCCTTAATGTTAGGGCTTTGCCTCTTTTCTGTAAGTCTCTTGGGATCCTATGTAGAAGTTGTTCTCATTAAACACCAGTTTAAGTCCATTTTCTGGTACTACCTACAAATTTGGCTTCATAGTCTCCTTAACAGTTTTAAATAAACTGAAATATTTTGAGATGGTCTATTTCTGTTCATATAAAAATAAGACTTGATTTCCAAAAAAATTGGCCTGACCAATTTATCTGCATTTCAATCATTTTCATTTTGTCCTAAACCATACCACTTTGTGCTTACAATTATTAAAGTTTATCCTCTTCCTCTGGGACAATTTTCCCAAAGGATCTAAGCCTTTCAAAAACTTAATCCTTCCTTCCAGTTTTCTAGCAATATCTTTTGACATCAGATCCTTTGTAGACTCAATGAGAATATTATCAAATTCCTTTCTTTAGGTTATCAATGCAGATATGAAATTGATTAGAGCCCAGTTTGAATTCTTTGACTCATGCCAAGAACAAGAGGTTGGGTTTGTTATTCAAAGGCAATACATAGCTCTGTCTAAGATGCACCATGAGGAAGGTTAATGTAAAACTAGAAAGGAGAAAGAGGTATATACAAAGATTAATGCAGAGTCCACTGTCCTTTAAATTATACCTAGTGCAGATGTGTCCACTCTGGAGGTTTCTCAGACATGGTGGATTTGGTGGAGTTGCATTACCCACACATGGAGCTTACTTGATCAAGTTCAAGTCTATCTGTTCAGCTTTCATTCTTAGAAGGACATTCTGCCTGTCATGGTGTGATATCTGAGACTCCTGTGTTTGTCTATGGAAGAGGGTAGAACTGCTTTTAAAAGCAGGAATGGTCATGTTAAAGATCTCATGAAAAAATATACTCAACAGGGCATTTCCTGAGTACAAATGGGCATGACCAGTGGTGTGGTAGACTCTTAGGATGCACTGGAGAACCAGTAGGCATGAGCTTGGCTCTCTCGGTGCTTATGGCTTGAAGGAAAGGCCAGACCATGCCATGCAGGGGATATCAGAGAAGGAAGCACAGATACTGTGGGACCATGCCATGGGGTCTGCACCCTTACCTTCCCTTTTCCTGGGCTTCCCAGCTAAAAGGGCAGCACACCTGAGAGCTGCAGTTCTTGAGAGGGCTATTAATCTAGGTCCTTCCTTCCCCAGTTATATGCATAGAGAAGGGCAGAGCCTTTCTTCTCTTTATATGTTAGAGGGCTCATAAAGCAGTGTGAAATCTATGGCTTGCACAGAATGGGAATGGACTAAAAGTTGTGTTGTAAGGATGAATGGATGAATAAACAGAAAAAGTGTGTTGAAAGGATGAATGGAACTTTGCTCCTTGTGCTTTGCTCAATTTGCCACCTTTCAGTCAGTTCATGACAGATAACATTTGTTAGGTGCCTAGCTCAATTGAAGCCTCAGGTAGGTGTTCACTTAATGATGGTTTCCTTGTTCCTTTAAGTTTTCTGTTTCCTGGTATCTTGGTGTTTGCTCTCATCCTGAAGCTGACAGTAAGCAAAATGGACAATCCTCGGATTTGAGCTTGCCAGGATTCACCTGTAAACCTAAAGGGGCCCTTTAGGGGCCCTACGGTATCCACACCACTGTTCTCTGGGCACTTTAAGACCAGTGGCTGTGAACATCCAAGTCATTCTGGGAACTTGAGCAATGCTGGAATGAGTGAAAAGAGATAAAAATAAACTTGAAGGACATCTAGTCTTTTTTTCTCTCTTTTTAAAGTAAATTTCCATGAAATAGGATTCTTTATGCAATGCCACAAAGAGTTACGGTGAACTAACTTAAGCAAGACATACTCTGTTGGTAATTGGTCCTTGAACTCTTCACATTCTAGATAGTCATGTGGGTCTATACCATTAATTTAAGAATTCAGTTGAATATTTATTTACTATTATATACTTGTCTTCAAGGATAATGCCCTTTCTTTCTTGGGATTAGCTTCTCTTTAAATCATATTCAACCAATATTTGTAGAGCACAATGTTTACCAAGTCCCTGTGCTTTCATACTTTCTTGGTAATGTATCTTGAATTCTTATGGATAAGAAAACAAAAATTCAGAGAGGATAAATGACTTGCTTGACGCTACACAGCCAGAAATCAAATGGTAGTTTGCTCATTCATTCCAAGTTCTGATCCACTTCACCATTTAGCTGAGTATGGCTACATATTCTTATTATTGCCCTTTCATTTGTCTTATTATTGCTCCCCCATTTATAATCAAAATAGTCCTTGAAGCTATTTGGAACCATCAATATTCCTGATACAGATCCCAGTTTGGGTAGAAAGACACATTTACCCCTTTGAGTTTTCATTATCTATTCATTACATGGGTACTGACTAAACACTTACTTTATCTCCCACAATGTGTGGGGACATAGCACCAAACAGGACATATGTGACCCCATCCCAGGGAGCTTATATTCTTTGGCGGGCACATGATAAACAAGTAAACAATTAGAGTGGGGTTGTTGTGATCATGTGTTGAGGATTTGAAAGAAAGAGGGAGCTGAGACTTTCCTTGTGGCTGGGAACTTTAACAGTTCTTTGAAGGAAGTGACATTTAAATCAAGACTTGGAAGATGAGTTATAGATAGTTATGCCAATGTGGGGAAAAGCATTCCACCCATAGGGAATGGCTGTAGGAAGGTCCAGAGGTCAGGAATTTTGACTCGAGGAGTTTTTTTCTGTGAGCAAGAACTGCTAATGGAGCCCAGGCAGGCAGTATATGCAGTACATTCCTGTGACTGTTTGGTACTGTTTATGAATTCCAAAATAGATATAGGATTGTGTTTGTAAACTGATCTGTTCCTCTGGCCATATTAGATTGTATTAACTTCAGCAGTTTCACTTTTACTTGATTAAATTGTGATTAGGACTTTGATTGGGCCACCTCAGTAGGACATTGGTGGGTGGAGACTCACAGAGAAAATGACTTGGCAGAAGAGAGAGTTGGAGTTTTGATGCCAAAGCCCTGGGAAGTAAATACACAGGAGAAGAACACAGAGGAAGACAGTTCATTAGACAGGATCCTGCACCCCAGGAAGAGAGATGAACAATTTGCCTGATAGTTTGCAACTGCAGAGACCAGAGCCCTGAGCAGCCGAGCCTGGAGAGAAATGAGTCCTGGGAGAGAGACCAGACTTATCCTAGCCTTCAGCTGAGATTGGAAGAAGCAGTCTTGTGACTGTAACCTTTTACCCCAAATAAAAAAGCCAACAGATTCCTAGTACTTTGCATCTGCACTCCTTTGGCTGACTAATACAATTCCCCTAAGGGAGTGTCTTGGGAAGACAATTTCCTAGTGATCAGCAACCCTTGTAGAAGGGTAGCTTCTTGCAGACCATGAGATTTATGCTCCTGGAGGATGGTGAGGATGGCAAGGCCAAGAATGCTGCCTGTGTCTGGAAGCCCTGAATGCTGAGGTCGACCCCGCGGCCCAGGAGCCTCCCCCCATCTGCCTGGGGCAGTGGCAAACAGCACGAGGCCATCGTTCTGCTGCTCTACCAGCAGTAAATCACAGCTGGTTACTGCTAAATTCTGGGATTTGCTTCTTGGAGAAAAATAATTAACACTGGCAGGAGTTTGATTGCATTAATTCACAGAAAGAAACACCCAAATGATAAATCCATAGCAGGAGAACTGCCCATATGTTACAGATTGGCTTAACATGGTTGAGGCATTAAATAAAAGAAGTCTGGGAAACAAAAACCTTTATCAGCTATATTAGCATTGAACTCTGTGGCTTCCACTGGGGCTGACACACTTAATTAAAGATGCTCTGGTCTAATTAGGTTGCACATCAAATATACAAATACGAGCTTTTAAAAAGCCCAGAGATTGGAGTTTGGAGTCTCTCTGGTGTGCGTGTTTACTTTGTGCTGGTACCAGAACCTTCTCTAGTGAGATGTGGACACTGTTAGACAGTTCCACCCAGCTTGGAAGGAGCAGGCATCACGCTCCTTTGTGCTGAACTTCTTTGCACACAGAGGATGCTGGAGAAAGCAGATTTTCTTTCTTCCTTTTAATTAAGAAAAATAGTTGTTTATTTTGAGAATGCATTAAAAAACCTATTTGGTCATAGTTTTGATGCAACAGTATTTATTTAGAAATTATTATTATTGTTCATCATTGTCATCATCATCACCATCATTACCTTTTACTGGGAGCCTAAAATTGTAGCAGTTGATATTTTTCATTAGTTGGTTGACATATTATCCTAAGGCCATTCTTATGATTTGAGTGACTTTGGAGAATTTACTTAATATCAGTTGTATTAGTTATCTATTGTTGCATAACACATTATCCCTAAACTTAGAAAAAAAATTATAATTTACTTAACATCAGTTGTGTTAGTTATCTATTGCTGCATAGCACATTATCCCTAAACTTAGAAAAAAAATGTATTTTCTCATACTTTGTGTGTCAGGAATTTGAGCACAGTTTAACTGGACTCTGTTCCAGCTGTCAGTCTAGGCTGCCTTCCCTTCTCAAGACTCACCTGCGGAAGGACCCAGTTCCAAACTCATGCCTCTGATGGTTGGCAGGATTCGTTTCCTTGTGGGCTGTTAGACTGAGCACCTAGATCCTCAATGGCTGTTGAGTAGAGGTCTTTCTTGGTTCCTTGCCTCATGGGCATCTCGATAAGGCAGCTCAGAGGGAGTGAGAAAGCAGCCAAGCTTGAAACCACAGTCATATTATAAACTCATCTCAGAAGTGACAGCAAGTCCAGCTCACAGTCAAGGCAAAAGGAGTAGCACGAGTGGGAATACCAGTAGGCAGGGGTCATCAGGGGCCATTTCAGAGGCTCCGCCACATCACTCATCTCTGGAACTTCTTCTATCAAATGGGCCCACAATGGTACCTTCCTTATAGGATTGTGGTGGGAATGAAACATAAGGGTTTTGAACAGCACCTGGCACATAGTAAGGCATAGTGAATGATAGCTATCATGGCGCTTTCTTTCAATCCTTCCAGTAACACTATGAGTTAGAGATGAGTTTTCTCATTTTCTCGGTGAAAAATCGGCTGCTTAAAAAGGTGACATACCCATGGTCATATAGCTGGTAAAGGGCACCACAGGTATTTGAAACTTGATCCCAGAGCCATGGCTCTTTCCACAACTCCATACTAACTTCTTTTGTAAATCAAGGAGGGATAATTTCATACACATGTTGTCTTTTTGCCTAAAATACACTGTGACCTATTATAATTCAGAGGGTCTTGGGTTCAAGACATCCTGAGACCTCCATTTGAAGTAGAGGACAAGGGAGTAAAATTGATCAGAAATGACTCAACTTGATGCTTAGCATTGTGCCTGGAATGTATTAATTGATTAACTTTTGGTAACTATTAATATTTTTCATAACTTTATGGTACACCACCATATTGACCTAAATTGATAACTATTTATAGAGGCACTGGAGTATTCAGAAATAGAGTTTTCCTTTAATACATGAATTCCCCTCTGTCCTAACTTACATTGATGTATTGCACTTGTTGGTCAGGTACAGGACTAATGATTTTTTTAAATGACAAAGTACCTCAATTTATGAAGAATTTAGTCTTTTCTTGCAAATCATAATTTTCTACTTTAATTATGTAAATCATAATTTATATAGTGTTTACAATATACTCATTTTCCTAAGCACTTTCCAAATAACAACTCCTTTAAATCCTGATAATGTGTGCATTTTACAGTTGGGGAAACAAGAGGCAAAGTGAGGTTAGGTCATTTTCCCAGAGTTGCCCAGTGAGCAAGTGGTGAAGCAGGGATTTGAACCTGGGTGATCTGGCTCCAGGGTTCCTGCTGCCCTTTAAGTAATTACATTCTCTGTAATTTGCATTTGTAGCCTTAAGTGCTTTCTCAGTTGGAGGTGTAGTGGAGTTATAGCTCATCTTCAGATAATTGCACTTAACCCTTACCTAGGTTCCTCTCTCGTGGCCTGTTTGAAGTGACCACTATGGATGTACCAACTATTAAAGCCCTCCTAGGCTGTGACCTGATACTGACCTCTATTGTATGGATAACATTCGTGTGCCCATGCTCCTGGGAATGAGCCATTGCAGCAGATGCTTGAGATGCCTTCTCCTGTTCCCTCACCCACCTGACTTCAGGCCGGGTATGGTGGCTGGTTCCAGGCACACTGCTGGTATCTTGCAGCAGATGCCTGCTGTGGCAGCTCTCTGCTCAAACTTCTTTCAAGATGAGAAAGGCTGCTCAGCTACATGCAGGCGTGATCATGAGGTGGAGGGAGTGAGCACATCCAGGGTGAACCAGTGGTGCAGGGAAGCCCAGAGACAACCGCCCCAGGCTTCCTGCTCACAGGTGGATGTTCTAGGTCTGTTCCGGTTGGCTCCTCAGAGGGCCCCCAGGGGAATGAGCTCCAGATGCTCACCCTCGGCTGCAGTTTATTCCCTGTCTCACTTACCCACTTCCTCATCTCCCATATAAGCTACTTGCACCCAGGTCCTTGCCTCCAGGCCTGCTCTCCAGGGTACTCCAGCCAAGGCAGCTGAGCATTTGCATGCCACCTGTCAGATTACTGGAGGTGGCAGAGGAGATGAGTTCCTCTGTTCTAGGGATTTCTGACCCGGACATGATGAGGAATGTTCCTCAAACCCTTTTCCTGAGACCGCACATATTGTACATCATTCCGTAGCATGGGGTGGGTGGGAAGTGGAGGGATTGCTCCGGGGTCTGGAGTTAGACTGCCTGGGTGCACATCCTGTGTGGCTTGAGCAGACATTTCTCTCTCTGCACCTCATTTGTCTCATCTGTTGAATTAGGATAATAACAGGATTCATCTCATAGGGTTATGGAGGATTAGTTGAAGGATGCATGAAAAGCACTTTGCAGAATCCCTGATCCACAGTATGTGATCGTTAAAAAGTGTGGCTCATTCCTAGTTGACTCAGGATTTTAAGATTTAGGCTGAATTGAAAGTCAGGAATTTTGTCTCTAGCACTACTTGAGTGTACGCCACAAGTGTCTTTCATGAATTTCCAGAAAGCACAGGGCGGTGGTTCTCAAAGGGTGGTCCCTAATCAGCAGCAGTAGCATCACCTGGGAACTTGTTAGAAAAGAAAACCTCAGGCCATACCCCAGATTAATTGAAGCAGAAACTGAGGGTTTAGCAATCTTTGTCTCCCCCCTGACACACACACACCACAATATACTCCCTTTCAGCATTAACCTCCAAGGTTGGGGAATTTGTGGTTGAGGAATCTAAGATTTTATAGTGAAAAAAGTTTGGGGATTGAGGTCAAAAGTAGACATATGAAAGCCCTTGTGCATATTTGTGCTCTTATGTAAACAGTCAAGAAGGAACTGTAGATCAAGAAACTATTAATGGCATCTTACACATGTTTCTGTAAACACAAACCCAAGCAATTAAGCAGACACACTGTTTAATCTTGAGCTATACATCTTTATGGAAATCTCAAGATGCAAAGACATAGTCCCTTTTAGAGAATTTACAATCCAACTCAGCACTGGGGAATAATGGTTTAGATCAGAGGGAACGCTCAGAGACATTGGCCTTCTTTGTTCTTTGTTAAGAAATATCACATGGTTTATCCAAATGAGTTTGCTTTCTCCTTCTGCGGTTAAGAAAGCGTGGTAGAAATAGATGTACTGTGGAAGAAAGAGTCCACAAGGGGTGTGTGTGTGTGTGTGTGAGAGAGAGGGAGAGATTCGGCAGGGCATGGGATCTCATTTTGGTTTCCTCTCCAGAATCATAAGCTCCTGTGTCGTTTTATACTCCTCCCTTGGATATCAGGAAGTAGACCAAATGATGGGATCTAAGAGCTCTAGGGTTGGGTGGAGGCTGAGGGAGGGACATGATCCGATGGTGGAAATCAGGGAGCAGAGAGGAGGTGTGGATGGGAGAAGTCAGGGAGTTTGGTGTGGAAGTTTTTATATCTTATTCAAAATATGGGTCTGGAGGAGCTGAGTTCAGAAGAGTGCAGGTTCTTAGAGAAAACATGCTGAGTTAGGTGCACTTGCTGTGATGGATACTGGTGGGATTCGGTTATTTAGTAGATAGTTAGGTGTTAGGCACAATGCCAGAAAATAGAAATACAGTGATCAATAAGAAATGATTCTTCTTCAGTGAGTGTTAAAATAAACTGGCTTAAGTCCCACTAAAAATTGGAAAATACATCCAAGTAGCTGGATAACCATGATTTTAGAGACCGTCTTTCCTAGGGCTAACAGACATCCCAGGTTGTTGGGGACAGACCTAGTTTACAGTTATCCTGGCATCATGTTCAAGTTTGATGATAAAATGTACAGTCCTCCTACTTGCCTCCAAAGCCAGTTTGGAATAGGCTGAGAACTGGGCATTTTTTACATGCCTGATTTTCTTTGGGAGCAGTAGAAATATAGAAGAGTTTATTAAGACACCCTGGAAAGGTGCAGAGAAAATGCCAGGTCTGATCGATTACAAGTGATTTGGTGTTAAATGGGCTGCAGCAGCCTCTCGGGCACCCCAGGCCTTGTCATTTTCTCCCGTATTGTACTTGACCTACTTCCTGTGAGCATGTGTATGTGTGTGTGCATGCATGCAGGCGAGGGTGAGGGATTCCAGAGGACGTGGAGATGATTTCATTTTGGACCTGGCAGAGCTTAAAGAGGGAAATATATTGTGCCCTCTCTGACCTCCAACTTACCTGTCTAAGTACATTGGTTCCAGTCGAGGCTGTGACATGGTGAGCACTGAATTAGTTTTCAAAGTGACAGGCCTAGTTCCCAGCTTCATGTGTTAAGTATTTTCAGATTCATAGACTGTTCAAAGGTAGCTCTGGCATCACCAGGGGTAAATAGTCCTGAAATAAAGTATCAGTCTCTTTTCTTTTTCATTTTTGATCTAGCATACCTACTTGTTTTTTCCTGAGAAGCTATTGGTTGTGTGATTCTGAGAAAGTCATCCCATCTGTCTACCTGCCGTATCATCTGTCCATCCATCCATTCATCTTTAACATCCATTCTTCTATCCACCCATCCATCTTTTGATTTTTATCGTCCATCTGGTTAGCCATTCAAGTCTTATTAATCGAACATATACTCTGGAGGCTAAGATATGGTGTCTACCCTCAAGAGCACATAGTCTAGTGGAAGAAGTGTCACATAAACAGGAAATTATAAATCAGGCAGACCAGTCTTGGACAGAGGATACTATGAGGACTCAAAGGGGCAGCACCCAATCCAGTCCTGGCATAGGGCTCTTTGGAGGTCTTTCTGGAAGAAGAGCTTCCTGAGCCGAGCCTGGAAGGACAAATAAGAGTAAGCCTGGTGAAGGAATGCAGGGATGGTTGCAGTGAGAGACCACTTCATGTGCAAAGTGCAGAGGCCAGTGAGAACCTGGCGTGCTCATGACGACAGGAGCTTGCAGAGAGGGGGGGACGAAGGGAAGCAGGCGCTGAGGGTAGAGGGGCAGGCAGGAAGCTGATCACGGGGGCTTTGTGCACCTTGCTTGGACTTTGCTTGCATGGACTGGCAGAAGAACATGTAGAGTAGAACAGGATCCCAATTGTGCTTTAAAACTAGAAATAGAAATTCTGGTGGCAGTCTGTTCTGGAGTTTGTATTAATGCATTTTCATTCTCTTTTTAGTGACTTTAAAGATTTCGGACCTTTGCAGAGTTTTAAAGGCCAGACCTTCCCCCCACACTTGATTGTCACCACCATTACCAAAGATAAACTTCTATTAACATCTAGCTGTGTGTATTTCAACATCTTTTGCCATCTCAATCAAGCCTATACATACACATATACCTGTATGACAGGGTTTTACCGTTTATTTAACTGGAATCATACTATAAATTGTATTGGGCAACTGTGTTTTCTTACTAATGATACCTCAGGGACAAATTTCCAGATCACTACTCTTAGCTCCAAACCATTCATTTCAGTAGGTTCATAATGTTTCATGCAGGCCTGAGAATATTTTACACTCAGCCATTATTTTATTAATAGACAGTCAGGTTGTTTCAGCATTTTGTCACCGCAAATGTTGCAATAAATATATGTGTACAAAATGCCCCATGTACTGGTACTTTCATTGTTATATCTCATTGCCAAGAATGTGATTGCTGGGTGTATTAGTCAGCCAAATGGGTGCAATTGCATTGCAAAGTACCAGGAATCTGTTGGCTTTTATAAAGTGTATTTATTTGGGATAAAAGTTGACAGTTCTGAGGTTGTAAATTGTCCAACTCAAGGTACCATAAGAAGTGCCCTCTCACCAAAGTCAGGTGCCACATATTGAAGCCAGATGGAGGCGATCTCTGCCTGGTCTCTCCTTCCCTTCTGACCTTCCTCTTCCTCCTGAGCCATGTGGGCCCAGCCTCTTGAGGCTTCTCCTTTCTGTCACATGTCAGGATAAAAAATGGCAGTGCTCTCTCTTCCCATGTGTCTCTCTAGCTCTGTGATTGTCCATTTGTATCAGATCCAGCAAGGGGCGGGAACACAACCTGAGTCAGGCCCACTGCCACAGTCAAATAAAAAACCCTAATCTGACCAGGTAATCTAATCAAAGACCCCTCAGCTGAATGTAATGCAATCAAAGGATATCACACCCAGAGGAATAGAGTAATTTACAAACATCTCTCTCTCTTCTTAGAATTCATACAATACTCTCAAACTGCCACACTGGGACAAAATGTGTATGCATATAGATACTGAAAAATTGCTGTTCTAAGTGGTTGGATCAATTTGTCTCCTTTCTGAAACATATGAGTATACCTGACAACACAGTCTTTGAGGGCCCCTGGGTCAGGACCTTGCTCTCAAGTTTACTGCCTGATACCGTGCTACCCGAAGTATCTTCTCAGTGCCAGCATCAGCATCAGCAGTAGCAGCATCTGGGAACCTGTTAGAAATACATGATTTCTAACTCTACCTCAAACACCTGTAACTGAATCTGCTATTTTAACAAATCCCAAGGTGATTTCGTACACATTAAAGTTTGAGAAGTACAAGTCTGGTGCAGTCATTCTTGACCTTGGCTACATGCTAAAATCACCTGGGGGGACTTTAAAAACTCCTATGCTCAGGTCATATCCCAGACCAATTCTTTTAGAATCTTTGCAAGTTGAGCCCAGGTTAAGTATTTTTTCCCCCAAATCTGTCAAGTAAGTCCAATATGCATCCAGGAGTGAGTGAGAAGCACTGATCTAGGGGGATGAGGAAATTATAGTTCCCATACAATGGACTATGATCAACAGAGGCAAGGGTTTAAGACTTTGGGAAAGGAATTACTATTTTCTTGAGGAAGCTGAGGGTGACTTCAGAGATGCGGTAACATTTGAGCTGGAATCGAAAGATTTAGCCAAGTTTTGAAAAGCCATGCTTCCTAGGGGGATGGCATAAAGGGTTTGGTGAGGCTGGAGCAGGGACATTTGAGAGGCTTTAGTGACGAGATACAGAGATGGGAGTGGACTGTGATGGACCTTTGTATGCTTCACCAAGATGCCCCAGCCTGCCATGATGGGTTGTGTCCATGACAGTGTAAATGTACGCATGGAGACTGAATATCATACTCCATTAGACAGGCCAAGGTTGACTTCCCCTAAAGAGCAACTGGCTGCTTTTGGAATGATGATTGGGCAGCCTTTTGCTTTGATTTCCTTGATATTCCTCCACTCAATCCAGGCATCACCCTTCCCTTCATTGCTTCTTAACTGATTGCCGGATTTAAAAAATCTCAGCAGTGGTTGACCTTTATTCCAGCTCTGCTGTTGCCTAACAATTATTAACCAACTTACTGACAAAATGCTGATAGGGGATGTGAGCAAATACCTGTGGAACCTTGAGGTATCCCTTATAATATAAGGGCTTTTCAGATAGCCCTGGATTTATCTAGGTGAAAATCACTTCAACTGGAGACTCAGGGGAAAAACTGGAATCAGTACTGGTTTTTTGGTTGATTCATTGGTTAGCTTATTTTAAGCTAATAATGTTACAGTCAACACATTATTTTGTTCTAGGCAGAGCTATGGTAGAAAAAGACTCGGAGAGGAAGTAAGAATGCATTAGGGATTTGTTTACTAACCAGGGTCACAATGGCAGTCAATGTACCCATGGGATAGCAAAAAGCATTTTCACAAATATACATACTCATATCTCTCCCACCAAATCAAGATGATGTAGAAATTTGTCACTAGGCTGAAATGTTCCCTCATGTCCTGTGTAGTTAATTCTCTCCGCTGGCTCCAAGCAACCAGTGATCAGTTTTGCCTGTTCAAGAAATTCATATAAATGAAATCATACTCTTGTTTGTGGTATCTTTTGTTCAACATACTATTTTTAAGATTTATTCATGATGCTGTGTATATCAATCATTCATCCCTTTGTGTTGCTGAGTAGTAGTTTGTTGTACAGATTTGCTACAATTTGTTCATCTGTTCTCTTGGTGGACATCTGGATTATTTCCAGTTTTTTATTACTGTGAATAGAGCTGCTATGAACATTTGTTACAAGTCTATACATGAGCATGTCTTTTCATTTCTCTTTGGTAAACACCTATGACAGGAATTGCTTGGTAGTATGGTTAGTGTTTTAATTTAATAAGAAACTGCCAAACTGTTTTCTAAAGTGGTTGTACCATTTTACACACTCATCAGCAATGTATGAATCTTCCAGTTGCTTGAAGCCTCACCAAGACTTGGTTTTGTCAATATTTTAATTTCAGTTATTCTAGAGGTTTTGTACTGGCCCCTCATTGTAGTTTTAATTTTTTCTTCCCTAATGCTAATGAAATTTAATGAACTTATTTGTGATGAACATAGCTTTTTTTTGTGTGAAGTGACTGTTCAAATCTTTTGCCTGTTTTTAGTTTTTATATTAAGTTGGAAGAATTACATCTTTTCAGTATAAGTGCTTTATCAGGTATATGTACTGAAAATATTTTCTTCTTGTCTTTGATACAGTTAAAAGACAATTTAAAATTTTTGATTAAAATTTTCTCATTTTATTCATTACAAATGAATTCTTGTTTTTTGTGTGTGTCCTATCTGAAAAACTTTGTGTAATGCAGGGACATGAAGACTTTTCCATTTTTTTCCTCTCGAAGTTTTCAAGGTAAAACTTTCATGCTATATGATTCTTTTCAAATTTAGTTTTGTGATAGTGTGAGATAAGTGTGAAAGTTCACTTTTCATTCCCATACAAGTATTCAGTTGTTCAACCATCATTTATTGAAATTACTCTTCCTTCTGCTTTGAATTACATTTATTAAGAATCAGTGGTCTGTGTGTGTGTGCACCGGATACTCTGGGTCCATTGTATTTCTGTATTATTTTAGAATCAACTTGTCACTACCTACAAAAAGAGCTTGTTGGTATTTTTATTTGGAATTTGGAGGAGAATTTGCGTATCAAGTAAATTGAGTCTTTCAATGCATGAGCACAGTTCATTTCTATTTATTGAGTTCTCTAATTTTTCTCTGAAATGTTTTGCAGTTTTCAGTGTCAGATATTACACTTATTAATTTGACTCAAAACATTTACTATACTTTTGATGGCATTTTAAATGATATTTTAAAGTTACATTCCCAATTGTTTTATAATTTGATTTGTACTCTGTGACCTTGTTGCATTCTAGTTCGAGTATTCTGGTAGCTTTTATGGATTCTTAAAATTTTCTACATTTATGATCCCATCATCTTTGAATAAAAAATGTTTTACTTCTTCCTTTCCAGTTTACCTTTCATTTCGTTTTCTTGCCTTATCCCATAGGCCAGACCCTCCAATACATTGTTGAAGAAAGGATTTGAAATCAGGCATCCTTGCCTTGTTCTAATCCTAGGGAGTATCATTCAATCTTTCACCATTAAGTAAAAAGCATGTCAGTTTTTGATTGATGTTCTTTATCAGGTTGAGGAATCTTTTCCCTTGGTAGTTTGTTGAGAGTTTTGGTTTTTTTTTAAGATTTATTTATTTATTTCTCTCCCCTTCCCCCCCACCCCAGTTGTCTGTTCTCTGTGTCTATTTGCTGCGTCTTCTTTGTCTGCTTCTGTTGTTGTCAGTGGCATGGGAATCTGTGTCTCTTTTTGTTGCATCATCTTGTGTCAGGTGCCATTCCTGGGCAGGCTGCACTTTCTTTCACACTGGACAGCTCTCCTTACAGGGTGCACTCCTTGCGCGTGGGGCTCCCCTACACGGGGGACACCCCTGCGTGGTCCGGCACTCCTTGCGCGCATCAGCACTGTGCATGGGCCAGCTCCACACAGGTCAAGGAAGCCTGGGGTTTGAACTGTGGACCTCCTATGTGGTAGACGGATGCCCTAACCACTGGGCCAAGTTCACCACCTGTTGAGAGTTTTTAAAATCACAAATGGGTATGGAATTTTGTCAAATAATTTTTCCACATCCATTGAAATAGTGATATGTTTATTCTCCTTTATTCTGTTAACATCATGAATTATTGTTACTTTTTTAATGTTAAAGTTTTCATTACTGGAATAAACCCCACATGGTGATGAGATAATACTTTTATTGCTGGATTAGATTTGCTAATATTTTGCTAATTAGTTTTGCATCTGTATTTGTGAGAGATAGTGGTAGGTAGTTTCTTTTCTTGTAATGTCTTGTAATGTCTAGGTAATAAATGAGATAGAGGGTATACAATGAGGTAGAGAGTACTACTTCCTTTTTTTATTTTCCCAAAGAATTAAGATTGGTATTGTTTCTTAAATGTTTGGTAGACTTCACCAATGAAGCCATCAAAACTTTCATAACAGAGAGGTTTTTAATTCAATTTCTTTATTAAATATAAAGGTATTCTGATTCTCTCTTTTATTTTGTGCCAGTTTTGCTACTTTGTGTCTTTCTAGAAATTTGTCCATTTCATCTAAGTTGTCAAATTTATTGGCATATTATTAATCATAGTATTCCTTTATTTGCTTTCAATATATGTACAGAAAGCAAAGATTCAGAGTCTGTAGTGCGGTCTTCTCATTCATTCTTGATATTGATAATTTTGGAGTTTTCTCTACTTTTTGCTTATTCATTCTAGCTAGAAGTTTATAAATTTTACTGATCTTTGGAAATGAACCAGCTTTTGGTTTGATTGATTGCCTCTATTGCTTTTCCATTTTCTATCTTATTAGCTTTATCTCTTTTTATTGCTATTTCCTTTTTTATTTATTTCACTTAATTTTCTCTTTTTGGCAAAGCTTTTAAGGTGTAACTTTAGATAATTGGTTAGATCATTTTTTTCATTTCTTATATAAGCATCTAAAGCTATGATTTACTTTTGAGTGCAGCTTTGCAGTTTTATCCTTCAAAATTTTATATGTTGCATTGAATTCTAATATTTAAAATATTTTCTAATTCCATTGTGATTTATTCTGTGGTCCATGGATTATTTAGAAGTGTATCACTTAATTTGTAAAGTATATCGTTTAATTTATAAATATTTCAATATTCTTAATATTGTTAAAATTGTTTTCAAATTTAATTTCATGTGTTTGGAGAATATATTATATATAATGTAAGATCTTTTTAATTTATTGCGGCTTTTTCATGACTCAGCATTTTGCATTATCTGGGACCAATGGTATTTCCTTTGTACTTGAAAAAATTTTTTTCTGTCAATTAGGTAAAATTGGTTATATTGTTTTTCATGCCTTCCAAATTATTACTGATTTTCTGTCAAATTATTCTATTAAATACTGAGAGATCAATATCAAAATCTCCAAATATAATTTTGACTTTCTCTATTTCTCCTATTAGTTCTGTGAATTTTTGCTTCATGTATTTTAAAGCTTTATATTTAGTTGTGTTACATAGTTAGGGTTGTTAGGTCTTCTTGATGAAATGACTCTTTAATCAATATAAAATGTCTCTCTTTATTTCTGGTAATATTCTTTGCCCTGAAGTCTTTCTCTGCTATTAATATGGTCACTTCAGTTTTGTTAAGATTAGTGTTTGCATCATGTATCTTTTTCAATCCTGTAACTTTTAAGTCATGTATGTCTTTATATTTCAATGGTTTTATGTAGATAGCATACTTTAAAAAATAAAATATTATGATAGAATTTTAATTGGAATATTTAGATCATTTACATTTAATGCAATTGTCCAAATATTTGAGTTTCAATCTACCATCTTGCTATTTGTTACTATTTGATACATCTTTTCTTCTTTTTCTCTTTTCTGTTTCTATATTAAAAATTGAATGTAACTTTAACTAACAGTCTCTCTCTTCAAATATTATTTTAACACTTCATGTATATTTCTTATACTATACTTCATTTCACCGCACCTGTCCTTTATGCTATTGTCATGAATTTTACTTCTCTATATGTTGTTATATCCTAACATACATTGTTATTAATTTTACTTTATACAGGCAATCATATTTTTAAAAATTAATAAAATGAGAAAGTTATTTTCAGATATATCTATATATTTACCATTTATAGTATGCTTCATTCCTTTGTGTAGGACATTTCCATTCACTATCATTTTCCTTCAGGATGAAGAACTTTTTAATTTCTTGTATTGGAAAGAGGATCACATTCAAAATGTCTGTTTAATGATCCTCTGGTTGTATGGCTTTAATGTGGACTCTGAATTTGTTTGCTCAAAGTTTCATGGGCCATTAGGCAGGTCAGGGTTGGCTTTCCCTAAAGAATAAATGGTTGTCTTTTGGAGACTGGTTGGACCATTTTTTCCTATGATTTCTTTATTACTCCTTACCCTGACTCTGGGCTTTACTCTTAATTGATTCTTCACTAATTGGAGAATTTTCTTTCATTCAGAGGTGGTTGACCTTTACTCCAAACCTCCTGGTGACCTGCAATTATTAAGCAACTTCCTAACAAAATGGTGATGGAGAATGTGAACAAGTAATTAGAGACATTGTGTAGAAAGAAACCATGACTGGAAGGATTTCCAATGGCTAGCCCCAGTGAGGCTAAGTGAAACAATGCATGAAGAAAAGTTTGGAAAATTAAAAATTATCATGGAAATGCTTACTGTTTTGTTGTTTTCTTATAGAGATTTAGAAATGACTTTTCCTCCTGAGGCTTTGCATTATAAGCTTCTTAACTTTCAGGTCTTAGCTTACATTATCACCCCTTCAGAAATGTTTTTTTTGTATCACCCTATCAAAAATATGCTCCCAGCCCCCAGGCCCACCATTCATTCCCAATCATTCCACCTTTGTTTTCCTTTATAGCACTTAGCAACAGCTGTAGTAATTGGTTATGGGAATGTTTAGTGTTTTATTGTCTATTTTTTCTGTGTTCTCCTCTTTTAGAGTCATGAAGGCAGGGACTATGTCTGTCTTGTTTACCACTCTATCCTCGATTCTTAGATAGTGCCTGGCACATTAGAATGCTTAAATAAATATTTTTTGAATGAATACTTGTGATAAAATGTGATAGAACAACAGGTTTAGTGTGGGGCTAACATAAATGCAATGATGCATTTGTATCCCGGTTTCATCGCTTACTAATGGTGTGATGCTAGGAAGTTACTTTTCACGGAGAAATGTATTTACGAGAAGAGAAAAGTAGAAGAACCTATTGTATAAAATGACTGTTGTGAGGAAGCAACAAAGTGATAAGTGTCAACCACTGTGTGCAGTGACTGCAACATAGTTATTGACAGGTGCTGCTGTTGTAATAATTCCTAGGACTCCCTTAACATGTCATCACCAACTAGGGACTTAACATAACAGAAGCTGATTCTTCTGTTAATCAATCCTGGAGGAAATCTGGAATCAAGGTATTGGCAGGGCTATCTTCCTTCTGAAACCTGCAGGGAGAATTCTTCTGTGCCCCTGGTAGCTTCTGGTGTTTGCTGGAACTCCTTGGCATTCCTTGGCTTATAGATATATCTCTCCACTCTCTGCCTCCATCATCACATGGCCTTCCTTCTCCCTGTGTCTGTGGGTCTCTTTTCTTATAAGGACACCAATCATATTCAGTTTAGAGGCCACCCTCCTCCAGTGTGACCTCATCTTAACTTGATTACATCTGCAAGACCCTATTTGCAAATAGGTCACACTCACACATACTGGAGATTAGGGCTTCAGTGTATCTTTTCATGGACACAAGTGAACTCAAACATCTATTATTATTTAAGTGATTGTATATAAATTCATTCCCTCATTCATTTGTTAATAATTTATTATTTATTATGTGCTAGACACTCTGCTAGGGTGATTTTCTTTATGAGAGAACTGGGCAGCCCATAGATGTGGAAGCTTTTGTACTTCTTGTTGCCTCTTCCTAGTCTTCTTTTCTTTAAAAAAAAATTTATTTATTTATTATTTAATTCCCCTTCCCCCTCTTCCCCACCCTGCTGTTTTTGCTGTGTCCATTTGCTGTGTGATCTTCTGTATCTATTTCTCTTTTTGTCTTCTCGTTCCATCTTTCTCCTCTGGGATTCACTGGGATTTGATCCTGGGGACCTCTGATGTGGAGAGAAGTTCCCTGTCAGCTGCACTGCTTCACCTTGACTCTCCCCTTCGTCTCTCTTTTGTTGTGTCATCCTCTTTCTGCGTGACTCACTTATGTGGGCACTGGCTCACCACGCAGGCACTCATATAGGCATACGGTTCACCATGCAGGCACTTGGCTTACCATGCGGGCACTCGTGTGGATACTCTGCTCACCACATGGGCACTTGGCTTGCCGCGCAGGCACTTGGCTTACGGGTACTTGGCTTAGTGGGTACTTGGCTCACCACATGGGCATTCGGCTCACCATGCAGGTCCTGGCTCGCTGTGCAGGCATGCTTTCTCTTCTTCTTTTACATCAGGAGGCCCCAGGGATCAACCCCGGATCTTCCCATATGGTAGATGGAGGCCTTATCGCTTAAACCACATCTACTTGCCTTCCCCTTCTTATCCCTCCTCTGAGCCAAATTCACTTGGCTTGTGAGCAACTTTAGCTGCTTCTCCCAGTGCTGAGTTCTCTTAATTCCTTCTTTTCCCAAATAAGAGGTACTAAGTTAGAAGGAAATGTGACGCAGATGTAAGATAGATCTCATTTGGCACTGAGGGAATTTGACCTTGTAACTATGAGATTAGGGGCTGAACATCCAGGTGCAGAAGTAAGCTAAGGAGGGGAGCAATACTTCTGACTTGGAAGACAGGAAGCAAAGATTTAGACCCAGATTCAAGGTTCCAGTATCAGAGTGGTGAGGGGCTATAGCATTAAAGAGTGCCTACTGTTTGCTAGATTCTGTGCTTCTAGACTTTCTCATTTTTGTTTTAGGTATTTTATCCTGATACCATATACTGTCTTCCAAAATTAAGTAGATGCCAGTCTTCTCTGCAACCCCAAATCCTGCTTATCTTTTACATCCAGATCAAATCCCCTGTCCTCCCAGATGCAGGCAACTTCTCCTTCCTTTGAATTCCCTTAGTGTCTTATTTTCACTTCTCTTCTGGTAATTTACAAGACGTAAATTCTGAGCTCCCTATTCAAGTTAAAGGGAGAGATGGAGAGGGAGACATGTTGGGAGCTCTGTCAGATCTGGAAAAAGGGCAGCCAGAGGGGGAATTTCCTATGATTCCAGTTGCTATATCCCCAAACCTCAATTTTTTGAATTTACCTGGACTGTATGGGGCTATGCAATGCTGACCAAATTCACGTGGGGCTATTATATATGTGAGGGTCATGTATTGACTGACTTGGGAAATCTCATTGCCCTGGGGCAGGCATATTTGCCGTGAATGTCCAGAGGCATCGCAGGGCTCCTCTCTCCCTGGAACGTGCCACTTCATCCACCTGTCCTTTCTCAACAAATGGCCCCATCCCTCACCCAGCTGCTCCAGGCCACATCCTGACGTGCTCCTCCTTCTGGCTCCTACATCCAGTCACGCACAGAGTCGGCCTCCTGCACGTCTCACTAATTGCTTTGCTTCTGCCCATCCTCACCGGCGCTGCTCAGGCCAAGCTTCCATCCCCCACTGCCTGGATGAGGGTGCTGCCTTCTAAATCTCTTCTTCCTCCTCACCTGCCTTCCACATTCCTCCAGAGTGATTGCTCTAGAACTCAATTATGGGGAAGCAGATTTGGCTCAACGGATAGAGCATCCGCCTAGCACATGGGAAGTTGAAGGTTCAAACCCCGGGCCTCCTGACCCGTGTGGAGCTGGCCCACGCGCAGTGCTGATACGTGCAAGGAGTGCCCTGCCACGCAGGGGTGTCCCCTGCATAGGGGAGCCCCATGTGCAAGGAGTGCGCCCTGTAAGGAGAGCCACCCACTGTGAAAAAAGTGCAGCCCGCCCAGGAATGGTGCAGCACACTTGGAGAGCTGATGCAGCAAGATGACGCAACAAAAAGAGAAACAGATTCTAGGTACCGCTGACAAGAATACAAGTGGACACAAAACACACAGCAAATGGACACAGAGAACAAACAACTGGGGTGGCGGGCAGGGAAGGGAGAGAAATAAAATAAAAAATCTTAAAAAAAAAAAAGAGCTCAATTATGGGATGAAGCCCCATCATGAACTTCTTTCAATTCTTGGAAATGAACGGCTGCCCCTTCTGTCTGAGAGGTGAACACATTCTATCCGTGTTCTTATCTTGTCTCTCTCTGCGCACACTGGTCCAGTCCCTTCCACTTTGGGCTCTTTCTTCCTCCTTCTCTCCCTTGGCTCCCATATTTATGAATGATTGACCGAGGTCACCTGCCCCAAATTCCTGAATATGCTCTCAAAAGGCTCTTAATAGCTGGTCTTCCCCTTTGCTTTTGTGGAAAGAAAGTAGCGTCCATCAGCTCATTGTAACTGCTGTTGCAGCGGAATCCTAGCTGAGCAGAGTAAGAGGAGGCTCTTCCTTGGCTCCCAGTGTTATACATGCTGGAGAATGTTCTGCATCAGAAACATGCCATGGGAAATCTAATTTCTGGTAAGAATGGTAGGCAAGAGTACTCTCTGTGAGGGCATGACCCTTCTCTCAAAAAAGAGAGAAAAAAAATCTAGAACTGTATCACCCATTACTTGACAAATTTCTGGAGGTGCACTTGTTGCTCCTCTGGACAACTGACAAATTCTCCTACAGATCTCTTATTGTCTTGCCAGCCTCTTAGCCATTCTGATATTGTTCCTTCCAAATGTGCCCCTCTCCCATTCCTATAAGGCTGCTATTGTTTCACCCATTTTTTAAAACATAATGAACCTGAGATAAGGAAGCTTAAGAAAACACATGCAAAAGTATTCGCGTTAGTGTCAGAGCCAGGATGTGTGATATTTCTTTCTATTCGGTGGCCCTGATTCCAAAATAATGAGATCAAGCATTTAATTAAGTAAGACAATTCATAAACATGACCTTTAAATAACTTGCCTAATTTGTTCACTATGGGATGTTTGTTTACAAAGAACATTTTCAACTTTTCAGGAGGAATTCGGGAACTGTGTAGGAGACAGAGACTCCATTCATCCACCAACACAATGTGCCAGGATCTGTTTCCCGTGGGGAGAAAAGATGACAAGGGCAGAAGAATTCAGAGGAAAGGCAGCTACGGAGAGAGTGCTGGAAGATGGTCTTAATTTTTTAGAATTTATAAAACAGTATATGCACATTGTTGGCATTTAGATAAAACAGAAAAGTATATAAAAAAACACGTCATATTTAATTTCACTCTTAAAATTTAGTGGGCTTCTATTGCTTGTCTACCCAGCCCCTAACTCTACTCTTGCCTACCCCATTAGGAAATAGTTTCTTGTTCTGATGATTTCTTTTCCTGCTCCAACTTCGTGGTCTCCATGGAACTTCCCATTTTGCTCCATGATCATTATGTCCCTCCCTCTGCCCGCCACAGGCCATGGATGTTTCATCAGGGGAGCACCTCACCCAGGATTGGATTTTTAAATCTGAGGCTAGAAAGAGCATCTGTCTTTCTCCAGTTGATGGAAAAAAAGAAATTGCTCAATATTTAGATTTCTGTAAGGTGGTAAAAAACAATTTCTAATAATCAAGAATAAATATTCCTGCCTGGGTTTACTTCT
Organism: Dasypus novemcinctus; assembly: GCF_030445035.2. Taxonomy (NCBI): domain Eukaryota; kingdom Metazoa; phylum Chordata; class Mammalia; order Cingulata; family Dasypodidae; genus Dasypus; species Dasypus novemcinctus. The sequence goes on from NC_080690.1 coordinate 8,831,667, forward strand.
TGGTTCTCTTGGCAATGTGACTCGGGCAAGTCATTCCCCTCTCTGTGCTTTAGTCTATTCAGCCATCAAATGGCATTGTTCAGAGGATCAAATTAATTAACGTAGAGCGCTTGGACCTGTGGTGCACACACAGCAAGCGCTGCGTGAAGGTTACTTGCTGCTCGTGGTGCTGGCAGCAGCAGGAGCAGCAACACTGCCAGTTGTAATAACAGGTATATTATCATTTTATGCAGAAAAATGCAGAAACCAGAGATGGGGACAATGTTCTGCTGGCCCTCAAAGTTCCAGGTTCAAGTTGTTTTTAATGTGCTGCTGCACATCTGTCCTTCCCAAGGTTTGGTCTTTGAATTCATCCTTGGATTCCAAGAGTCAGTAAATTCTCTTATTGTTTAACCTGGTTTGCGTTGAGTTTCTTACACTTACCACAGAGAGTCTTGATAACTAATTATCAAGATTTATTGAGCACTTAACAGATTTAGAAAAATGAATGAATTGTGAAAGTGATACAACAAATACTCATGACTATTAACTGGAAATAACATCATTTAAAATTTTGACACATTTGCTTGAGATTGTTATTTTTATAATTATTATTATTGCATAAAATGTGACAGATATCATTGAAGTTTCCTTCGTCCCTCTCACCAGCTCCATATCTTTTCCTCCCTCCCCAGAGAAAACTGATATCTTGGTAAGCATCCTTTCAAATACATATTTTTTATGCATTCACAATGTGAGCATATATCAATAGATAATTTAGGATATTAAATACATTAGCAGAATATTATGCAGTGCTTATCCTTCTGCAATGTGCTTTTAAAATTCAACATACATATAGATCAAGTTCTTTCCTTTTAATTTAGGTGTTGAAATTTTCATTATTTGAATGTAACATAATTTATCCATTTCTCTCCTGATTAAGACTTGGATTTTTTCATTTATTTATTTAGCTCTCACAAACCATTAGCACATTTGTTAATTTTTCTTGTGCATATGTATGAACATTTCTTTATAGCACATGCATTAGTGAATTGGAGTTACTATATTAGAGAATTGGAGTTACTGGTTGGCAAGGTATGGGTGTCTTTAATATCTCAATATGCTGTCAAATTGCCACTGTTTACATCCATCAGTAGTGTATCCATGGTGCCTTCAATATTTGGTTTTATATTTTAAAAACTTGCCAATAATTTTGGTGTCAAATGGTGTTTTATAGTTGTTTGAATTGCATCTCTGTGATAACTAGAAAAGTTGAGAAATTTTTCATTGTGTTTATGGATTGTATCTCTTTTCTTTGAAGGCTGATAGCTTTTGCTAACTTACATTTTCATGCTATCTTTAGTTACTCAGAAACTGAAAATTTGGTTTTTAGAATTTGCGATCTGTTTCTTTATGACTGGCACTCTTATGTTTTATTTGAGAAATAATCCCAGATCATTAAGTCATAAATATGTGCTTTTATATTCTTGTAAAGTGTTGATTTTTTGCTTTTGTTTTATACATTTACTTCACCCAGTATTTTTCTGTGCTGTAAAGTTAGGATCTAATTTATTTTTCTTCCCATATAAATCTCATTTGTAGTGACACATTTTAATTAACAGTTCATCCTTTCTTTCCTGATGGGTAAAGGTGTCAGCCCTTGTCATATCAACTGTCCGTATACATGTGGCACTGCATGTTGGTTCTCCATGCCATTCCATCCTATCATCCTATCCTCTACCATCCCTTCCTAAGTCATGCCATTCCATGGTTGGTCTATTTATCCCTGAACGATTCTTATTTGCTATAGTTCTTGTGGTCATTTTAAAACTCTTCTGCAAATTCTATGACATTCTTTAATCAAGGAGTCCAATTCCCTACCCGTTGATTATCAGCAGACTTTAGTGACGACTTCTAAACAAGAGAATGTGGTGGAAATGATGTGTGGCTTTAAAGGCTGGGCCATAAAGTGTGATACAACCTGCACCTGGCTCTCTCTTGGGACAGTTTCTTTTGGAACTCAGCCATCATGCATGGCAAGGCAAGTGCCCACGGAGAGGCCACATGCCGGTGTTGCAGCCTACAGCCCGAGCTGGGTTCCCAGCCAACAGTCAGCATCAGCAACCATGCAGGTGAGGAACGGGCCTTCAATGTTCCCAGCCTAAGCAGTACTTCCAGTCTCCCCTGCTGATGCCTCTTGGAGCAGAAATGAGAGGTCTTCACTGAGACCTGCTCAAACTGCAGATTTGCAAATAAAATAGAGCATTGTTTTAAGCAACTAAGCTTTGAGGTGATTTGTTAGGTGGCAGTATACATTAAAGCAGCTTCCTCTTTGTTCTTATTCTTCACAATTGCCTTTGCAATTCTTGAATCTTTCTCCTTCAGTATCGATTTTTGAATCTGTTTGTCAACGTCCGTGAAAAACCTTGCTGGGATTTTAATTGCAACTCTATTAAATATATAGATTAATTTGGAGGGAATTGAACTGATATTAATTTTCCCATTTATATGTGTAGTGTATTTCTCCATTCATAAATTTTATATCTTTAAATAATTTATATTACATTTCCTTCACAAGTCTTGCACATTTTAATAGCTTCATTTCTTAATAGTAACAAAATATCTTGTGCTTTTTTTCTTTAATATTATCTTATTGGTTAGTGCTGGTTTATAGTAATGGTGTTTCTAAATATATTTTGAACCTGTATCTGGCAATCTTGTTAAATTATTCTTTTAGTTCTAATAGTTTCACTTTCCTGTATAAATTTTAGAATAATTATATCATTGCATATTAAAATGTTTTTCTTTTCATTTTTGATCCTCAACTCTTGTTCCCATTTTGTGGCCTACTTCATGAACTAAGATGTCCAGGACAATAGAATAAAAGTGATTGTAGGAGACATCTTTGTTCTTTTTTTGATTTTAAAAAGAATGTAATGTTTTACAACTAAGTAGGTTTAGTTGTAAAAACAGTAGGTTTTTAGAAACCACTTTTTATCAGGTTAAATAATTTTCTTTTATTCCTAGATTTCTAAGAGTTTCTGTCATGATTGGGTATTAAATGTTATAAATTGCCTTTCCCTGTATCATTTAAAGCAATTATTTTCTACTATTGAACCATCCTTGCATTTCTAGGATAAAAATCTGCTTGATATGGTATCTTTCTTTGCTATATAATGCTGCATTTGGTTTGCTATTATTTTATTTAGGCTATTTGCATTTGTGTTCACAAGTTATATTTTATTTTTCTTGCACTGTTCTTATCAGTTTTGTTACCCAGGCCTTGGATAGTTGGATAGTTTTACCTCCATTACCTCCTGTTCTGTTCAGGTTCCATGAACTGATTTTATTATATGGGAATTTGTTCAGAATATTCTTTTACAATTGGCTTGAAAATCTTTCTGAGCGTGATTCCTTAAACAAACAAACAAACAAACAAAAAAAGCCAAAAAAATCTTATTATTTTACAATAATTACATATGTACAGGAAGTTTAAGAAATGTGTAGGGAGGTTCTGTGCATGCCTCCCTTCACCTTCCCCAATATTAATAGCTGTATAACTGTAGTATAGTGTCAGTAGTAGGAAATTGCCTCATTGCCTCTGATTAATTCCATCAATGGCTATTGGTACATTCTTATTTTCTAATTCTTCTTAGGCTATTTTTGTGCTATATAATAAAATGTTTAGCACATAGTTTAATAGTGTTCACTTCATCCAAATTATCAAAATTATTGGTACTTACTTATCTTCTAATACTGTTTCTCATCTTTTTCTGTTTTCTCATCTGGAACTCCTGGTATCGTTTTATCCTCTGTCCAGGTCATCAAAGCTTCTTGCCTATATTTTTGCCAGAAGTTCCTAATTTTGCTCACCTAAAACCCATTCCCCTCTAGAAGCCAATGTGAATATATCACGGTCTGTTTAGAAATGACCCAATGGCTTCTTTCTCATTGAACTTAGAATCCAAACTCCTATCCTATTTTGCAAGGACTTGTATGATTTGGCCTCTTCACCAGCCCTCTAGGTTACCACTCTCCAGCTTGTTAGGTGTTTCCCACCATACCGTCCTCCTTCCCATCCTCCTTCCCAGCCATGCTCACTCATGCTTGAGGGCTTTGCACTAGCAGTTTGATCTGTGTGTGATGTTCTTTGTGGAGTGTCCTCTTGTGGCTGGCCGCATCTTATTCTAGGTTGTGCTCAAACATCTCTACTTCAAGGAGGACTTTCTGATCTTCCTGTTTAAAGTGGCCCCTTGACTCTAGTCACTCTCTCCCATATGGCTCAGTTTTATTTTCTTTGTATCACTTAGAGCTGATACTTTATTTAAAAGTGACATCTTGCTCACAGCTGTACTACCCCTGGCACCTAAAACAGTGCAAAGCACGTAGTAGATGTGTAATAAATATTTGATGGATGAATGAATGAATGAAATGTGTGCTTGTGTCCATGGTGTGGATGAACCTGGACATTCAACATCCAAGGGGGGCTGTGACACCAGGCATCGTTGTCAAGTGGCACTCTCACACATCAGCATAGTCTTCGCCTTGGTGCTTTATCTGATCCTCACCTGCGACCTGTGCAGAGCAGCTAAGGGGTCCATTTTAAGATGAGGACCCTTGTCTAAGCCACTTGAGACAATGTTGCTTGGTGGCCAAGGCAAGCCAGGAAAATTATAGAAAAAACTTCGGTTTTTCTGTACGTTATTTTTCCTTTGCTCAGAACTGCAGGCAGAGAAAGTGAAAATTAAACAATGTGAGTGGTTTCTGCTGGGCAGACTCCACGTGGAGTAAGTTTTCCAGAGGCTTAAACAAAATTAAATGAAAAGACTAAATCCAGATTGAGATTGGAACAGAAAAGAGAACAAAAAATTTCACTTCAAAGAAAGGGTTTCTGTGTTTGGCTTTTGGTGTTCTTGTTTTTTAAATGCCGCATTTCGAAGGGGGAGGGAAACAGGCTGCCAAGGCATGGTCTACCAGTATCTAAGGCGCTTTCCTTGAGCTCTTTCTTCGACTGTGACTGGTGTGGGGTTTATGTGGCAATTGGGGTGGGGTTGCACTGATGGAGCTCTTGATTGTCTTCTAAGTAATTCACTTAAAGTTAAGGCGAGGGAGAATCGGGGCTTCTTAAGGCTTGTGGGTGGGTTCTAGTCCTTCAGCTCGGGTTTTCCATCTTGGGAAGGAAGGGGAGCTCGGCGCTGGAATCCCCTGCGGCAGTGGCTGCTGAGTGGCTTCCTCCTCCTTGGAACTCTGTGCTCAGATCCTTTACAGGCCTTTGTTCTACCATCTCTAACTGTTTCTGGCTTAGTCACAGCTGAACTAGGGAGAAAACAAAACGAAGATTAAATCTGTGTCCAACATACTCTTACACAATGAACATGTGGGAAGAAAAGGGGTAAAATTCAAATTAGTTGGTAAACCTTTATCCTTAAAACAGCTGATTTAGCTAACTTGATCCTTAAAAAATTCTGCTTTTGCCTCCATAGAGCGTCAAGTTAAAGAAACCATTTTATGCACGTATTATCACTTTATGTTGTCTTTTTAAAAAAAAATGTTTATCTCAGTAGCCTTTGGAACTGGAAACAATATCATGGATCCTTTCTTGACGCCCAGCCCCTCCTGCAGGAGATATCTTCAACTTTGTGATTTATTTTACTTTTAATAAAATATTGAGTGCCATTTTCTCTAATTATTTCTTATTTAATGTACTCCCCTAGTTCCTTTTTTCAAATAAAAAGAATAAAACCGACCATGTAATAGGACAATGGTTCTATCACTACTGATAATTATACATTTTGTTCTCATTGTAATTGCCCTGGTTTGAACTGTGCTTATTTTAGCAGAAAGCGTTCATTATTTTATCAACAACTGGCAGACCCCGCTGGTATTTACTGACTTTTCTTTAACCAAAACAAGGATTATAGCTCCTATCCATGGTTCAGCTGCTAAATCTTTGCTAAGAAATTTGGGAACCCCTTTTGAATGAAACACTGTACAAAGCTTTGAGCACTCTTTGCAACTGAGTTGTATTAAATGATAGACAAAAAAAGCCCTCTGAAGAATTGGTGCTTAATTACAACTTAATTAGCATAATTACGCATGCTAATAGCATCTCAAATGAATAGCAGTTGTCAGGAGGTTGGGACCATCTGTAAGAATGTCGGATTAATACATCATTTTTTATTTCTAACAACGCTGTAACTCTTTCCCTGAAAGTGATTTTCATTAATCAAGTTCATTTTTATTATATAGAAAATTTGGCATTTTTCATTATGGGCCATTATCTGTTTCCCCATGCAGCCCTAATACAATACTAATGAGCCCCCGTGTGGCTGGTCCACACTGACAATGGTGGTACAGGTGTATTATTATAATTGTTACAAACAGCACATTGTACCTCTGGAGTAGCGGAGTTCCAATCTCCCAGCACCCGCGTTTCCACTCGGTACCCTCCCGAGGGCCTAGTACAATTTTCAGAGCTTTATGAAAAACATACATGTTTGTGGTTACAAGGAAGCTATTTAAAGAGAAAGCGGCGCATTATTACCTGCAGCCCCGGATGCTGTTTTGCTGAGAATCCCTTTTGTGGAAACAGAAAGCTTTGGGGGCAAAGGCAGGGTCTGTGCCTCACCTGAGCCCCGCTCTGGGAAGGGGGGAGGCAGGCGGGTGGCGAGATGAGGGCCACGCGCTGCGGGCCGGGTCCCCAGGCTGTGCGCGCGGGCAGCGGCACTGCTCACCGCTAACCGTGGCCATAACACTGGGGGGGGGCGCGTGCCTTCCTGGTGCTCCACTCCAAGAGACAGGCCAGGGGCAACCCCTAAACCCGCATCTGGACCCCACACACAGGGTTCCGCCGCCGTGCCGCTGTCTGGAGAGTCTGGTCTGCGACCTGCCTTTGAGCTTTGCCTTGGGACTTTGCTGAGGGTGTACCCCTGCCCCCTCTCCACCCCTGCCCCAAAGAAACCTCGGCCGGCTGCCCTCTCCCCCCACACACGTACACGCAGAATCTCTTTACCTTGTTATTTCTGGATCCTTCAAGCTCAGGGTCAGACCGAAGCCTCGTGTGCTCCCTGCAGAGGGGTGGGGAGGGGGCTTCAGTGCTCCCCCATTTCCAGGCTCAGGGGGAACATTCGCCTGATTCCCCTTCGTGGCCTCTGTGGTGGGCAGATGTCTAAAGAAAGGGGCTACAGCTTTATTCTGGATGTTGGTGCTGGGAGAGGAGAAGCGGCCACGGCCTCAGACGTGCTCAACGGTCCGGAGGTGAAGGAGGACCCCGACCCCCCGCCCAAGCCCCTTCAGCATCCGTGCTACAAGGGGGTGTGGGTGGAGCTCTCTTTGGGGACGGTGGTGTATGTTTACACTTTGCACCTGCTGTGGGAAAGGGGGCTGGTGCTGGGGAGAGGTATTCGTGGGGCAGAGAGGACAGGGCGGCGGGGCGTCTCACCTGCTCTGAATCCACGCTCAAGGCAAGTCCTTCTGATGCTCCGAGCACCCCTCGGAGGAGGCGCACGGAGCAGTGAAAGACAGGAGGGCTCCGGAGTGGGAATATAGCATGGGGCACACTTAGACTAACACAACAGATGCAAATTTAACTGGGGATCCTGTGTTGTTCCTTTATTTCCTCTCAACCTGGAACCCTTTGCATCCTGGCCCTGCACTTGCCAGCTGTGCGACTCAGGCCAACTTACCTGGACCCTCTGGGCCTCATTTCTCTTGTAAAATGAGGGCAGGGTTGTTGACTTTAGAAGGTGGTTGTGAGGATTAAATGATTTAAAAAGGGTCAAGCACCTTGGACAATCTCTGGCAATAAGCAGTTATCCTATACGTGGTAAGTCGAGCCCTATTGCTCTTCTCTGGCAACTGGGGGCCGGTAGGTGACTTTTGTTCCATTTTCAGGTTGACTGCACTTGTGATCTCCTGTCTGTCTCTATCTCTGTAGCATTAGACACTGAACATTTTAAAACCAAAAGGTGCTATGATGCCCGGAAGGTTCGCGAATGTTTACCAAAGGGCCAAGAGCATGTGCCGGGCCCCCTTTGGGGTCTCCTGGGAAATATGCTGAGCAGGTGTTCCCAGCAGGGCCAGCCAGGGCAAGGGCAGCACAGAGCGTTGCCAGAGCCCAGCTTTGCAGCACAGGGGCCTGGGTTCAAATCCCAACCTTTCTGGTTACTAGCAAAGAGATCTTCCACATACCCTTGGAGCTTCCTGTTTCTTCACTGGCAAACAAAAGCATTATTCATGGTCCACCTGGGAAAACCGCCTCAGGGGCTGTGTGTTCACTGCTCAGCGTGGCGCCAGGGGCATAGCAAGACTTTCCAGCCTGGCGGGGGAGAGCCAGGCACTGTGGCGCTCGTGGCCTGGATTCCTGTCCCAGCTCTGCCGCCCACCAGCTGTGTGACTTCAAACAAGTTCCTCGACTGCTGTGCCTTGGTTTCCACATCTGTAAAATGTGGACTCAGATAGTCCAGACAACGTAAGGGAGTGACTGGATGAGGCAGCATTCAAAGTGCTTAGGAGCATGCCTGGTATTTAATTAGCCATCCACAGGCGCTGCCGTCCTGCTTGTCATCGCTAGGATTCCTCGCCTCCTGCAGACTCTCCCCTTGCCCGGCCCCTTGTAACAGGGGCACCCCCGCAGGGCATGTGCACCAAGGGCCTGCTGCTCTCCTGCTTATAGTGAGCTGCCTCTGGGAGATGCACTCTGCGACAGCTGTAGTCAGCCCTGAACAAAAGAGCAGGCGGGCAGCCCGCTGACAGCCTTTGCTGGGGATACTTGGGGTTCTGGGAATGTCAGGGGCGATCTGCTTTTGTTTAGGGGCAGCCTGCTACGAGTTCAGGTTGAACACATGCGTGTGTGCACACATGGACGTACATGTCAATGAGCGTGTACATGCGAGTGCCACCATAGAGGCCCTGGACTGTGAGTGGCCAGGGCTGCTCTTTGCTGCTTCAGCATCAGCAGGGCCACCTTGAAAGACGTGGGTGTGACCTAAAGGAAGACCTCTCCCTCCGCACTTAGGAAGGGAGAGACTCGCACGTTCCTATGAAAGCAGTTGAGCGTAGAACCCTTTGGAAAATATGAGACCCTTATAAAGTACCTGCTGCTCATGCAGTCCCTCGTGCAAGCACCTGTGGAGTCTTTTCACACTCAGCAAAGGAATTCCTTTTCTCTGCGAATCTAGGAGAAACGTTTGTCTGGTGGGACTCAGAAGAAAGTGTGAGTTTGGTCTTCCTTGGAGCTTTCGATCTAGTGGAGAAGACAGGACATGTATGAGCTGGAGACCGCAGGGAGGGCTCCAGGGAGCTCAAGGAGTGGGGGAAGAGGCGACGTTGCGAGGGGAACGGAGAAGGAAGGGTTCTGCTGGTTTGGCATGAAGTCCACAATAGGAATTTATCCTTTAGTTCTGCATATGAGGCTGTTGGTTCACCATGGATTTTAGAAACCAAAGACTGGAAATAACCATAAATCATTATATATTTAAACAGTGGGATATTATGAAGTTATTAAAAAGAGTAAAGTAGATGTGTATACAATGGCCTGGAAACGTCTCAAAGATCTTTTGTTGAGTGAAAAATCCCGAAGGCAGTACAATGAGCTTGGTCTGTTCCTCTTGGTGGAAAAAAAAATGGAGATACACATATAGGCATAGAACAAAATATAGTTAACAATGTTGGGAACTGGAGAGAGAGCCTGGGTTCAGAAGCTAGAGGGGGACTTAATTTTTTATATAGCCTATTATGTTTTCATTCCCCCCCCCCAATTGTATATTTATTTTTAAATTGAAAAAAGAGAATATTAGAAAATGCAATCCCTTCTCAGTGGTGTGGCACAGAGAAAACTGTTCAGGAGAGCTGGCAGAGTGGCTGGGGCTGGTGTATTTACAGCCCTTCAGCCTGAAAGAGTCCTTCCAAATCCCTCTGAGAACATGCTATAAGTTGTTAAATACTGTAGCTGGAAGAACTGCCTCATGGCAAATTTCCTGATATTATTTTGTCGTGTGGGAATGCTGGCTGAAATTCAGGTGAATGAAATTTATGCCTGTCTATCTTGTTCCTGGAATTGGAGTGGTTTAGGGAGGAAGAAAACAAAATGGATTAAAGAGGGAGGCATATAAATTTGAGAACCAGCAGCATCTCTAAGTTTCCGTTAGAAGAAACAAACAACTCACAACCAAGGGAAAATTCTGCCTGTCTGCCGACACCGGGATGGCAGTGCCGCCACGTGCGGACCGCATCTGCCCTCACAGGCCTCTAAGAGGGTCTTTTGGCCTAAATAATAGGAAGATAAAAACAAAAGCAAAACACTGAGCTCAAGCGGTTATTTTAGGCTTTCCACCTGCCACCCCCATTTGTTTTTTATTCTTTCCCCGTCCCCCACTGATGCTTTTGACCTGTGTGGCTATAATACTTGATCTACAGGCCCCACCCTGCAACCCCAGCACTCCTTCCTGCACCCGATCTGATACTGGCCTATTTCCTTAACCTCCTTAGGGGGCACTGACCTCCTACTTCTCCCATAATGTACTCTGGCCCCTGTTATTTGGCATTCCAAGGGGGCCAGCCTTCAACTCCAAAGCCAAACAGTTTGCAGTTTGATGTTGTATATGACGTTACTTAACCAAAAAAAAAAAAAGAAAGAAAAAGAAAGGAAAAAGGAAAAATTATCTTTAAAATGCTTAGAGAAGGGGGAGTGGTGGGTACTATTCATTAGAATTCCTATAGAGTAATCAAGTCTTTTCAATCCAAAGAGTCTTATTGCCTGGGAATTAATATTAGATCTGATTTTGAAATAAGCCTAATTATGATTACTTTGGAGGGGGTATATATTTTTTTGCTGTGTTTGCATAAAGCCCTTTTCTCAGCTTGGTATACAGAAGTAAAAAATACTATGTTCAACCCTTAAAATGCTTGTGGGCTTATGCTTCAGGAAAGCTAATTGTTTGGAGGGAGCACCATTAGGGAGGCTAACTTAATGGGGTTTGAAATGTTGCTTTTGAAATTAAATAGCCTTCCAGGCACAGATGTGGGTATTTTCAGAAGGCCCTGGGTTAGCTGGTGATGGGAGGCTTCGGAATCACTGGCTGTCCAGAGCCTTTGGGGCTTTCCTGGGCGGTCCATCCTGGAAGAGGCCAGCTTGGCACATGCACATTTTCACAGCCCTTTCTCTCTTCCCAGTCTTCTGAGCCACAGCATCCCCTCCAGTGCCTTCTGCATCTCTGCCACTATCTACATGCACAAGTCCAGATGGCAGTCCCTTTCCAATTCCACCTCTTGCCGTGTGCCCTGGCTTCTGTCTCACTCAGGCTCTTATGAGGCCTCAAAAAATTCTTCCTTGAGGAGCGGATGTTGCTCAGTGGTTGAGTGCCTCCTTCCCATGTACGATGTCCCAGGTTCAATCCCCAGTACCACCTAAAAAATAAAAATAAATTCTTCCTCCCTTTGTCTTTGCACAATTTTCTCACTGTTTGGAATGCTTTCCCTCAGACTTCTTTTTTTTTTTTTGTATAGATTTATTTAAAAATCCCCGCCGTTGTCTGCTCTCTGTGTCCATTCGCTGTGTGTTCTTCTGTGTCTGCTTGTATTCTCATTAGCCAGCTCTGGAAACGGATCCTGGGACCTTCCAGAGTAGGAGAGAGGCAATCACTCTCTTGCATCACCTCAGCTCCCTGTTCTGCTACATCTTCTCATTTTCTTTCCTCTCTGTCTCTTGTTGTGTCATCTTGTTGAGCCAGCTCTCCATGTCGGCTGGCACTCCTGTGTGGTGTGGCATCCCTGCGTAGGGAGGCATTCCCACATGGGATGGCATTCCCACGTGGGCCGGCACTCCGTGTGGGCCAGCTCACTGTGTGGACCTGCTTGCCCTCACCAGGAGGCCCTGGGCATTGAACCCTGGACCTCCTATCTGGTAGATGGGAGCCCAACTGTTTGAGCCACATCGTTTCCCTCAGCCTTCTTTAATTTAAGTAGCAAACTCCTAGCCATCTTACAAAACCCTGAGTAGATAAGCTGTCATCTGTGAAGTCCTGCTTTGCTCCCCCTGGCAATTGTCTTCTACCTCTAGGCTCCCACAGCACCTGTACAGCCCTCTATTAAAAGAAATGATATCCTTGAATCTTTTGTGGATGGGTCTGAGGTCCAGACCTGCAGTGTGCAATATAGGAGCTGGTAGCTATGTGTGACTATTTCAATGGGACTTTAAACTAATTTAAAATTAAGTAAAAAAAAAACAACAACTCAGTCCTTTGTCACACTAGCCACATTTCAATTACTCTCATGTGACAGGTGGATCCCATATTGAATACTGCTGGTAGAGAACATTCCATCATCACAGAAAATTCTTTTGGGCTGTGCTCATCAAGAGGGTTAGCTTTTTCAAGCCTGGGGTCCTGTCCTTGCTATTGAAAAAAAAACACACTTCTTTTTTTTCTGGTCTAAAGCAGCAAGCATTTGACGTGCTCACGTTTGTGTTGTCCAGGTCTGGCAGAGTGTCTGGTTGAATAAACTGAGAAAGTGGTTTCTGGAGGGTCTTGGAGCCTTTATTGGGTTATTCACTTATTTAATAAATATTGAGTTTCTGCTCTGTGCCAAACCCGGAATGTCTGGTCACTGGGACTGAGATAGTGTGGCAGGTGGTGTTAATTGATGGGCTCAGGCTCCATTTAGATCACTCTTCTTGAATGGCTTTTTCCAGGCAGAGGTGGCAGTGTGACAAAGTGGCTGTCAGGAAAGTGGGGTGTAACTCAGCTGTGGAGTTCCTGAGCATTTGTTTGCTTTCTCAATATTGGTGTTGTCACGGTGACCTTTTTTGCCAGGTAAGGAGTTTCCCTTCTTCCTCATGCCTACTGGAGTACAGGTGTTATGGCTAGAGGCTCAGCAGCATTTTCACGACCATGAAGTGATGAGCCAAACAGTGAAGATGATGACAGAGCAAATGATGAAGGTGGGACTTGATATTGTGGGCTGCGCTTCTCCAGGTTTCTTATGGGAACAAAAAAAGGAGCCTCCTGTTTTTTAAAGATTTCAGCAGACAGGTTTCCTTTTACTTGCAGCCAAATGCACTTGTAACTAACGCAGAAGGAATGAGCAGCAATCCAAGTCTTGCCTAATCTGAGGGGATAGAAGGACCTTCTCAAAAGCTCAGGACTTAGGTCCTCTGCCACTGAAAATCCAGCAGCTGAAGGCAGGACTGCCTCTGGCCAGATCTTCCAGTGCAGAATTGGAGACTGGGCCCATTGGAAGCACCAGATCAGAGCCCACTCCAGTTTAACTGGCTCCATCTGGCTGCTCCGCTCTCAGAGTCTTCCAGGTCCATGAGGAGGTGGCCCCTCTGGGTGTCAGGGACCCCAAACACCTGTGCTCCTGCCAAGTAATAGGATGTGGGAAGCCTGCAGGTGACCGAGGTTCAGACCAGCCTTGGACGGCCCTTCCTAGGCTCAGGCTGCAGCAGAGCCTCAACCTGAGCAAAGAACTGTGTTTCTGGGATGCCTTTGGAGAGCCTTCATTCTGCTTATTTTGCAGAGAATGCTTTTGAATGAAAGCGGGCCAGAAAAATATATTTTGTTTTAGCTAAAAGCAGTGAATTTCATTAATCAGTGCTGATTCCAAATTTATCATTGTGTTTTATCAACCAGTTCTCTTGTACCTTCCCTTTTTTCATATTTTAACGTGTCATTTAACTATTTAACTACAGCTTAAAGTATCTGCATTATTTACATTTTGGGTGCATATCATCTAGGGGAATGAAAACACTTGTTGAGATTGAATAGGAAGGTCAAAGTTAGCTATAACTGTCAAGCTGTATTCTTAGCAGTACACACTTGCTTGGCCACTCCTTTGGGAGGCTTTGAACCTTCAACTGGCCTGTAACAGCAGAGTGACAGCAAGCTAGATTTCAATCAACATGCTCGTGATTTGCCAGTATTTTGAGCAATAAATTGCTAGCTAATAAATTTCTCGTAGCTTCTTTTGTAAATGCCAGCTAAAGGCCTAAACATTCCATGTAGATTTAATTACACATTTAGTGTTCCTGTAATTTTGAATTAATTACATGCCAAACAGATTTATGTTCTATGTACTTAATAAACCTCCGTAAGTGCCCTTTTAGCAATCAATTGGTATTTAGGACCTGGTTTGTTCTTTAAAAATAATGGTTGACATTGGTGGGTCTTGTTGTTCCTTCCATATGTTTGGGTGTTGATAGAATTAGGGGCACCAGATGTTGATACTGAAATGGAAACAGAATCACTGGTGGATAATGGGGTTCAGGGGTGTGGGGAGAGGAAGGGAGATGAGCTCATGCTTGGAGGTAAGGGAGCCAAGTCATCAAGTTTCTCAGCAGATTTGGACTTTGGCATTTGTCTCAGACCCTGTGTGGTCTAGAATGGACACCACATTTGGGGAGTAGGGATGAAGCATGCGGGAGGTGCAATGTCCTTACCGTGTCCAGTGGTGCCCTTGCGGTCAACAGGGATTTTTCTCGGAAGCTGCTGGTTCTTGAGTTTGTTCTAAGGGCAATCTTATTTCCAGGCTCATTGGGAATCTCGATTATATTCTTTTCTTTTAAGCATTAATTGAGAGTTTCCTCGATGCCCAGCACTGTGCTAAATGGTTGGGTCTGGTCTCCATGAGCTTGTCTCCCCACAATACTTTGGAGTTGAATGGAAGGGGCCAGTACCATTTGTGTTTTACTGATGAAGAGACTGAGGTTCAGAGAAGTGAAGTCCCTTGCTGAGGTAACAGTCTGAGTAAACTGTGGAGTGAGGATTCAGACTTGGGCAGATTGGATTCCCAAGCGTCATTGTTAAGCTTTTGTTCTATGGACAGAAAACACAAAGATGAGTCATTCTTAGCTAAATTTTTCTCTCAAGTTCGGCTTTTTGAGCTCCTGAAGTGGCTTATGAAAACGCGTTGGGGTGGGGAGTGTGGAGGAATGGAATCATTTACCTCTCGAATCTGCAGAGCCCTGTTTCAGGGAAGAAACGACCATCGCGTTTTCGAAACGCCTTCAGGAGCAATCCTCCTTCAGAACAGAACCTGACGAGGCGGGCCCTGCCCTCTGTACGCGGAGATGGCAGCCGAGCAGCTGGGGAATGCAGAGGCAGGTCGGGGTGACGAGCAAAGGGCGCCAGTGAAATGAAAAAGCAGCTCCTTAGGGGTGGGATCGGAATTCTACATAAAACAGACCTGCCTACGATCTCCCACCACCGTGCCAACGTCTGATTTCCCTTGTTGCCCGAGGTCGCGGAGGCGACGTGCAGGTGCGGGATAAGGGAGCGGCGCTGTTACTAAAGGTGCTCTCTTTTGGTTTGGGGGAGGGTGGTTCGAGCAGGTTGTGCCCACCTGTGCTGCGGTGTGTTCTGCCTCTGGGAAAAAATGCAACAGCAGGCTCCTTTCCCTGACCGCCTCTCACCGCCTCTGATGGCATATTGGAAATTTATCAATGTTACCGAAAGGGGGAGACTTGCCATTTTTGTTCACAGTTTATCAGGAAACTTACCCCATACCTGTGAAACTAAGCAGTGACCTGGCAAGGAGCTGCCGTTATTGCTAGGTAACTGCACCCTGCATACAGCAGGGGTGGTAGAGAAAAGTGAAGTCAATTATCATTCATTAATGGCGGGTGCAGAACATACCAGAGCAGTTTTTCTGAACAACACCCTATTCATATTTCTACGTGCAAGAGCTATAACGGATATAGCGTGTGACCTCTAGCTGGTGACACGGTGCCCATGTTTTTGAGAATCTTTTAAAATGGATTCTTTATTAGGCTGCCTTGATAATAACTCCAGGTTGATAACCTTGTTCCTTTCACTGAAAGCTGCTAAGTGTGCTGTTTTGTGGGAGCTGATTTGGGCTGGATGGATACAATAATTGTTAGTTTCTGTATGTGGGTCATCACACACCTTTTTCCACACATATGTGTGTATCTTTCAACACCAAACATGAACATGTAGAACTGCGGGAAAAGAGGCAGAAGGGTGCATTAACTTCATGAGACTTTGTAACGACTAGTGGGCCAATTTATCTGGCCCGGAAATGGAAAGAGATTGCTGAAAAATAAGAAAAAAGACCGTTAATATCAGAATTATATATTTTTCAGAGGTTGGCTTTAGACTTTGCTTATCTTTGCATCTGAGGTTTAACTTAGCACCGTTGATGAGATAGTCATATATAATTCATGGTAGGTGGATTGGGTTTCTTAACTTTTTTTTTTTTTTAGGATTAAAAAGCACCATTTTAACAGTAATAAGTAGATCTACCAGGTATCATCTGTGAGCTTAAAAACATTTGGCTGTCTTCATTTGTGCTTCTGGCAGGCCTCTATGATTTGGGGATATCTTGTTTCTTCAGTGATTTTGTGTCTCATGAGACCCTTGTTAGTTTGTCTTCTAAGTCACAATTCCATTTGCATGGGACCTCATGAGCTGGAGCCAGAAGTAAAGGTGATGGGGGGGGGTGGAGGTGGGCGTGGGGTGGACGGTGGGGGGGAGGGTATTGTCCGGTGTCCTTGCTTTGCTTGGTTTTGTTTTCACCACCACGTGACTTTGCTAGTTCTCGCTAAACCTGCTTTGCCTGATAGACACAAAGCCAGAACGGCGGGTCTCCTCTCAGCCCCGTGGCACAGCGATTCACGAATCATGGTCAGTGTGGGCAGCCCAATCCTTTTTACTGACCTTAACTCCTCCCAGCGCACACCCCCCTTCCACGGCCCTGTGTGGCCACCAGGGAGTCGCCATGTCTTATACAGACATTGCCTCGGGCTTGATAAAGACAGCGGGCAGTTGCCCAGGCGGACTCCCTGTGGCCCCCTGCTCAGCAGAGATCCCCCCCTCGTCTCTGCTGTGAGATCAGCAGCGAGCCCTTCCTTTTCTGCCTTTCCATTAATTTCCCCGTTAGCGCATCTGGTTTCTGTGGCAGGGTCTCCGGGTCTTCCTTTTGGAGTCAGTTGCCCTCCCATTCCTTACTGAAGGAGCAAAAATCATGAAAATGATCCTAAGCAAAATCCACCGGCCACAAGTAGTGTGGGGAGAAAATATTGTGAGGGGCTGAGGCATATTTGAAAACGCACTGATTTGGAAGCTATTTGCCAGATATTCTGCATAAAGGGTGCTGATTGTTGGGACTTCTCTTCCTTGCAGTATTTATGCTGAGACCTATAGGGCAGGCCATATCTGCCCTATCCTTTGCTCTCCTAAAAAAATAAGAAAGAAAAAGAAAACCCACCACGTCTCTGTGGCATCCTACTTCTAACTTCCCCAGCCCACTCAACATTTACTTGGAATTTTTGGCCCCAAGCAAACCTTTTGTGCCATTTTATGTAATGGCTGGGACAGGGCGAGCGCCAGTTCTTGGCATTGTGGTCGTGTCCCATGACTGGGTCAACAGTACATCCCTTAGAACAGGAAAAATAATATAGATGAGAACAAAACCGTTGTTTCACATCCCCCATGCAGTCGCCCGCACCCACTGTGGACGGGCTGACATTTAGGAGCACCCAGTCCTGGGAAGCACAGCCATGCTGAAGACACACTCAGCTGACATCACCCAGTCAAGGGGAAACACACCCTCCTCTGCCCCCTTCGTCTCTATTCCAGCCAAACTTCCTGCACGGGTTATTAATATTTAAAGCTACAGTCGACCAAGTTTAGAGATGGGGAAGTAAGGAAGCCTAACCCTGTCTGCAGGGCCTTCCGTGTCCTAAGGTCTGCCCCATCCCTCCTTCTAAATAAGGTCACTGGCTGTGGCTGGGGAGGGACAGGAGGTGCGCGTTCCCAGCAGGTTCTCGTTCCTAAGCAAAGCCGTCAGCCCTGCGAGTGGCAGAAACCTTTCATTTTATGACTGTGACTATTCCGAGTGACAGATGTGGAATGGTTTGCTGGAAATAAGGATGTTGAAGCAGTTGGCTGTTTTGCACCCATGCTTTGGATACCTTTAGTTCAACAAGCACATTTTGGGCCCTTCTGCGCTGCCGCACTGTGCCGTTTCTTGGGAATACGAAACTTAAAAAGCATGCACCCTCTCCTCCAAGAATTCACACAGTGCAACATGGTATATGCTCCACCATGGGGCAATGGGAGGGTCATCAAGATACGCACAGATCACCCTAGGGGCCTAAAAGGATGGTTCATTCATTCAACTACCATGTATTAAGCATCTACTATGTGCTAGTTAGGCGTTGGGCTAGGCTCTGAGAAGTCAAGGATGAGGAAAGAGACAGGTTCCTGCCTTCCAAGGGCTTATAATAGAAGGGAGTGTGTGAGAGTGTGTGTGTGGAAAACTTAAAGGAGAAATAAGGCTCTGCTCATTGGGTTTTGAAGGATAAATAGAAGTTTTTTTTTAGGTAAAAAAAAGTGTGTGGGGGAAGAGGGCATTCCTTGCAGAGGAAAGTCAACAGCCAAGGAGTGCGAGTGGACAGAGAATGGACAGAAAACCCTTGGTAGTTCCTGCAGGTAGACAGGTGCCCAGCAGGCAGGAGCCTTGTGGGCCAAGGAAAGCACTTTGGATCTTACCCAAGCTGGGGACGCTGGTCCAGGGCTGTGCTCACTTAGAAAACGGGACAGCGGGCCCTAATCTGTCCGCCTAGAGCGAACCCCTTTTTATAACTCTCACAAATGCGCAGTATAGCGTTCACTGTCTTATGAAGATATTATGCTCTGCTCCATCCCGACGTGGAAGGCAGAGCTCCTTGCCGGGCGGGAGAGGAGGACTGTGTGCTGCTCGGCCTGGGAGCTGGCCTGGCCTTTCTCGCCGTCCAGGCAAGCAGAGGCCCGCCTGCTGCAAGGGCCAGGCCGAGCAGAGAGAGTTGCATAGGCCTGTCTCTGGGTTAACTGCAGTTCAGTAAATCGTGGCTGTCTCCTTGTTGGATAATACTGGTAAGGGTTAAATTTTACATAAAGAATGTCAGCCCTGACCAGAAGGTCAGTTTCTAGATGACGGGGGTGGCTCATGTTCATGGAAATAACTGTCATCCTAATATATAGAAGACCCCAAGCCTTAACTTTAAAAGACCCCTTTATTCAACAAAAAAAACATAGTCAAATAACATTAAAAATGTTTTTAGGACATGTGATATTTGTTCCGAAAATCCTTTTTTTTTACTTTACTTTTTTGCTGCTCTTTTCTATTGGTTAAAAGTCTCTAACTCTTTACTCAGTCTAAGCACATCATAGTTTAAAAACACTCTCATCTATGTCTCTGTCACAAGAACTGAAGATGGAGGCCAAGGTCAAGTCCATACATAAGTGAGAAGGGGCGTGACTGTTTCTGCTCCTTTGTTTTAGCTTGCAAGGGTCCTCAGAAGCTGTGGGATGGTTGGCGGGGGGTAGATGGGAGGCCCGTGGGGGACTCAACCCTGATCTCAAGTCCTGAGCCAAGTCTGGGGGTGGTGCGTTGCCCCAGGGTTTGGGGCTGAGAGGGTTGCCCGCCTGAGGAGGAGCCGTGGCTTCAAGGGGCGCGATTCGAATATTGAGGAAAGCGTGTGACCTGGTCCTGGAAGCTCTGAGATGCTTCTGCTGTCCCACTGCAATAAGTCACACAGACCCATGTGGCGGCGAGACAGGCGGGGTCTGCTCCTAGCTCAGCGGGGGCTGTGCAGGCCCCAGGGGTGCTGGCACTGCCAGCCTGTCCCGCTGGGGACTCTGCATGGATGACCAAACGGCAGAGTTGAGTTTGTTGTGCTGATCTTGTTTTTTATCCTTCGAAGCAAAAAAAGTCACCTGTAGTAACTCAGTACGGCCTGAAAGAGGCTCCTCAACACTTTGGAAGATGACTGTTTGGCTTTCCAGGCGGTACAGTGCTCACGCCAAATGCCAGGACGGTCTCCTCTGCCTGCACAGAGAGAAGGGCCCTGAAATCACTCTTTCTCTTCGTAATCACGTTGGCTCATGGCTCATTTTTGAGATATTCTCTACGAAGTGCCTTGTTTCTCATTCGTACCCATTGCCTCTGGTCGCTGTTTCGGCTTCTGAGAGGCTGCACACGCAGGACTGTGTGGTACGGGGCCAGGCACGGCTCGGTCGTATTTGGAAACCACGGAAGATGAGTTGTCCCCAGTCGCCGGTGCCCTGTGGGATCTGTGAGCCCCAGGATGGAGCCAAGATGCGTGTTGGTTCTGCTTTTCACAAGACCTTTCATGCTGGGCCTGTCGTCCCTGCGTCTGATGAGGCGGCGGGGCCTCGGGGCCTGGAAATGATCTCCTTTCTGAGACCGTGGAAGGTCATGGGCCAGGAGACGGTGGGCGGTCCTGAGTGAATGTTCTCTCTCTGTCTCTCTCTGTGTCTCTTTCTCTGCCCCTCTCGGCCTCTCTTTCTCCCTCTCCCTCTCCTTCATCTTTCCCTCTCTCTCACTGTCCCCTTCCCCTTTCCCCCTCATCTTTCTCTGTCTCCTCACAACTCTGCCCACACAGGCGCAGTGGCTAGTGTGAACTGGACTGATGTGCCACCAGGGAATGTCTTCTGCCTCCAGAACCGTGGGGGCACAATGTCTGTTGTTTGAGGCCACCAGGTTTGTGGCGACCTGTTACCACAGCCTCGTGAAATGGAGACGTCCCTTTATGGCCTCGTTGAGAGAATTAAATGAGAGAATGCATTTCCCATGGCCCGTGGTGTCGCATAGTAAATCCTCAGTAATAGCAGCTCTTACTGTAGTTTTATTTTGAATCTGGGAGGTACGTTTGCATTGGACAAAACCAACCGGGGAATCAAAAAAAGGGGTTTTGAGTCCTGGTTGGGGCTCTGTCACTTGCATGCTGAGCTTGTTTCCCCCTTTGGCAACAGGGTGGGAGAATTTCCTGCCCGCCTCATCTCCCCGGAGTTGTGAGGATCAAGTGAGCTAATGAATGTGGATGTGCTGCTGCTCTGACCTGCGCCACCTGCGTCAGCTGCTAAGCCCCGGCACAAAGGCCCCGGACCAAACCAAAGCAGCAACAGAGAGGGCTGGGTGGGAGCTTTGTCTCTTTGGTGCTGTGAGGTGAGATCATCTCTTTCAGCTTTTGTTCCTGCCTCTCTGAGCTCATTTGCTGCCCCCCCCCCCCAATCCTGGCCCCTTCAGGCCAGAGGGGAGCCCCAGATGACCAAGCATCCAGAGCCTCCCCTGGGGCATATATCTTCTAGTTCCCATTTCTAAAAGGTACAAACAAAAAATACAAACAGAATCCAAAATACTCTAATCTTTAAAACGATTGGCAATGCCCACCCACCATAGAAATAGGTCAGCAGCTTCTGATTTGAATTTACTAAGGACTTGAGATATTTTTCATTGTGTTTCTTCGGTCAGAGACCCCTGAGACCTAACCCTGGGGTGTCAACTGAGATGGGAATAAGTCAACCCTTGTGAAATGCTTGAAAGTGGTGAATTCATCTGTAAAGACATCCAGCCTCCCAGGAAATGTGCTGTTTTAGCCAGAGCGGGCAGAGGAAAGCACCCAGGGTAAACACAGCCCTTTCTTGCCCGTTGTTGACTTTGCCTTTTACTAGCATGTCCTCTGCTTCACACCCCCTGTGATGGTCAAAGGTGTGTGTTGGGAAAACAGCCTCTTACTGGAGAACTTGGCAGATACTTTCAGATCATGTACTCTGATCTTGTTCACTGGGAAATAAAGGACCCCAATCACGTGACTTCATTCATTTAGCATGTATGTAACGCAGTCCCTCTCCATTCCAGACCCCGTGGCAGGTGCTGGGGAAGTGAGGATATTATATTTGAATCATGTCCCCCACATGACCTGTTCCAGCTCTTACCCCAGTCCTGTGGATGGGGACTTATTTGTAAATAGGATCTTCAAAGATGAGGCCAGACTGAGTGAGGGTGGGCCTTAAGCCACTATGACTGGAGTCCTTGTAAGCAGGGGAAGTTTGTGACAGCCGGGGTGAGGCGAGGTGAGACAGCTGGGGGACGGAGGCAGAGGTTATCATGGACACCGGCCATCCAGGCACCACAGACCTCTCCCGACTTCAGAGAAGACAACTGCCCTGCCGATACCTTGATCGTGGATGCCCAGCCTCCAAAACTGTGAGCCTGGGATCCTTGTTGGCTTAGCCATCTATGGTGCTTTTTGACAGCAGCCCTGCTAATGAAGGCTGGCGCCATGCATGAGGCAGACAGGTGCCTGGAGCTGGCATTCTGGTGGGTCTGATGGCAACCAAACAACGACACAATGCACCTGAGCTTGGAGGGTCTCCAAGGGGGGTTCTCCCGGAGGAAGCCAGGATGGAGCCAAGTTCTGGGACGAGTAGGGATCAACTGAACCCAAAGGAGAAGGAAACATAGGAGAGGCAGAGAGAAGAGTAGTGGGAGCAGAGGCCCCAGAGTGGGGAGAGAACCTGGGCAGGGCCAAGAGAAGGGCGGTGTGGTGGAAAGCAGGGGCGTGGTGAGGCAGGCAGGTGGCAGGCCCAAAGGTGGCCACCTTGTTGGCCATGTTAGGGCTTCTGCTTGGGAGGCAGAAAGATTTCTCCCCAGTCCCACTCTCCTGGGACGCACAGGTGTGGCCTTCACCTGTGGGCTCCTGTGTCCTGTCTTGTTCCTGAGTTGACCTTGACCAAGGTGGGGGTCATTAGAAAGTGGCCCCTTAAAGGCAGGTGCAGGGACTCGTAGTGCCAGTCGGCGACCCAGTCCATTGAGACCCTGCGGCCAGAGGCACACCTGCCGGATCTGCTCCAGGTCTCCTTGGGGTCTCCGTCCTACATAAGGGCTTTGCCTGTTTCCCTGCAGGTGTAGGTCTCTATTCTGAACCCACCGTGTCTGGCTCTGGCTTGGAGACACTATCTCTGGTTTGTTCATTCATTCAGTAAACATTCATTAAACACATCACCTGCCAGGCACTGGGCGAGGTAGGGGGTCTGTGATCAGCAAAACAGGCCTCCTGCCTGCTCTCGTGATGCTTCAGGGCCGCAGGGGTGCAGGCGGAGGCAGGGCAGGGAGGGGCCTCAATCCTGCTCCCTATTCTTTCAGCCAACAGCTTGGGCTCTGCAGAATTGGACACTTCACCCTTTGCCTACATCCGAACCCCCTGCAGTTGCCCTCCCTGGGTTGCCACCCTCCCACCTTCCCTTATCCCAGCAGCTTGGAGGCAGGTGAGACTCAAGACCACCTGCAGACCTTCCCTGTGTCACTGTTGGCCCCCAGCTCAGCCCCTGCTTATTCTCTTGCTCGTTGGCCACAGCTCAGGGTGGAGCTGAGGCACCAAGAGTATCTTGCTTGCCAAGAGCTGCAGTGCTGCTTGGCCATTCAGGGGCCCAGTAAGGCTGGGTCCCATCTTATTTTCCTCCGGGCCCCAGTCCCCGCTCACCATCGGCAAGTCTTCTGAAGGCAACATAAGCACCTTCTGACAGCAGCGCATTCCCACTCCCCAGCAGTTAATGAACTGTTGCCGGGGATGGTTAATGCCCTGTGAAATCAGCCATTAATTGTAGAAACAACTGATTTCAGGGAGATCACGGCAATTATGAGCCATTTATGATAGTGGTGGCATAACACAAGCCACCTCCGTGTTGTCTATTAGTTGCGAGGGGAAAAGCCAGCACTGTGACTTTCAAGCTTTCCTCTAGCAAGGAGCAGCCATGGGCTGCTGGGCTCGACAGCCCCTGCACCCCATGCTTGTAAAGGGAGCGACTGTACTCCCTGGGGACAAGAAGATGATCATCAGCTACTGGTCAGCAGGAGGAGGCAGGACTGGGCATGGGCAGCCGCTCTCCGGCAGGGGTCTCCGCTGGCTCTGGGGACTTCTGAAGGGCTGATGTGAGGGTCCAGGAGGGTCTCTGGATACTCTCTGGCCTGGCTTCTTAAAGTACTTCTATGAGATTTATTTATTTATTTTGTTTCTGGAGCGAATTTAAAGTAAGCCTGCCCCTTTGTTGATGGTGCATCCAAAACATGTTCCAGCAATTGCTCTTTTTTGTAAGGCAAGTTTCTCTCCTGTTGGCCAGACACATTTGCCTGAATAGGAGCTAGCGGTTGTTCTCTGAGCAGCCCCTACCAGTCCTGGGAAGGTTCTCAGCTTTCCATCCCCAAGTCACTCAGCTCTTTCTGGAAGCAACTTGTGTAAACTCTTGAGAAGTCCTTATGGTCCCTGTCCTGCTCTTGGGGCCATCAGCCAGGATGGCACATGGGGACACCTCCCTGCTAGTCCCTGGCCCCTGTCTTAGCAGGCACTGAGTCTGCAGCCACGTCTCTCTGCCATAATACCCCGAGGCAATGGGGACCATACAAAGTGTCTTAAGCAGTAGAAACAAGATCATTATTCTGTTTGACAAAGATCAACTAGGTCACAATTGGTAGGGATGCAAGCTGCATACTCATAGCTCATGCTCAATATGTCATAGTGAAATATTGGAAATGCCCTACAGCATCAATGTAGGATTAACAAAATACGTCAATAAAATAGGATCCTGTGCAGCTTTTAATATGACTATTGAAATTCACGTTTGTTGACACGGAGAAATGCCCACTATTTTATCAGGTGGAAAAAGCAGGCAATCACATAAGCAGGATCCCATTTTACAGATAATGTGTGCACATCTGAGGATGGGCACAGGAATGTGGACGAGTCTCTCTTGACACCAAATGTTGAAAGGGGTTATTCTGAGAGGTTTAAGGTGGCTTTTAAATGCCTCTCTTTATTTTGGATAGTGCCTGAATATACTGCAATGAACGTGTCTTACTTTTACAGTAAGGAAAATAAAAATCTTTAATTTTAGATAATAATAAATCTCCAAAGAGTTTTAAAGATGAAGTTGTAAAAGTTGAAAACTAAATGACTTACTGTAGTTTATGGATTATATTATGAATCAAAACCAAGATGTCAATTTGGCAGCATCAAAGATAGTAGATTCTAGGGGTACAGATTGGAGGCAGGAGTCGAGGGGAGGGGTAGGCAGTGAAAGTCAATTAAAAATATTATTTTTGCAATGACTCTGGGTGCAGAGATGATATATGAGTGTCTTTGACCCACAGAAGTGATTCTTGGCCAAAGAAGTCTAAGAATTTGTGACATGACTGAAATTTCCACTCTGTCTTTAATTTTGATTTTTTCTTTTCTTTGTGCATAATTCCAGATTCAGTCATTCATTTTCCTGGTAAACTTCCCTGTCTCTGAATGTTTAAGGACTTCCAACTGGCCCCTTTGCTGAGAAATGGCTTTTGCAGATATCGAAGGAAAGGATCGTCATTCTAATGCCTCCTTCAATGAGTCCCTTTCTTGTTAAACATCATTACATGCAAATCTCATTTAAAGATACTGCGGAACAATAAGAATTTTAGCAAGCAGTGTTGCCCAATTCCAATGCAAGAAGTTACGCTTTTAACCAAATTTGATGTACAGTGAAAAACCTGATAGATATCAATATTATGAACCAAGTGTTTATCTAACCAATGAAGCCATAGGGAAGGGAGCAGGAATTTTGTTTTAACAAGGTAACAAAATTAAGTATTTTTAAGAAATTATTTTGGGGAATATAGACAACAACAAACATACAATGCATTTAAAACTATCTGTTTGTAATCATGGTCAGAGGAGAATTCTGAAAAAAAAAAGCTACTGTTTAACAAACATCAACATTATCCTATTAATGATTGACCAAAATAATATTAATTACACAAATTCTTTTTTTTCTTTTGATTAATAAAGCCTGTATTTTGTCAAATTCTCTAGCTTTGGAAGCTGTTTTAACAATAAAGTGAAATCAGTGCAAGACATGTTCTGATTGGAACTGGAGGCCCAGCTAATAAAAATGTTGTAAGACCGGAGAACCCTAAGTTGTATCTCCTTTACCAATGATGGAGTCAGTCTATTTATCACACCCCAGAATGAAGGTGGAAAAGTTGAACCCCTGGAGACTTTGTTTGTTTTACTACACACACTGGCTGCTATCTTACTGATTCCAACTCAGTAATAAAACATTGTATTTGTATTTTTCCTCGTGTTTGATGTCATAATGAAAGGTATTACTTGCTCTTGACTCACTTCATCAAGCATTTACTGAGTGAGTGCCAAATATTTATGAGATACATGGGAAGTCTTGCTTTGCACTTGGCACTTGCTCATTTTCATAAGCACCAAAGGACAGTAAACTTACAAGCCTTTGGCAAAGAAATAAGCAATCTCAACCAGACAGTTTTATTCCCTGTCCTGAGGCACAAGGCAGAAGATGGAAAATGGCACTCCTAAGTGATTCTGTTTAAGGTACTACTTACTCCTTCCAGGAATGGCAAGTACATAGATAGCATGGTCTGCATCACTGTTGTACCCTTGGAAGATATTACTTATTAAACACAGTATTTTTTCTGTTGAGCCCAGACTCATCCTCAGAATCCTCCTTTTTTCTTAAAGATTTATTTATTTATTTATTTATTTTATTTCACTCCCCTCCCCCCCAAACCCCCACCCTGGTTGCCTGTTCTCTGTGTCTATATGCTGCATCTTGTTTCTTTGTCCCCTTCTGTTGTTGTCAGCGGCATGGGAATCTGTGTCTCTTTTTGTTGCGTCATCTTGTTGTGTCAGCTCTCCATGTGGGTGGCGCCATTCCTGGGCAGGCTGCGCTTTCTTTCGCGCTGGGTGGCTCTCCTTACGGGGCGCACTCCTTGCGCGTGGGACACCCCGTGTGGCACGGCACTCCTTGCGCGCATCAGCACTGTCCATGGGTCAGCTCCACACGGGTCAAGGAGGCCCGGGGTTTGAACCACAGACCTCCCATGTGGTAGACAGATGCCCTAGCCACTGGGCCAAGTCCGTTTCCCCTCAGAATCTTTCTTAACTCAGGACTCCAAGAAGCCATTATCAATCAATAGACTTGGCAACTTCATGCAAGTTGCATGAAATCTGTTTTTTTTTCCTGATTCAGTCTTTCTTGCCTAATTGTAAGTATTTGTGAAGCACCTGCTGTGTCTCCAGCTCTTTGGAGATCTGGGTGGTAGGAAGGATTAGAGAAACAGAGCAAGTGGTCCTTCTCCTCAATTGCCTATAATCTTGCTGGTAAGGCAGAATATAGATACATGAAACAAAGAGTGGACTTATTTTAAAACTGCCTACGTGCTGATAAACAACCACTGCCTTTATCATCAGTGAAGAAGATACAACTGAGAGGGTTCTCTGGCCTTAAAACAGTTTTATTAGCTGGTTCCAATCAGAATATGCCTTGCATTGGTTTCACTTTAATGTTCTATTTATAAAATCTCTCCCATGCTAGAGAATTTCTGACAACACATAGGCTTTGTTGATAGAAAACAGTAGAATTTGTGTAATTAATCCTGTTCTGGGTTGGTCGTGAATAGATGACACTGCAGTACGTCAGGGCTGGGGACCCGGAGAGGAGGGCGTTTTTGTCTTTCCACTGAGCAGGGGGCATCCCATCTGCCGTTTCAAGGTCCCTCCATCCGCTAATGTACAAAGCCCCAGAGAGCAGGACTTGTGCTCTGTTCATTCCTGTACCCCCCATACCTGACCCAGAGCAGGTGCCCTGCAGGGTTGCCTGGAGAGAACCCTTTGAGAGCGAGGACCTTGCTCCCACTGGGAACCCGGGTAGAGGTGCTGCTCTTCCACTGGTTAGAACTTGGGGATCAAGAGTTTCCTTGTTCATCGAGATTCCAGCCTCGGCCTGGAGCTCTCCTGGGGACAGAGATACATTCTGTGTACTACGGCAATAATAATAATAGTAATAATGAAAACAGTTTACATTAAATAATTATTTCTTTAATGGATGTCTTGCTGCTTTATGTATATAATTGCATTTAATACTCCCAACAGCTCTCTGAGATACTGGGTACTGTTATCCCTATTTGCAAACGAGCGATAAGCAGAATCGTAATCGAACCTGCAAAGCAAGGAAAGGGAAGGAGAAGGGCCAAGAGGAAATAGAACATGGAAGGAATAATATGGAAGGGATACAGCCCAACTTATCAATTTAAGATAATGCATGGTCTAAATTTCCCTATTAAAAGGCAAAGACGCTTAGATTAAGATTTAAAATATCTATATACCATAGGAGAAATGTAAGAGAAAATAACAGGTTACAAATCACCAAGCTTTAGACCGTGCAGCAGTAGCTATGGGGTGATGAAGCTCGTCGTCTCCCGCACCCCCCCACTCACCCTCCCATATAATCCCCGAGTCCCAGGATCCTGCTCACGTGGCTGAGGCTGTAGATCTGGGTCAGGTTTTACTGCATCCTCGAGGTTGTGGTTAGGTCCTAGTTCACACATGGGCTTTGTTTTAAGACTTTAGAAGTCATTCCTCCCCCAAATACTTCTCATCACCCCGCAGCCCTAACTTCACCCTGGCTTACAGCAGCAATTGTCAGCCAAGCATTGCGGGGAGGTGGTTGGGAGGGAGTCGGCGGAGGTGACAAAAATGAGGACTTGCAGTACCATAGAGGGAAACGGCTGGCACAGAGCTGGCTCCTGGGCTGCATCGGGCCCTAAAGGGGGCATGTCTACATAATGACAGTGCCCCTTCATTTTTCAGTGCAAGCCCTTAGCGTTCAAGGCCCTCTCGAGTGGTTTTATCTGCCAGTACTCTCCTGGTCAAATCCTGAACGTCGACCAAACTGCCATCTCCCCGTCTGATAACTCCTCCCCATCCCCTAAGTATTTCCTGGTTGGTGCTTGCCATCCCCAGGCCTCTGCTTGTCATGCCCTCTCGTCCAAGAACATCCTCCCCACCCTCTCCTGTTGGAGTCATTGAGGTCCTGATGGAATCCCACCTGCTCCAGGAAGGAAGCTTCTCTTTCAGCCGATGTCCTCCACCAACTGCCATCCAGCCTGCTCACCTGGCCCCGACACTGGCTGCCTGGAATCACTAGAGCTTTTCCAGGAGTGCTTTCTACTTCCTCTTAGTCAGAATGTGATATCCTCAAGAGTAGACACAGAGCCTTGTCCATCTTTGAATCTGTCCCTTCCCATAGTCCACAGAGCCCCCCTGGGGCCCGGGCAGTGGAAATACTCAGACATGTGATCTATGCAAAGAATGTCTCTGCAATTCTGAAAGAATTGAGAATTCTGGCTTCCTACTTCCCCATTGGGTGGCACTGGGCAAGGTAAGTGGCCTTCTGAACCTCATGCCTATAATTTGTTCAAGTGAATGGAGATGAAAATATCTACCTCTTAGTGATTATTATAAACACGAAATAGCCAGGATAAAGGGGCTAGAAAATAGCATGTGTTGAGAAACAGAATCTTCCATTCCTTCTCTCTTTCCCCTCCTCTCTTGCTTCCTTGACGGCATGTTCATTACCTGGACTCATTGAGCTATGGAGACAGATCTAGATTCCTAGATCTGCCAGCTGACATTTACTGAACCCATGTACCATCCAGCTCATGTAAGCGTTGGCTGCTGAAGACTCACAACTTCCTGTCCCCTCCTCAGGAGAATTGCCTTCAGGGTGGGGGCTGCCTGGCCCTGGGAATTTGTCCCTTCCCCACCCACCAGGGTGGCCCTCAGATGATAATTGTTTGGCTTCAGTGTGTGGAGGGGGGACTACTCCATGATATCATTTATGCAACAGAGCTCCTCCCTTCCCACCCATTAATCAGACGGTGGCTACACTTACCTGAGACCACGTCCTTGCTCGGCCCTTTCATCTCCCTCGTGCTCTTGCAGGTGTTTACCTGAAGAGCTTTTTCTCAATAACCATGCACCCCGAATCCCTGCTCCAGGCTCTGCCTCCAGGAGACCCAGCCTAGAACTGTAGCAGACACTGTTAGTTACTGTTCTCCTGCAGCACCTCCCCTTCTCCCATATTTCTTGCTAGCAGAGCCCGTGTTTCATTCAGCTGCTCGTTCTGCAGGTGGCAAAGTGTTGAGGGACAGGGCTTGTCCGCAGTCCCCAGGGAGTAAATGCTACTTAGTTTAAATTGATCCGGATAATTCCATTCCTCTTGCCAGTGAGGTGCGTTTGACATGATTCTGACTAATGAGACAGGAGGGGAAGTCGAGTGCGCTTCTGAATACAGGTGGAAGTGGGGTAGCCGTCTTGGGATGGCGAAGGGCGCTGGGCTAAGAAGATGAACAAACGCGCTGAGGACAACATAGCGAAAGACAAGCTTTGTTTTCAGTGATGTTGTTCAGACCCTGTATCAACCAGCCCAGAGCCGCCCCACTTCTGGACTCTCTATTACAGGGATAAATACATCTTATCATTTAAGCCACTTTTCTTTCTTCTTTGCAGCTAAAAGCACCCTGCTAATGCAATCTCCTTCTAGTCACCAACCCCAAAACTTCTGTTTTCTTATTGATGCAGAAATTACTATTTTTCCCTCTAAAGAATTAGTATGTTTTAATGAAAAGCCACACAAGCTATAGAGGTAGGAAATCACTCAAATATAGAATCTTCCATTTGTTAGTTAGAGGAATTTCTGCCTATGTTTTCTTTAAAACTTGCCAAGCCTCTGGTATTTAATTTATAAAAATGAGAGTTATGAACCTCATGGCATTTTCCTAAGAATTAAGTAAGCATGTGAATGTGCTGGCATACCAACTTCACATGGTGGGAGCACCACCACGCCAGCTTCCTCTTTCTCTGACCTCACTGAAGAAGTCCAGCCTCAACCACTTTGCACAGACATCCACTTTGTTTCCTCACTCGAGCTCAGTCCTGACATCTGTCTGCAGAATGTTCTAGCAGCCCTGGAGTGGGCTATCAGTCAGACTTTCTTTTTGGACTGATGGATTTCTTAACAAAACTGCCTGACACCGCCTCTCTTTAGCCCTGGTGTAGCTAAAACCCATCTAACCAGGAAAATAAGTCCAATGCAAACCACTATACAATTTGGAAGCCTTCTGTGAATAGATGGATCTTACACTTAGGAAGAATTTTTGGTCTTATTTTATTACTGGGACTTCTCATAAATTATGGGGAGATGAGTTGTTCCTGGGCCAATTAAACCCTTAGTTTTAAATGAAAATTCAAATATTTTCTGTGTGTGCCGTCAGACCAGAAGGGCTCTGTCAGAGGGGTCTTGGGATGTATGTCACATTGTTTTGTATTTAAGTTTTTCCCTTGCTGCAAAAGGCCCTTAATGACTTTCTCTGAGATTTCATTAGTCTGTCACTAAGTTGTTGTTCTCTAACATAAAAGACTGAAGTTGCAGGGAGAAGAATTTAACATTGATTCAACAACTAAGAATTTCATAATGATTAAGAGAATGGGTTTGACGTTTAGACAGATTTGAGTGTTAATCCTGTTCCTACTACTTCACAGCTGTGTGACCTTGGGCAAATTGTGTACAGCTTCAAGCCCTCGGTTTCCTCCCTCTGTAAAATTGGGATGCTGTTTACATTTTTTACTGTTGCTATATAGAAACCTCCCAGAATTCAGTGGCTTTCAGCAGTCACTTCTTATTTTCAAGCATCTGTGGGTGGGATGAACCAGTCTGCACTGGTGGCTCTGCTGATCTTGGCTGGACTCCTCGGATGGGAGGCTGGCTCTGCCACACACGTCCCTCATGCGCGTGGAACAGCAGGCTGCTTCTCATGTGCCTTCTCACAGCAATGCCAGGGGAGCAAGGGCTTAAGTCCAGTCATTCGAGCACATTTCAAGGTTGTTTTGCTCTGGCTCACATTTTATTGGTCAAAGCAAGTCACATGGGCAAGAACAAAGTCAAGGAGCAGGGAATTACCATCCATTCAGAGAAGTGGCTGCGGTATTAGAAAGAAAGCTGTACCTGTAAGAAAACAAAAGTTCACCCAACTGCGGAGGAGAAAAGAATTTTATTAATGATCTTGTAACAATGGGCACACGACCTGGATAAAATGGCCAGTGCATCAAACAGCAAGAAACACTGACATTTATACCCTAAACCTAACATGCAGTTCCCTCCCCTGCTCCCCATTGATTGGGTACTTTCGGGGTTACAGCCTATCCGAATCATCTAAGTCACATGGTTCCTGCTTTCAGTTGCCACTCCCGCGCTCTCTGCACTCCGTCGGGCTGGGTGGGCTTGCACCACTTTCACTATTGGCCTTGCCCCCACTTCTCACCGTTGGCCCCCTCACTTTGGCCCCACCCCCCAGCTCTCACCATTGGACTCCCGCCCTCATTTTGGCGCCACTTTTCAAATTCTTGGCGCACCGAAGCTGCTGGAATCCCTTTCCCACCCTCCTCCAACAGCAGAGCTGGCTCAGGCTTTCCCTTTGTGAAAACTAAACTTAACCCTTTCCTACAGTGGGAAGAGAGAATCCTTCTGACCAATAAGCTAATATGCTGTAAATACCAGGCTCGCCCTGTTCTTGTCAGGACTGAGTGAGATACAAGATGTAGGTTCTTTTGCAGAGGACTAGAACATCGTGGGTGCTAAAACAGTGGGAGGCTATCAAGCCTTCCTAACCGTTGCCACGACAGATACTGCAGAGAGTAGGGCTGGGGTTCAGCCTAATTCCCCACCCTCTGTACCACCCCTGTAAGGGTTGGGGTGGAGGCCGCGTCCCCTCCTTGAGTGAGAGCTGGACTTAGTGCTGTCCCTTGGGAATGGCTAGACCAAGTTATGGTCAATGAGACGTTCTGGGAAAGCCGTGCCTTTCCTAACGGACGACACAAGCTGTGGTGCTGCCACTTCCTGCCTCCCGGGCAGACATGCTGTCAATAGCCACTGCCACCACCTTGCTACCAGGAGAGAAAGGTCAAGAGGGTCACGGGCGTGCCCACGATGATGGTGTCATACCACCAGACCAATGCCTTCTACATCCACATTTTTATGTGAGAAAAATTCACCAGGAGTGGCCAGATCTTCCATCACTTAAACGTTCCTAACAAGTACGGAACGTGGATGTAGCGGGCTGAATAACGGTCCCTGAGGTGCCTGGGTCCTAATCCTCAGAACCTTACAGCACAAAAGGGACTTTGCAGATGTGCTTAAGTAAGGTTGTTGCTATATGGAGATTGTTGTGGATTCCCTGAGTGGGCTGCAGATGTAGCCACGAGCATCCCTGCAAGTGGGAGGCAGAGAGGGATTTGCTTCTGGAAGCAGAGGAGGCCTTGTGCAGCTGGCAGCAGAGCTGGAAGTGGTGTGGCCACAAGCCAGGGCATGCAGAGCCACCAGCAGTGGCAAGGGGCTTGATGTCACCCTCTAAGACTCAATTTGGATGTCTGACATGAGAAGTGGAAGGATAAAGTGCTGCTATTTGGAGCCACTGCATATGTGGCAATTTGTTACAGCGACCTTGGGAATCTAATGCAGCAGGTAAGTGAGAGGAAGGAGAAGCAGAGCATGTTTTGCCACCGTGGGGTGCTGAGATGTCTTGGGGGGTCAGGGAAGGCTTTCCTGAGGGAGTGGATATTGTGCTCACATAAAAAGATGAGGAAGGAAGGAACAAAAAACATTAATGTGATGCTTTCTATATGCCTATCAGTTTGTCAATAATAAATCCTCATGATGATCTCATGGAATAGATACCTTTTTGTTTCCATTTTGCAGGGGAGAAGAATGAAGTGGCTTTCATCCTCTCCCCATTCTCTGTGAGTCATTTAAGGGGTAAAAGCCATGTTGTGCTACCCTCGAGCCACCTGACTTCGTGTAGGTCCCTGATCCATGCTGACTTGAACACCGTTCGGGAGTTTGCATCACGTTCATGTAAATGAGTGTGCAAATGCACACGTGCGTGTAACTGGAGGACTTTGGACACTCTTCACTTATGAAAAAAAATGGCCCAAGTCTTTGTTGCACACCTCAGGGGAGAAAAGCATTTTCTCATACGTGTTGTCATTTGCTCAAAGGCAGATACAGAATGTTCGTGCCAAGGTTTCTTCTTGTCTGATTATCCTGTACAAAGCTCTCCATTTGGGAATAGCTGCAGGTTTCCTTGTCATTCTCCAGCTCTGGTTTATATAAAAATGGATCATTTGTTGAGGCAAACTTCAAAGCCAGAGAGTGCCCTAAGTTATAAATGGTTCCGCCTTTTAATTCAGGCATAATCCTATTAGAGACCCAGCTCTCGGGAGTGGGGAACCCATTCAGGACTCTTTGATCAAGGGAGCACTGTTGAGTTCAGAGGCTGTGGCTGTCCAAACTAACAGGGAACCCATCTGATATCTGGAGATGTCAGTTTCTCTCATTCCTGGTGTAAGCAGCCTATTCTCAAGGGAACCAGTACCAGCTTGTGAATTCAGGGGGGACAATAAGAAGTAATTATAACCTTGTGCTGTATTTACAAATTGTAGGGGGGCTAACACTATGTCAAATAATGTTAGGTGGCAGTAAATTATATCTGAGGGTGTTTAGTGCCCTGCTCATTGATTAAGCATCTTAGAACAATTTTTCTCTGTATATGAGATGATATTTTAATTTTGGTCTTTGTCTTTAATGCTTCCCAACCTCTTGCTGACATCCCTATTTAAAGAGAGTAATAGCCAGTCTTTACCTAAGACCCAGAGGCCCTTTATGCTCCGCCAGCCACCCCTCACCCCCGGGCTCTGCTTCCTGCCCCTGCCCACTCACTCCCAGTCATATGGTCTCCTTGCTGTTTGTTAACACATAAAGCACAGTCCTGCCTCGGAAATTTAGCACATGTTGTTCCTTCTGTCCTGGAGTGTTCTTGCCCCAGAAAACCATGTGGCTTAATCTCCTGTCTGTCTCTGATTTTACTCAAATGCTGCCTTTTCTGTGAGGCTAGCTGTCCCCCACCCAATTTCAAATGGCACCCCGCCCACCTTCTCTGGCACTCCCTCTCTCTCTGCTCTGCTTTATTTTTCAGCACTTATCACCACCCGACATATATTTTTTTAAAGATTTATTTTATTTATTTCTCTCCCCTTCCCCCCCCCTCCACCCCAGGTGTCTGTTCTCTGTGTCCATTTGCTGCGTGTTCTTCTTTGTCCACTTCTGTTGTTGTCAGTGGCACAGGAATCTGTGTCTCTTTGTTGCGTCATCTTGTTGTGTCAGCTCTCCGGGTGTGCAGCGCCATTCCTGGGCAGGCTGCACTTTTCTTTCGCACTGGGTGGCTCTCCTTATGGGGCGCACTCCTTGTGCGTGGGGCTCCCCTAAGTGGGGGCACCCCTGCGTGGCACGGCACTCCTTGCACGCATCAGCACTGCATGTGGGCCAGCTCCACACGGGTCAAGGAGGCCCAGGGTTTGAACCATGGACCTCCCATGTGGCCCTATTCATTGAGCCAAGTCCACTTCCCCACCACCTAACCTATTACATGCCTACTTATTCATTTATTGTGCGAGTCCCCCATGAGAATATAGGCATCATAGATGCAGGGATTTTTCTCAGTTTTGTTTCCTGGCCATATACCCAGGACTTAGAGCAGTGCCTGGCTAGTAGAAGATACTCTTTCAAATTGTCTTGAATGAAAGAGTAAATGTCCAACTCGAAGCCTTTCACAGGTGATTGAGCTTACATAGAGTGCAATAACTACTTTGTTTTTCATTATATTTGCTTTTATTACACTTTCAATTTAAGGCAGGCGACACTAGTTTTCCATTTATGACAGTGGGCTCAAGTTTCCATTTAAAAATACATTTATCTAAGTAGAAAAAGTGGTTTGATTTAATTAAAAGTATTAAGAACATAGAACAGACGGAAGAAGATATGGCAAAAAAAGCTGTGTATTTGGGGGAAAGATGAGGTTGAAGATTAAGATTCAAGGCTCTGAAGATTGGGTTCAAATCTTTCTGATTACCGACTCCATTCCCAAGTTGCTGAAACTCTCTAAAGCTTAACTATGACATCTGTAAAGGAAGACCCACATGGTTCCTACTTCCTGGAATTGTTGGCAGTATTTAATGAAATAATCTAAGGCGCTCAATAAATGACAGCTCTTGCTTATTGTGGACAGAAGTTCATTGCCAAGTTCCAGGTGAAGTTTCCCAGATTGTCCTGGTGTTTTCTAAAGTGGAGAAGGATTTGAGGCTGTTTTGTGATTATGGATATTAAACAGGAGAACCCTTGGACTGGTCTTCCCTAGCTTGAAATGGTTTGGGGAGGCCGAGCTCTGGGTGGACCTTGATAACATGCAGTGACACTTACCTTCCTCCAGCCCCGGTGCTACTTGGATCTTCATGTACATGTTTGTTCGGAAACGTTTTGCAGGAACTGCATTTAAGAGCCCAAGCTCTGGACTAGTTTTTCTCAGCACGGGGTAGTCCTAGCTGACCTGTGTGGGACTGAGCAGGGTATCTGCAAGATTTATTACCTGGGTGTGAAAACAGACTGGCAAAGGGGTAATCAGCAGGGGAGAAACAAGTAGAATTTCTTTCTTTGGATTCTAGATGCTTTCCCTGCGTGGGGGTGTCTGTTACAGAGGTCAACCTTTATACATCATTTGACAGTTACATGGCATATTTATATAGGAGATGCTTTGCTATATATAAGTGGTCGAATTTCATAGTTACTTTGTTGGAAGTAAACTTTTGCTATTCTCTATGCTAAGAAGATCTGTAGTGAAAAGCAACGCACCCACTTCCTTCCTCCTTCACTTTAAAGAAGAAGAACAAGGAGGGGTGGCAAATGCTTAGGCCATCAAGGAAGTGCAGGAAGCAGATGTAGCTCAAGCAGTTGAATACCACCTCCCATATGGGAGGTCCCAGGTTTGGTTCCTGGTGCCTTCTAAAGAAGACAAGCAAACAACAAGCAGACTACGAGCAGACAACAGGCAAAAAACAACCAACAGACAACGAGCTGGGAGTAGATGTGGTTTGAGCAGTTGAGCACCTGCCTCCCACATGGGAGGTCCTGGGTTCAGTTTCTGGTGTCTCCTAAAGAAAAAACAAACAAACAGACAATGAGCAAAAGACAATGAGTGATGAGCGAAAACAATGAGCGAGCAGATGAGGGAGCCATGGGGGGTGGATTGCAGCATCTGGTCCTTCACTCAGAGCTCTCTTACAGACGTAAAGGCCTCGCCGATGCTCTTGCTCTGCCTTTCTCTCACCTCCCACCAGCTCACACTCCTCGAGGATGCCCTGAGGTTGCCTTGGCCCAAAGGCCACCACAAGGGGTGGTGGGGGGGGGGGGGAGAATCCCTCCTTCAAGCCCAGGGCTAAGACTTTTTGGTGTAAATGTGATTATACAGAGGCTTTATATTTATTTTCTTATTGGTTACATAGTGCAATTTAATGCATTTAGGGAGAGTAGCAATGGATAAAGTGTTACCATCATAAGGGGCTTGGATCCTATCTCAATAGTTAATAAATACGGTTATGGAAATTAATTTTCTTTATGTATTTTCCTTTTCATTCTAAGGTGAAGTGTCCTGGAACAAGATCTAGAATACCTGGTTTAAATACCGTGGGTGTCTTACGCCGACCTTATTACAAGGGGTATGAAGAAATATGCTTTGATAACTCTAAGCTTTGTTTTTATTTAATTGGGGGTGTGGTGATGAAAGTACATCTATTTTATTTTTGTCTAGTTATCAAATAAATACATAGAGTTAATGAAAAACAGAATCTTAGAAAAAAAATAAAACACATCCCTAATTTCCTGACTTAACTACCTACTAATTTTTTTTATTCTAGCTTTATTTGAAATTCAGAAAATAAAATAACAGAAAAAGGCAGCTCGACAGGTTATGGAAGCATTATCC
Source organism: Dasypus novemcinctus (assembly GCF_030445035.2). Classification (NCBI taxonomy): domain Eukaryota; kingdom Metazoa; phylum Chordata; class Mammalia; order Cingulata; family Dasypodidae; genus Dasypus; species Dasypus novemcinctus. The sequence continues at coordinate 8,869,155 of NC_080690.1, forward strand.
CTAAAGAGTTAAATAACATAGCCAAGGTCTCCTTACTAATGAGTAAATGAAAAGAAAAAATATTTAATCATATTATATCTCACAAAACCAAGCCCTGTATTCTTTTTTTGACTTTTAGCATTAATATAGTAACTTCTTTGCTTTTACCACAAAAACATTACAATGTTGTTGTTAACTACAGTCAATAATTGCATTAGTTATATTTTTCCCATGCATCACCACATTCTTAACACCTCATAGAAGAACATTCCTGTATTTATATTATTAACCATAATCCTCATCTACCACCAAAGTCATTGTTATAGATTCCCTGTATTATCCTCCAGCTGTCCCCCAACTAACGTTCATCTCTCTAGACTGCTCGTTTCAGCCAGTCACATCCATAAGTCAACAGTGTTGGTTACTCATTGTAATGTGTTAACATCAAGTCCAACCATTACCACATATTTACATTTGACCTTATTAAACATTCTACATATATCTAGCATCATTCCCCCCTTTGCAACCCACGTTCTGTCTCCCACCAACCTCCACTTCATAGTCTAACTCTGTAAGTCTCCTCGTTGTATTAGTTCATATCAATGAGTCTCTACGCTATTCATCCTTTTGTGTCTGGCTTATTTCACTCAACATAATATCCTCATGGTTCCTCCATGTTGTCATGTGCTTCCCCAGTTGATTTCTTCTTACAGCTGAGTAGTGTTCCATGGTATGAATATACCTCATCTTGTTTACCCATTCATCAGTTGATGGACACTTAAGTTGTTTCCATCTTTTTAATGTTGCTATGAACATTGGTGTGCAAATACCTTTCTGCATCCTTGCTTTTTGTTCTTCTGAATATATTCCTAGTAGTGGTATTGCCAGATCATATGGTAGTTCTATATTTAGTTTCCTGAGGAACTGCCGAACCAACTGTCTTCCATGGAGGCGGTACCATTTGACATTTCCACCAATAGTGAAGAAGTGTTCTTATTTCTCCACATCCTCTCCAGCATTTGTAGTTTTCTGTTTTTGTTTTATTTTTAATAATGGCCATTTTGTGTGGTGTGAGATGATATCTCATTGTAGTTTTCATCTGCATTTCCCTAATAGCTAGTGATTTTGAATGTTGAACATCTTTTCGTGTGTCTTTTGGCCATTTGTATTTCCACTTTGGAAAAATGTCTATTCAATTCTTTTGCCCGTTTTTAAATTGGTTTGCTTGTGGTTTTGTCATTAAGTTGTGTAATCTCTTTATATAAAATGGAGATCAATCATTTGTCTGATATGTGATTTTTGAAGATTTTTTTCTGTCGACTTGACTGTCTTTCCACCTTCTTAACAAAATTCTTTGAAATACAAAAGTGTTTAATTTTGAGGCAGTCTCATTTATCTATACTTTTTCTTTTGTTGGTCATGCTTTGGGTGTAAGGTCCAAGAAATCACCACCAACCACATGATCTTGAAGATATTTCCCTATATTTTCTCCTAGGAGTTTTAGGGTTCTAGTTTTCATATTTAGGTCCTTGATCCATTTTGAGTTAATTTTTGTATAAGGTGTAAGATTCATTTAATGCTAACATTTAATGTCTTGTATTTCCTTGCAGTATTTTCTGTCTATCATTGGGATCACATAACCTACACACAGTTTATGCATCCAGCATTATTCATTTAGCATTAGATCATGAATTAAATCCCAGGTCATTAAAAATTCTTTCAAGTCAGGTGGTTTCTTAAAAAATACCTACCTCAGTTTTTATGGATGTATGGACACACCATTGGTCAGTTTTTCATAAAACATATGTAGGGACCATGGACAGGGATGATAACCTGGCAAAAAGTTGGCTTTGAGCAATGAGCTTAATGAGGAGGCTGGAGCCAAGTTGTAGGTTGATGGAGTGAAGCTGGTGGGAAATATTGGGGCCATCCACATCAGGTAGAAAAGTTTAGTCTTACTAATATTTGGATGCTGCAGGGGAGAGGGAGTCAAGAGAGATGAAGAGAGGGGCTAGGAAAAGACCTAGGAAATGGCCAAAAGGAGGAATTTGAAAGAAAGAAACTAGAGAAGAAAATAGTATGATTGTGGACAAAGAGGGTTGGATACTTTGGGGTCATGACGTCCAGGGAAATAGCAAGCGACTATGTAGTCCGAACCCATAATTTACTTGATTAACCCTTCTACAGGGTAACATTCTGGAACTGCAGTTCCTGTCCTGGAATTCTTTTAAAATTCCATGTTCTGATTCTCTGATTAGCTATCAAGTCTCATAAGGTATGTGGCTAAATTGTTGATATCCACAGCTTGGCTCTCCTATGAGGATGAGACAAGATATGGTGAGCCGATCAAAGCTGACAAAAATGCAGGCATAGATGGAGTATCTCATGGCCTTTCCTGGAGTCCTAAAGTAACTGGATCCTCTTTTTCTTGTTCTTGTGCCAAGAAAATTAGATGTAGTTATTGTTTACTCAACACATGCTTCCCCAGACGGTTGTTAGATCACTGGACCAACAGATATTACCAATATCTTAATTCACTGGTTCTCAGAAACCAATTTGGTTGACTCAGGATCATCTGGAGAACTTGGTAACCACACAAAGACCCAGGTGCTGTTCTGTTTCAAGGACCTGGACCACTGGGCTGCAGTAGCTACCCAGGTGATTCTGATCATCTATGTTTGCAAACCCCTACCCCAAAGCTGTGAACCTCACTTTTGGGTACATCAGAATCACCTGGGGGAGCTTCTTAAATGCCAAGTGAGGTAGAGCCCCCTGGGATTTTAATTTGGAATCACAATTCGTGCTTTACTCCCTTCCCCCTTGCTGCAGTGTCCATGGTGAGGTGAAGGCAGTAGGTGGCCTCTCCTCTGAGTTCCAAGTCATCCAGTAGTCTCTGAGGGAAGTCCTGGGAGGCACCCAACATCTTGGGAGAAACACCCCAAGAATGGAAGGTTTTGTGGAGGTAGGGAGGCCTGAATCACCTTTGCCTGTGATTTTGAATGCAGGCAAAATCACTCTGAGTGGCTTTTGGGTTGATCTGTTATATAAAGTACAGATTTAGGTGGCTTCCTAAAATGTTTGAAACACAGTTCTAGATTTCCTTTCTGCACCTGCCGTGGGGTTAGGGTTAGGGTAGGCCCTGTGTCTAGTGAAGCCTGTTTCTGTGTTATATCTGAACTCATTCACCCCAAGCCTCTCCTCAGATTCTCTTCCAACTCAGCAAGAGTGATGCGACTCAGGTTGAAAGGGGAGATGGAGGCACAAGTGAGGCAAAGGAACTTGCTCAGGGACTCAAGCTGAATGAGTTAAGTAGCTGAACAATAACCGAGGACTTTTGACTCCCAGGTGGAGCTTGAATGTGCAGGGTCAACCCTTATAACCTGGCGCCCAGCACAGTCAAGTCTTTGATGTTTGAGCTAGAGGTGTGGGCTGGATGGGATCTCCAAAAACTACACCTAACGAAACACAAACTGTAGCTTCTACAATAAACCATGGCAACAGTAACCAGATACAGGGCTCTGGTGGTAAATTGGTATTAATGAAATTTCAATACCTACCTATGGGGAAGAAAGTAAAAAATCCATAACAGGCCCTGATGGACCATTAGGTGTTAATAGGAATAATACAAATGCCCAATAGAGCCTGTTAGTGAATTAAGCAAGCCTTGCTTAGCTTGTCGCATACTGTACACCTCATTGTTTTTACTCTGCACATATGTATTGGATTAAGAATCATCATAACTACTGATAGGGAGGTAGAACTATATAAGTTAATGATAGAGCACCTTCACTCACTGGCTGAAGGAATGACCTTGGGCCAGTTATTGAAACACTGTGAACCTCTGTTTTTAATCCATAAAGTGGGGACAATATGATGTCTTGTAGGGTTGTTGAGAAGACCTAAAGAAGTCATGAGATCTTGAGTTGTTTTCACTAGTATTTCCCTAATTTTTAGGTATGTTGGACACTTTCATATGTGTTTGGCTCTGTGTAGTTCTTCGGTGTAGTGCCTACTTATGTGCAAGTCCAGTCTTCTTTTGAGTTGCTGACCTCTATAGTGAGTACTAATCTTTTGGACACATGGTATAAATATTGTTTTCCTCCAAATCTTTTTTTTAAAAGCACTTGTATTGAGGTATAATTTGCATATCATAAAATTCACTCATTGTAAGTACCATCCAATGAGTTTTAAATCTATAGATTTGTGAAACCATTATCAGTCCAGTTTTAAAGTCTTTTCCATCACCCCAGAAACTCCCTGTGTGGTCATTTCCAGTTAATCCAAGCTCCCATCCTTGGCCCTAGGCAACTGCTGATCTGTGTCCTGGCCCTACAAATTTACCTTTTTCTGGATGTTTCATTTCAAACAGACTCAAACAATATGTGGTCTTTTGCATCTGCCGTCTTCCACTTAGCATCCTGCTATAAGGTTGATCCATGTTGTGTTGTGTGTTAGGACTTCCATTTTACTGTTTAACAACATTCCATTGTATGGATTTACCAAATTTTGTGACTTCTCCTGTCCCCATTGTGCATGCAACAGCCCCAGCTAAGAATATGCTGTCCCCAAGCACGACTGCAAGCCTGTCACCTCCACTGTAAAGCCCCCTTTAACTGGCAGAGAAATAGCTGCCGTCCATTTCCCCACCTTGGCAGAACCTGCTGGCAGTGACAGGGGTAGGGCAGTGCTGGGACGGGTGCAGTCCCAGGCCAGATATATCTAGCAGTTTTACAAGTGTAAACACTTCTCCAATTGCTGTTTGCCTTCGGTGATTTCCAGAGTGCTGAAATGGTTGTTTTTGTCCATTTTGTCCAGATTCAGAGTTGCTTTTGGGGAGACAATTTGCCGATCTGTTCAGTCAGCTATAGCCGGAAAACTTGCCATCTCAAATCTCTTGGTTGTCTTTTAACTTAGCTGTGGACTCTATTGTCATATAATTTTAATTTTCATGTAGACACGTCTATCAACATTTCTGTTTTGGCATTCAAATATATATATTTTTTTACTTGTTTAGGGAGACTTTCTCCATCCTGAGATCATTAACATAGCTGTATACTTTCCTCTAATATTTTTACAGCATTGTGGTTTACGTTTAGAGACTCTCGAGTCATGTGGCATTGTTTTTTGGAAGGGTTGTACACATTTATTCCATTGGAAAATATCAGAATGTTTTTTAGCCATACCTTTGCTAGTATTAAAATTTGCGTGTATTTTTCACCTTTTAAGTTTTTTTTAGTTATTTTGTTTTTTGTGTTCATGTTTATTTGCAAAATGCTTCTCATGAAATCTTTATACATGGAAGCTATTGAGCCCTCATTTGTCATGTTCGCAGCAAATATTTCACAAGTTTATTAATTAAAACCTTTTTTCTTATAAAATCAGACAATTATTTTAGTAAAAAGGGGAAAACAAATTAAACATAATTAAAGTACATTTCATTTCATTGCTTTTCTTGGTCAGTATATACTTATACAATATTAACACAAAAAGATCACCTGGCATATAGTGTTTTTCAATTACATATGCGCCCCAACATAATTTTAACATTCAAGCAGTATTCTATTATATGGATGTACTGAATTTTGCTGAACTCACTTTCCTTGATTGGTCATTCAGGTTTTTGGCAATGTTTTACTCTTGTATAAAACAGTCTAAAGATCATACCTGTAGTTAAATTTTTATGAATGTCTTATTTATTTCCTGGCATTGCTTTGTTAGAGAACATGCTGATTTCTAAGGCTTTTGATAAATGCTGACAAGTTGGCCACCAGAAACCTTATTCCAATTTACATCCCCACTGATGTTATATAAAAGTAACCTTTACTCCCAGAATAGCAGGCATTATCATTTTCTTTAAAAAAATCTCAAAAATTTGGAAGCCAAAACTCTACCTTTACAAATGTTTTAGAATATATTCATAACCTTATAATTTTATTAAAAAATGTATATATACTTATATTCATGTCTATATATTCCTATGTGTATATTTTAAATTCTAACACTAATGAAGTTAAACATTTTTCAATTGTTTCTCCTTTGATGAACTGCCTCATGTCACTTGCCCAATTTTTAAATTAGAATGATTCTCTTCTTATTTACTAATGAGTTATTTATATATTTTTACCTTCCAGTGTTTTATAATTTTTATATTATTAGCATGATGGCACCTTTTTACTTCCTTCCATTACCCCCTTTCCAACTGTGGTCTATTGATTGCAAAGAGTCCCCAGTTCTTCAACCCTCCTTGTATCTGTGCCCTTTGCACTATGACTTTGCAGCTCCTTCTGTCAAGAGATGAGTCTCTTTCCCCTTGCCTTGAATCTGTCCTGGCTCCATGACTTGTCTGAGCAACAGAAAGGGATGTAAGTGGCAATGTCCATTTCAAAGGCTTGGCAGACTTCTGCTCTCTCTCTCTCTCTCTCTCTTAGAACCCTGCTTCTGCCCTGGGGATAAGCCCTTGCTAGCCTGCTGAATGCTGAGAGACCTGTGGCCTGTTGCCTGAGCACATAATCAGACAACTGCCAGACTGGGGTGTGATGATGTCCTTAATCTCCAGACCTCAGTTGATCACAGATGCATGAGCAAGACCAGCCAAGAGAGCCCAGATCAGCAGAACTTTCTAGTTGTCTTACTGTGTTGTCAATAATAATACACAGTGGTGGTTGTAAGCCACAAAATTTGGGGGTGGTTTATTATGTGACACAGTTTTTCTTTTTGTAAAGAAAGTTAGGTGGAGAAGATTCTGGAATTATTTTTACTCTGCATAACTTAATTTTGCATGTGTTATCTCTTTTAATGCTTATTTGGTTATTTGCATTTTATGAATATATTTCTAGTTATGAAGTTTTCAATATTCACCACCATTTTATACAATGTGCTAATGTTTGAGTTCTCTATTTTGACTTATCTGTTGTTCTGCATAATGATGAGGAAAAAATCAAGACGTGGTACTGTTTTGAAATGATTCCGTTATGGTCATCATTTATTTTCACGTGTACTACAATTTTACAAGGTGGAAACAAGATATTGTGTTCATTTCATTTGTTTTAGGACTTCATTAGAATATGGGCCTTTTATATTGATTGAGATAATGATTATACTGAAGTTGTTGTAATTATTGTTATGTATTTGAAGAGTAAGTTAAAATTCAGTTCCCTAAAACAAAAATAAAAGGAGTAAATAAAAAATCCCTATTATGAAAAAAACTTTGTCTCAAATTTAACATTATATAACAACAATCAACTGAAGTTAAATTAAAATCTTAAATCAGAGCTTCAAATAAAGTAATAAAAAAAAACTTTTTAATGATAAAAACATACGTTTTCCAAGAAAGGATGTTTACCCTGGCTAATGTTTATATTCTTGGTATATTTAGGGCACTTGACTCTTCTCCAACTTTTGTGCTTATCTAGTAGAATGTAATGGCTTGCTCCTGTGTTGTATTCTCACTGTCTTGTGCCCATAATCAGAACTTCATAATCTCTTAAGGTTCCCTGTGGCCTCTGGTTTTAACTTTGATTTTAACCAAAACTGAATTAAAAATGTAGAGCTTATAACTTTATAATATTTTAGCAATTTTCTATCCCTAAAATCATAGGCACCCAGCTCACTGTGCCCATGGGCGGATTGGGTTCTGCTGGCCTGTGGGCAGGTCTCCCCGGGAGATGCAGGCGTTGGCCACTGTGTATCAGGCCTGTGCACAGTGACGGCAGGGGGCTGAGGACCTTGGGGGGAGTGTTGGTTTTGGCTACATCAGATAAAAGAAAGTCAACAAAACTGGATATTGCCCTGGAAAAGGTATGACAGAGATTCAGCACATAAGTTTTGTATTCTAAAGCCTGGATTTTAATCCAATTTACTTCTGCCACTTTTTAGGGTGTGTTTTACATCTCTAAGACCTCCACTTCCCCATCCACATATTAGATATAATGGTAGGGCTGTTTTGACAACCACATGTAGTAATGCATAATATCTAATAAGTGCTCAAGTTTATAAGGTCTTTTTAAAAATAATCACCTGTGAATTTCTTTTATTTTTATTTTTTATTTTTTTAAAGACTTATTTCTCTCCCCTTCCCTCCTATTGTCTGCTCTCTGTGTCCATTTGCTGTGTGTTCTTCTGTGTCTGCTTGCATTCTTGTCAGCGGCACTGGGAATCTGTGTCCCTTTTTGTTGCGTCATCTTGCTGAGTCAGCTGTGTGCAGTGCCACTCCTGGGCAGGTTGCGCTTTTTTCATGCGGGGTGGCTCTCCTTGTGGGGCACACTCCTTGCGTGTGGGGCTCCCCTACACGGGACACCCCTGTGTGGCACAGCACTCCTCGCGCACATCAGCACTGCACGTGGGCCAGCTCACCTCACGGGTCAGGAGGCCCTGGGTTGAACCCTGGACCTCCCGTGTGGTAGGCGGACGCTCTATCAGTTGAGCCAAACCCGCTTCCGTGAATTTCATTTAATGCAGCTTTGAATATATCCCTTAATTGTGTTATATATTATCTTTTTGTTCTGTTCTAAGTAATGCACGTGTTGTTCCTTACCTTCAGGCCAATTTAAAGGGCTGTGTAGCTAGAGACCCCTAAAGAAGAAAAATTCTGAAACTTCCACTTTAAAAAAAAAAAAGCCTTTTATTGTAGTAACATATATAAAGCTCAAAAACCTCCCCCTTTTTTATTAGAGAAGTTGTGGGTTTACAGAAAAATCATGCATAATATACTGGGTTAACCTAAAATTTCCCCCTTCAACCTTATCTAAATACATAATTCTGTCCTATTAATTACATTCACAGTGTTGTGCTACCATCATCATGTCCATTTTCCCCAAACCTTTCCAACATCTCAAACAGAAACTGTACATTTTAGGCCTAAACGCCCCCTTTTCCTTATTCAGTAATCTGAATTTTATTATATTAATAGTTTCTGGCTCCATGAATTTGCTTATTCTAGGTATGTCGCCTAGGGGAGATCATACCATATTTGTCTTTTTGTGTCTGGCTTATTTCACTCAACATGATGTCTTCAAAGTTTATCCCATGTTGTCACATGCATCAGAACATCATTCCTTTTTATGGCCGAGTAATATTCCATTGTCCATATATATGCATATATACTGCATTATGTTCATCCATTCATCTGTTGATAGACACTTGGGTTGCTTCCTCCTTTTGGCTCTTATGAATAATGCTGCTGTGAATGTTGATGTACAAATCTGCCCAAGTCCCTGCTTTGAATTATTTTTTTAACAAAAATCAGTTTTATTGTTATATATTAATGAAGCATATGTTAATTAACCATAAATCCATCCAAAGAGTACAATCAATGGTATTTGGTATAATCACATATTTGTGCATCCATCACCCCAATTATTCCCAGAGCACTTTCATTATTCCAATAATAGTAATAACAAACAAAAAGCAAACCTCATCACCTCTCCATACATAGCTGCTATTCTTTTTCCTTCTCTCTAGTATATTTGTATTTATATTTTGTAAAAACAGTCTTATATATGCAATAACCCCCATATTTGTTTTACATAGGTTGTTTTTTTTTAATAATACTTAAAAACTTTTTTTAGATACTTAGATGACATAAATGTTACATGAAAAATGTAGGGGATTCCCATATCCCCACTCCCTACCCCTCCTACAGTATCCCACATTAATAACATCCTTCATTAGTATGGTACATTTGTTACAATTGATGAACACATATTGGAGCATTGCTACCAAGTGTGGATTATAGTTTACATTATAGTTTAAATTCTCTCCTGCATGATTTTGTAAATTATGACAAGATATATAATGGCCTGTATCTGTCATTGCAACATCATTCAGGACAATTCCAATGTCTTGAAAATACCCCCATAATGTACCTATCTTTCCCTCTCCCTCCCCTCAGAAGGTCCAGTGATAAAAATTCTTCCATTGTTAGAATAACAATAAGTGCAGAGTAGAATAACAGTCTGCTCTAGTCCATTGTTCATTCCCCAATCCTGAAACTTCTGGCTTTGAATTCTTTTGCGCGTACATCAAGAAGTGGGATTGCTGGGTCATATGGTAATTCTATGTTCAGTTTTCTGAGGAACTGCTAAACTAATTTCCATAGCGGCTTTACCATTTTACAATTCCACCAACAATGTGTAAGGGTTCTGATTTCTCTGCAACCTCATCAAGACTTACTCTTTTCTGTTCTAATAAGTAATCCTACTTGACATGGGTTTTGATTTGCATTTCCTTGATGACCAGTGCTGTTGAGCATCTTTTCATATGCTTATTGACTGTTTGCATGTTTTCTTTGGCAAAATGCCTCTCCAAGTCATATGCCCATTTTTAAATAGTTTTTTCTTTTTGTTGAGTTGTAAGATTTCTTCATATATTCTAGATACTAAAACTTTATAAGAAATATGGTTGGCAATTATTTTCTCCCATTCTGTAGGTTGTCTGTTTACCTGTACAAAGGATAATGTCCTTTGTACAAAAGTGTTAAACTTTGATGAAGTCCATTTTATGTATTTTTCTTTTGTTGTTCCTACTTTTGGTATCCTAAGAAATCACTACCATATCCAAACTCATGAAGTAGCCCCCGATATTTTCAGGAGTTTTATAGCTTTAGCTCCTATGTTTAGGATTTAGAGTAAATTTTTATTTATGGAATGAGACAGGGGTCTGTCTTAGTTGTCAGGCTGCTATGATAAATATCACACAATGGGTTGACTTAAACAACAGGGATTTATTGGCTCATGGTTTTGATGCTAAAAGTCCAAAATGAAGATTTTGGTAAGATTTATTTTCTCTCAGATTCTTTATGTTCTGGTGCTGGCTACTGGCAATCCTGGGGGTTGCTTGGATTGTTTATCTGCCTCCCATCAAATGGCGATGTCCTCTCTTTTCTGGTGTGTAACTTCTGGGTTCTCTTTATAAGGTCTCCAGGAATCCTGATTAAGGCCCACCCTGATCCTTTGTTTCACTGCAACTTAAAAGAACATTGCCAAAGTTTCCTCTTTATAATGGGTTCACAACCACAGGGTCACAGATTAAGTACACATGCTTTCTGTACATAATTTAACCTACTACAGTGTACAACTGTATTTTTTGCCTGTGGATATCTAGTGTTCCCAGCACCATTTATTGAAGAGACCATTACCCCCCTCGCCAATGAATGTACTTGGCACCTTTGTTGGAAATCAGTTGGCCATAGATGTATGGGTTTATTTTGGAGGTCTCTGGTCTATTTTACTGGTCTATATGTCTAACATGATGCCAGTACCACACTGTTTTGAATATTGTAGCTTTGTAGTACTTCCACTTGTTTTGATGTTAAACTCCTTTGCTATTCCAGAGTAATCCTGTGGGATTCCATGGATGAAGACAATGATGCTCTTCCAATATTATATTGCAGGAAGAAATAGTCAAAACTAGAGCCTGGGGACCTCTGACTTCTATTTCAGTGCTTTTCCACTACCTCATGCTTTGCAAACCAATATGTGCTTTTTAGGCATTGAAAAATCATTTTTTCATGCAAGGAACAGTGCTAGGGAGGACACACCAAGATGGAGGAGGGCTCCTTCTGGCAAAGATCTCAGAGTCTGGGAGCCCAAAATGGACAATTAGGTTCCTTTTCCTTGTGGGTTAAATCAGAGGTGAACTTCAAGTACTCCAGGAGTGTAGAGTAAGAACTCAGAAGAGGTTTCCCAGCCAAGGTGGACTTGGTGGAGAGTCTTTAAGGGTGATTATTATCTAGGGAGAGATGGGAAAAGACTACTCTGGGCAGAGGAAAGGGCGTGTGCAGAGCCCTGGGATGGGAGGCAGAGGGGTGCACGGTGGCTCAGAGGAGGCTCATGTAGGGATCTTGGAGCAGCGTCACGTGTGTGGGGGGGTTGATGCCAGATGTGGCTGGAGACGGGAGGTGTGGTAGGTGCATTTCCACAGTCCCCGCACCCTTCTTCCTAAACATGGGTGGCTGCTGTGACTAGTCAACATGGCACCCCTGGACGGACCTGCCTCGGGGCTCTGGGTTGGGGTCTGGGTCCCCTCAGCAGAGAAAGGGAAGCCAGATCAGCATCTGCCAGCAGTGTGCCTGGCTCCAGAGGTGCCATCAATCTGCTGATTCATAAGCACTGAACATCAATAAAAATAATCAAAGGAAACCAGCGGCCCATAAACAACAGTAACTCCAGGACTGGTGGGATGCGAGGGGTTGGGGAATATTAGAGCAACACGTTTGAAAACTTGGACAAAGCCCCAAGGTAAAATGTGTTTTCTATATTAGTAACAGATGCTGATCAAAGGATCAAAACTGTAACGGCTTAATCTTATATTTTGGGGTTGGAGGGGGGGAGACCATGTTTTTTCCTCTTCTGTGCATTTCATCTTGGAGATGTGCCTTCCCTCCTGGATGTTTTTAGGACTTTTCCTGGTGAGCTCTGTCCCCAGCATTGGGTATCTTAGGCTGGGTAAGTCTCATATACTCGCTTCTATGACCTTTGGTGCAAGAATTAAGATTCCCTACCTCCCTGCTCATGGCCTTAAAATTCAAATAATAGGCACTTGGATAATCCAGCTCAGTGATCAAATCTAGACTGGCTTGTTTGGAACTATATTAGGGAACAGACTGCTGCCAATGCTGTGAAAAGGGAGCGACACTGACTCCACATGTTTGACACCAAAGGATCATCCTGTACCTAGTGTGTCTTTTAGAATCACTTTCCTGGTTTTCTTAGCCAAGTTAACTAGTGGTATCCGATTCTCCCCTTCACCATTTGCTCTGTGTACAAGGCTTACCATCCAAAGTCTTGATACACTGTACAACCCGTACTTATCTATTCTGATATCTTAGTTATCTCACTTCATATTTTATTTATATAGCACACATGGAATGGGTTGAGTTGTGTCCCCCTCTAAAATATGTCCAAGTCCCAACCCCTGGTACTGTGAATGTGAACTTATTTGGAAATAGGTCTTTGCAGATGTTATTAAGGCTCTTGAGAGCCTACGTGTCTTTAGGATGGACCTGAAATACAATGACTTGTGTCCTTGTAAGGAAAGGACAGAGGACACAGATGGAAGGAGCCCCGTGATGACAGAGGCAAGGATCGAAGTGATGTGACAAGCCAAGGAACCCCTAGAAGTGGAAAAAGGCCAGGAAGGCATGTGGTCCCGTGGACTTTCCAGCCTCCAGGACTGTGAAAGAACACATTTCTGTCCCTTTAAGCCACCCTGCTTGTGGTCATCTGCTACAGCAACCCCAGGAAGCTAATAGGTATGAGGAGCTGGGCAGGCTTTCAAGCACTTACAAGTGTCCACTCGTTTAATCTTCATAACAGCCCTACAAGGCAGGTACTATTGAATTCTGCTCTGCTGATGTAAAAACAGGGCCAATGAGGTTTATAAATTACCCAAGGCTTGTGCATGGCAGAGTGACGCACACCCAGCCTGGTGCAGGGTCTTTGTTTTGAACCACTCCCCAGTGCTGCCTCCTTGAGACTGACAGATTTGGCCATTCCATGTTGTCCTGCTTGCCCACCTTGGCACCAGGTTGGAAGCCACATCTATTATCCTCATGGGATCTTCCAGTGGGATTAAGGCTGACCACAGGCCCGGGCTGGCCTGGCCAGCTCATGGTCTTGCAGAGAGGTTGCATTTTGGCCTGCTTGCCTGGTCTCGGCCTTTGCAGGGTCATGAGGCCAGGAGTGAGGAGCAGAAAGTGGCTTTTCCCTCCTTGTTTGCCAATACCTTTTGGGCCCTGAGCCAGCCACGGCAGGAAAGTGCCAGCCTCCTGGGCCTGCCACCACACCAGGGGTCCTTTTCCTGGAAACTGGCAAGGGAAGGCCAAGAGAGGAAGAGCTTAAACTCCTGCTGCATCTACCCTGACTGCCACTTACCCCCCACCACGATCCCAGAGTTCAGGGCAAAACTGCCCATGCTCTTTTAACAACCCCTTGGAAACACTGTGATTCTTTGCTGGGACCTGACTGGGCTTGGTGGGCAGGGACCGTTCTCCGTCACTCCATGCACTGTGACTGGGAGCAGGACTGCAGGATGGGGCTTTCTGGATGGTGACTTGGAAGAGGCAGATCCCTCATGTTGATTCTGTGCTCAGGACACTGAAGTGACTTGCTTTGCTGAGTTCAGGATGGGACTCGAGTGATTCCCTTTTGCTTCCAGATCATCCAGCCAACAGATTATAGTCAAACCAGGTTCTGTGCTAAGCACAGGGGATCCAGAGACAAACAAGCCACAGTTCCTGCCTCGTGGAGCTCCCCATCTTCCAGGGAGAGCAGATAGAGGAACATTTTATGTGGCAGACTGGGAATTGCTTTGATGGTAGTAAACAAAGTAGGAGGGACAGGTTGCCTACTCCAGGACCTGACACCTGTACTGGGTGGATGGATGGGGGTTACCTGGGCAGAGAAAATGAGACTGTTCTAGCACAGGGACAGGATATGGAAAAGTACAAGCAAGGGAGAAAACATTCCTGAGTATTGCCTAATGTGACAGTCATAATATGAAGACTTGTTAAATCAGATGGATGCTTTTGTGAGAAAATGATGTCTGGTGCTGCACTAGCCACTTTGTGATCATGAGGCTTTAAGCCTGAGAGCTAAAACCAATACTTTGGGAATGTTTTTTGAAGTATTAAATATCCTTATGATCTAAGCCTCTCTTTTTAATTTATTTTTTACTTTCAGCTGAAAAGATATTAACTGATACAGCTGTGAAAGGGAATTTGGCATTTATTTTAAGAGCAACAGGAAACCATGAAATGTTGGTTTAAGCAGTGTGCTGTCTTTAGGTACGGTTGTACCTGTGAAGGTTATGTGGCTGTGTATGTTTGTATTTGAGTGTCTGTGTGTGTTTTTCCAACATTACATACTCTAGTTAATCAGTCTAAATACGGAGCAGTAGATGTGGACACATCTCTGTCCCATGTCACCTCCCTGAACATACAACCTGTGAGCACAACCCCCCAGACAAGCCCCACTTGTGCAAATGTCCACTAGGAGGATGCCAGCCTCTTCATACCTGCCCCGCCACTTTGGAAAACTTTTAAAGTTCATCAGTATTTATGAAGTTAATACTTACACTGAAAAGGTTTCTTTGATGTGGGAGTGTTTTCGAAGTCTTGGTGACCTATATTGCGATGTACTCTGTGTACGAGGTGAGGCAGGGACCGGCTGGGGAATTACCCGTGTTTAATGAACACTAAAATTAGAATTTGACTGAAATCCACAGAAACGGCTCGACAGCAAGTTCGAGATGCCCCTGGGGAGCTGTGGGCAGCTCAAATTTACCCACAGGCGTTTTTGAAATGTTTTTTTTTTTTTTTTTTTTGAATCAGCATAGTTGGCTCTTTTGAGCCGAGAATGCTGCTTGCTCTCAAAGCCCCGTCTCTGCCCTCCCCGCTCCAGCCGCCTGGCACTGCTGCTCCGGGGACGACTAAGTGCCGCTGTGGTCAGCGCTGGTGAGTCCAGGGCACGGACACAGCCGTGGTCTGCTTCCCCAGGGGCCCGCTCCCAGACTCCTCATGGAAGGTTCTTGGCGTCACAGCATGTGGTTCAGTCGTCCCCAGGAAGGGGGTCTTGGGGTAAATTTTGATGTTCTGAAAGGCTTCATAGAAATCATCCTTTTTACCCACCAATATGGTAACAGAGGCCCCAGGGAATAAATGAGCCTAGTGTGGGTGATTTCCCCAGGAAGCAGAAAGGAAAAAAATAAAACGTTGAGTCCTGGTTGATAACAAGTTTGGGGTCTATAGATTTAGTCCAGCTGCATCATCTCAGAGTCCCAAGGAGGGGAAGCAGCTCGCAGTCAGTGGCAGAAACAAATTTAGAACCCAAACCTCTCATTTCCCAGCCCAGGGTGCCAGGTTAGGGTCCCTTCCTCTAGTTTATACACTAATGTCATACTAGCTGCATTGAAATGATCAGGAAGCAGTTTTATATACTTGTGTAATTATAAACCTTTGCTATGGTTCTTCTAAGTTAAAAAATCGTTACAAAAATGCTTGCTTTAACAATTAAAAAGAAGAAAACATAAATAATCCCTCCCTACTTATCTCTAGTCTCTACCCCTAGGGAACCAATGTCACCATTTGATGTATGGTGTTCTGCAACTCTTCCTATTCTGACATAGACATAAATATATAGACATATATCTGTAATTTGTAATGGGATATACTCTTTATACAGCATTCTGCTTATTTACAGTACATCAACGGCATCTTTCCTTGTTTGTGTACATTGCCCCATTCTTCTTAATCTTCCATAATATTCCAGTAACATGGGTATACCAAAATCTATTCACCATTCCTTTGTTCAATTCATTTGCATTTTCAAATATGTCTCCAAAGTATCCTTTTCTTTGCCCATCTATACTAACCTGGCACAGTGCTTCTCAAACTTGAGTGTGTAATAATCACCTGGAGATCCTATTAAAACTCAGATTCTTGGGCCCTATTTCCTCAAGTGATTAGTAGGTCTAGGGTGAGACCTGGGAATTTGCATTTCTAAAGCTCTCACGTGGTACAGTGGTGCTGGGCCACAAACTATTCTCTGCCCCAGGCCAAACTTAATCCATTGACGGGTGGTGGGTGAAATTTGCTCCTAAGCCACTTGCATTACCGTGACCACTCATTCCAGACTCTAATCTGTTCTTCATGGTGCTGGAGTGATCTTTGGAAAAGTAAGCTCACTGAGCTGCTTATTGCTGAAAACCCTTCATTACGAGCCCATTGTTCCTGCCATTAAGACAGATCTTTACATGATCTGCCAGGCCTTGCCCTACTCCTCACCCCACCGTCCTCTGAGGCCTTCACTATTAGCTTTCTGCTCTCAAGCCACTGTGGTCTTTGGTGGCATCCTCTATTGCCATGCTCCCAGCAGCTTCAGGGCCTTTGCACATGCAGTGCCTGGTTCTGAGGGTCTTCGCTCCTGTCTTCTCCCTTGCACTCAGGAGACATTCAGAAGATGGGTGTTAGAGGACTGAGGAAATGAAGTCCTAACCATTCCTATGGGCTTGCAGATTCGAATCGGCTCTGATGGCCTTCTGGGGAGCCAGCATGAGGAGATACTACCTACTTCGTGGTCCAGGTTCTCCAAGGTCAAATAGAAACCACCTGTGCTCTCCTGGTGCTCAGACGCTATGCTCCTCTGAGTTCCAAAGTATAGCATTATTTCCAGAGATATCATCACTGTGTGCCATGCTGCCTGTCTTTGAACACAGTCTGGATGCTGCTGAAGGGCCTTTGTTGGCCACTGCTGGAGAGCAGTGGTCCAGGTGGTAGAAATGTCTCCCTGTGTATCTGGTTTCGTATCCACAGGCCCCCTTCCCATGCTCCCACCTTCCTCTCTGCTTTACCTGTCTTGGACATATCCCTCTGCCTCCTTAGGTATCCATGTAATTCATTCTTGCATTCTGTACATTAAAACCTACCAGAAGAAATGGGTAAACTGGAACTATTCCCCATGCCCACCCAAATCATAACTCATTTAAAATGCTCAGATGGTTTAGTTATCCCATTTAGGACTGAGCTAGGTCCCATGCTTCAGATTCCAGCTTGAACTGAAATCCTCAGGGAAATCACCCATGACCCCTCAAAACCAGTTTAGGACTCTCCTCCCTATTATATGGCCTCAAACAAGTAGTTGTTGAATGTATTATTACCGTGATTAAGTACCCATGTATTTGTTTAATGTCTCTCCCACACTGGGCTGTAAACTATTTTAGGACAGAAATGATGATTATCTTTGTGTTTGCTGCTTTTGTTTTCTTCCCCTCTCCTCGTCCAGTGCCTTGTACATAGTAGATGCTCATTACACATTTGTTGCATGCATGCAAGGATTTATAAGCTACCCATCTTTTCCAGTATATTCTCTCTCCAGCCCTTTATATACACTCTGCGCGAGACTGCAGGGTCCTATTACCTAGATAATACCAGCCCTTTTAAGAGTCTCTGCCTTTGCATGGGATTCTCTCTCCCTGGAATTTTCTCTCCTTCCCCTATTCCCTTTCTCAGCCTGGAGGGTGCTTTCCTGTTTTTCCTGACTCTTAAAGGCTGAGAGTTTCACACTGGGTTTGAATTACAGGCATCTCCCACTTCATGTCAGTAGTCTGTTCCCAAACCTGACATTCTGCTAAAAAATGTTAACTAGGGATCTATATCCTATAATTTTAAATAGAAAAAATGATACAGCATTATGTCAACCTCAAACTCTTAACTAATTTCTTAAAATAAAACTAAGACTCAGTGAAACACCTGTATATATGGCAATCATACTAGAATGTAAAATGTTGAAAGCTTTGCTTGTTCAACACCGAACAACTAATGTGGGTGTTATGAATCAGTCGCCTTGTCTACAGTGACATGGAGATGTACTCTTTTGCCCCAGCCACATCTGAGACATACTTCTCATTTGATTCCTCTTAGCTAGCTTTTCAAAATATCTCCATGTCATTCTGATGCTTTTCCAATTACATTTGGACAGACTCCATTCTTTTTATACATACTGGTTTTTTTTGTTTCATTTTTTTAATATATTATGCTGATTATTGGGGATTTAAACATTTTCCTGTGTAAACATAAGTGGAATAATGTTGTATTGGGAAATATTTACATTCTCTGAAGGTAGGGTATTAAAAACTAAAGGCATTCTGTTAGAAAAATGTTAACAGGGTAGGTATTTTCTCTGAAAAACAACAAAAACATACTTTTCCCTCCTCCAAACCCAGACAATAATGCAGCACTTGGAGAACTTTCTCTTTTCAATGGTTCATAGGCTCCTCCCCCCTGATTTTGGGGTTCAGTGGTTCTGGAGATATAGGGGAGGGACCCTGGAATTGATCTGCAGGTGTTTCAGATGAACTACTAAATTTGAGAATCACTGATTAAAGTTATGTTCTCTGCTAACTAGTCCTTGAGTCTTTCAATAATGGGTTTCTTGCTTCTCTTTATGCCAGGGGTCCTGAAATGGAGACTGGTATAACTGAGTTAAGTAGTATTGATGCCTGGCCTTCAGAAGTGTTTGCAAGGAGCCCGGCTTTTTTGAAGACTCTCCTTGCTGGGCCTGCTGCAGTGCCGGGCTTAAGAGACTCCTTTGAGGGCATTTCTTGACAATGTATTTTGTGCAAAACACTCTGTCTCTCCTGAGTCTGGCAGGCTTGGTGGTTTTGCAAGACTAAGTTTCTTGAAGCATCTGTGAGTGCTGAGTGAAGCCTGATCCTCGCTATAATCGCTGTTGTCATCTGATTCTCATATCCTGTCCACCCCAGGGCCAGGTCAAGCTGCCCCCTTCCTAAGCTCTTGCCTCCAGGAAAGCTTCCTGCCCTTGACCTTGGGGCCCATCAGCTTGCACTTCATTTTGCCTCTCTAGGAAATTCAGGGTAGCATCTGGGGCTCTCACCTTTCGTTTTATTTTCACTAAATCCTGCTGGGGCTTCTATTTTGATTCCTGTGTTTGAGGTGCCCAGGCTGTTTAAGAGGAGCCTTCCTCCAAGGAGTGAGACTGCTGTCCCCGTGTGGCCACCTTGCAGCATTTACCTGGACATGCTGGGGTGAATTCCTCTTCCATTCCTCCCCCTGCCTTCAAGTCACACACATGACAGCACAGGTGCACACGGGCCACCGGTCAAGTAGAAAAGAGTGGGGAAAGGTTGATTTGCATATATTTTTAAGTCGCTGGCTTTTTTAGCATCAGTTACTTTCTTTTCTTATCCATAGGTCTTTTTAGTGCTCACTGTTGTCTGCCAAATATGAATAATGGGCTTTTTTTTTTTTTTCTGCAGTATTCTGTCCCTGCAGTCAGACTTCAAACTTTTTGAGAACGGGAGTGGGTCCCATCCATTTCTAACCCCGATGCATGAGAGTGCTCAGTGACTGCTCGCTAAATAAAATGTTGTCCCCGGGATCCTGAAGACATGCCATCGACACCCAGCAAATTAAAAAGGAAGATGCAAAATGCCAAGGCCTGTTCTCTCAAAAGGTCTTAGAGTTGCCAGTTGACAAACAGACTTAAGGAAACCAAAGCAGCAGCACGCTCATGGCCAGGGGGCTGCTTCAGGAGCCGTGCTTGGAGGCCAGTCTATTTCTAAGGTGACGTCCCCTCACCTTGCCTTCCTCCTGAAAATGGAGGAGCCCACTTGGAGCAGAGACCTGACGGCCACTCTCCCCACCCCTCTGGTGCTGGTCAGGCCAAATCTGCACCTGTCACCACCTAGCTTCGTGTCTGCAGCCCAGGCGTCTTTTTATTTTGCTTAACATTCTGACTCCCCTCTCCAAGTCAGCATTTCTCTCTGCCCCAGACACTACTTCCTTGTACTCCCATCCTGATTAAAATCTGCTCACCTTTCAGATCTCAGCTTAGGTATCACCTCCTCCAGGAAGCCCCTCCTGACTTCCCTGCCCTGTCCCTTCTCTGTGTTACTGTGGCACCTGTTCTTCCCTTTCCTCTGTGGCAATTTTCCATCTTGGTAGACGTGGAGATGTTCTGACTGCATCCCCCTTTAAGGAAAGATGATGCCCAGGAAGTGTGGACAGCACATAGACAGATTTTCCAGGGTTCCCTCAGATGCAGTGTCACCTTGGCCAGGACAGCCTGTGACGGGGCAGCCTCGACTGAGAGCGGCGGGATGCAAAGAGCAACTCACTCCAGAGCCACCTGCCAAGGCTGGCCGAGCCCTGGTTGAGCCTGCGTCCCAGCTTCGATTCTCTCTCCACCCATTCTGCTTCCTTCCTCTCCCTTCACAGGGGTTGAATCCTAACAAACAACGCGCCCCTCAAACTCCACCTCACTGTTTCCGAAAAAGCTACCCAACTTGTTGTCTGCCTGCCTCTGGGATGGCCAGCAAGTCTTGTTCACTATGGTATCCCAGCCCCCATTACATGGCAGAAAGGAAATATTCGGTGATGGACGGATGGACTGACTGAATTTGGATCATTCCAAAGGTGCCTCAGATGCTCGTTTCCCCAGGCCGTGCCAGGGGTCCCCTTGCTGCCCGTCACCCCTGCCTCCTGAGCTGCCAAGCCCTCTCCCCGCGGAGACCTCCACTGTAACCGCGTCTCTTCCCTTTTGTTCTCCATCCCTGCCTGTCCCGGGGAAGGCTGCGCAGGGGTGCTGAGCAGCCCACAACAGACAACCCCTTTTATTCCTTTTGACGGCCTCAGGGAAGTTTGATGGGCTATTTCCATAATCGATGAGGGAGCCCTGTCACCCCAAACATGGAGTCTTTAAAGAGAATAGGTTTATGTAAATTAGATATTGATGGAGTAATGATTCATTGGCCCTGAGCCTTTGTTAATATGCAATTGTAGTAAGAGAGATACATTTATAATTATTTCAGTTAATTGTTCAAACAAGCACTGGGGACTTAATTGCACAGAGTAATTGAAGAGCTTCGGTGTTAGGATGATTCCTTTCCAGAGTAAAATCAGAGTTATTTAACTAGTTGGATTCCCAGGCTGAGGGAGGAGGTGAAGTCGATCCTTTGAGCTCCTTCTGTCTCTGAACGAGAGACAGTGTCTTCTCAGATTCTCGGGTAGTTCCATGTTCTCAGAGGCAGTATGTATAAAGCTAAGAAATATGGCCTTTGAGTTTGGACAAGTTCCTCCTTTGCCACTTAAAGAGCAAGTCATCGGGGGCAGGTTATTTAGCTCCCTGATCTGTAAAATGAGAGTAATAACGCTTAACTGATGCTGTGGTGGGAACAATAAATGAGGTGGCTCCCGTCTGCCCTGAGCTCGGTCCCAGCTTCGATCTCTCTCCACACAGGGCAGAGCAGGCAGTCGTAAGGGTGGGTCGTGGGTGGTGCCCGGTGCCGCCACCCAAGGACGGATGTGTGGGCTGCTGGACACTTGGGAGCTCAGGAACGGGAAGTGTTTGGTGGGGGAAGGGTGTCGAGGGCCTGGCTTCGAGTTTATTTAAAACATTGAAATTTGAACTGATTGCAAGAACGTGTTGTAGACCGTTTGGGAAGTGAAAGCAGTGATGGTCATCCTCTTCGGAGGAGCTGCTTTTACTTTTGGTTTCACACCTTAAGATGATTCCTTCTGCAGGACGTGACTATGAATTCTAACTTTCTCTTATTTACCTTGGCTTCAACTCTAAAACCACACACACACACACACACACCCCAGAATCAACAATACTGTAGGGGAGAAGGAGGTGGATGGCTGTTGTGTGTTGGGGGGGTGCAGTTCTTTCCAATAGCCAGTGGGTCTCTGTCCTGCTCTCCTGAAAGTGGACACTGTCCGGCCAGGAGGCCGCAGGATGAGCTGGTGCTGAGCAGGGTGAATCGGGCCTGAGAAAGGCCACCTGAGCAGCCGAAGTCCAGGTGCAGGGAGAGGGGCTGAACTTGCTACGGTGTTCAGAGGATGGGCTCTGGAACCAGTCCAGGCGTTGCTACTTCCAAGCGTGTGGTCTTGGACAGATGCTCTAAGCTGTCACTACCTTGATTTCCCTGTTAGTAAAATGGAACCTCATAGAGTTAAATGAGGCACAAATGGGATCTTACAAGGAAAGCATTTAGCACAGTGCCTGGCCCACTGCAGGCTCGCAGGCATGCGGTGGTGGTGGTGATGGGGGGCTTTGGGGTGCTGTGCTGGGCTGGGCAGTCTGGAAGTTTCCACTGAGGGGTAACCCTTCCACACCTTGCCCCATAAACTCAACCTCAGAGCTGTCCAGGGAGAGCACTGACCCGGCCTAGCCATGTGCAGCAGCCATGTCCAGCGTTTATCCCATAGACCTCCTGGCTATCAGACCACCCTCCTGGATGAGAGCAAGCAGTTCCTTCAGCTGGAACCCTTCCTTTCACATGGTGCATTGTGCTGCCTTTTCATCCCCTCCAGCCAAAATTTCAGAACAGAGAGAGCCTGGGCACAGGGACATTCTCTTCCTGGTAGGCGAACCATCGGGAACACTGGTTTATTGTTGGGGTTACAGCACAGGCTGAGCAATGAATACATCTATGTTGGGAGTGACTCTGCTCACTCTTCTCACTCCGGTGGTGTGGGTCTCAAAGAAAACTGCTGAGGGCTGTTCTCTGCAAACTGGAGGCTTGCCCCAGGGCCATCACACTGAATCTCCTCATCAGTCTATCAAGTGGGTATTTTTTATTATCCCCATTTGCAGGTAAGGAAACTGAGGCACAGGATGGTGATGGTGATACGTAATTTGTATTTTTGAGCCATATTTTCCATTTCCTGGAACACTGGGATTTCCTTTTTTAAAAACATATATTTTATAACCCATTCACCAAGGCTCAGAATTCCACAGAGCTACTTTGAAGGCTTCCATCTCTTTAAAAAAGCCAAACAACTTGGTGATAAGGCTGGGATGTGTATGAACCCTTCCTGAAGCTTTTCCAAGCAATGGACAGCCCCAAGTGAACTGGTTTTTTCACTGTGGAGTCGTGGATTGGGGTGTGGATTAGGGTCCTGTAACAGGTGTGACACCAAGGTGTTGGCAGGGTCACGCCCCTCCCAAGGCTCCGGGGGAGCGTCCTCCCTTGCCCCCTCTGGCTTCTGGTGCTCTTGCAGTTCCTTGGCTTGCAGCTGCATCCCTCCAGGCCCTGCCTTGCCTGCACATGGCCGCCTTCCCTTATGTCCCTGTTTGTCTGCCTTCCTGAATTTCCCTGTCCTTACAAGGACACCAGTCTTTTGAGTTAGGGCCCATCTACTCCAGCATGACCTCATCTTTTTTTATTTTTATTTTTTGTCTTTGTTTTTTAAATGTCACATTAAAAAAATATGAGGTCCCCATATCACCCTACCCCCCTCAACCCACTCCTCCCTCCATAACAACAACCTCCTCCATCATCATGAGACATTCATTGCATTTGGTGAATACATCTCTGAGCACCGCTGCACCTCATGGTCAATGATCCACACCAAAACCCACACTCTCCCACAGTTCACCCAGTGGGCCATGGGAGGACATACAATGTCTGGTAACTGTCCCTGCAGCAACACCCAGGACAACTCCAACCCCCGAAAATGCCCCCACATCATATCTCTTCCTTCCACTTCCTACCCCCAGCAGCCACCATGGCCACTTTCTCCACACCAATGCCACATTCTTCAATTACTACTAATCAACAATAGTTCATGAATAGAATATCAGTAAATCCACGCTAATCCATACTCTATTCCTCCATCCTGTGGACCTTAGAATGGTTGTGTCCACTCCACATCTATATCAAGAGAGGGCTTAGATTCCATGTGGATGCTGGATGCAATTCTCCTGCTTGCAGTTATAGGCACTCTTGGCTCCCTGGTGTGGTGGTTGACCTTCTTCACCTCCATGTTAGCTGAGTGGGGTAAGTCCAATAAACCAGAGTGTAGGAGCTGAAATCTGTTGAGGCTCAGGGCCTGGTTATCACATGGTCAGTCCAGAGATTCAGGTCCCCTGGATATACACTAAACCCCAGCACCAACTACAGTTCTGGTAAAAGTAACAGGAGAGGCTTGTGGACAAAGATCACATCTGAGTCCAGCTCCATCATATAGAAACACAAACTCCAAAAAAGGCCTGCTGACATGGCATTGAACTCCATCTGCCATGACCATAGAATCTGTGGGTCTCTGTAGCCCTCAGCAGAACCAATACCTGGGGTTGTATCTACTTTATCTGTCTCTGGGACTCTGCTGAGGTGTGCATAAGGGGAACCCCTCTGATAATCTTCCGGCTCTTTTTGGAGACTCTTAGCCAAATAAACTCATTTGTCCTTTCCATTTCCCCCTTTTATTCAGATCAAAAAGCATTTTTAACTCCTGGTATTATATGTAGACTGAGATATTCTGCTGGTCTGAGTTGACCCTTTTATTCAAGGTCATTTTCTAGTTACATCATCAGCTGGTACTTGGTAGTAATCCCTTGGTGCCAGGGAGGCTCATCCCTGGGAGTCATGTCCCATGCTGGGAGGAAGGCAACACATTTACATACCGAGTTTGGCTTCGAGACTGGCCACATTTGAGCAACATGGAGGCTCTCAGGAGGTAACTCTTAGGCAACCTGCAGCTCTAGGCCTTGTTCTTATTTTAGGTGCACAGGTTTACAAGCATAGTCATTAGTATCAAGGGCTCATTGTTGGACCTTCCTTCTTTTTTGGCCTTTGCTGTTGGACTTGGGGGATTGTTGCTGTTCCTTTAGGGACTGTGATAGAGCTACCCTGGCTAGGAACTCAGCACTCCCTCAGTTGTTTTTAATTGTAACCACTATGAAAATAGCCAAACATTTTTATGTACCCTGGATATATGCCCTGGAGAACTCCCTGCCAACCATATGTCCCCTGTCAATAACATCCCACACCAGTATTCCTCCCCTGCCATTGTTGAACCTCTCTGTCATCCAAAACTTCTTCAAAAATGAAGCCCAATATATTGCCAGGTTCCATTAATAGTAAAATGGAATACAGTGATGAGTTTAAAGGTTAGATATAGAATACATATTAATTTAGAAAAATTAAGGTAAAAATAAATTGGGGTATCAAAAAATTTAAAAATGCAAAAGCTTTGTTTTTGAAGACCTCACCTTAATGTAGGTGATGACATTGGGAAAGACTGTATTTCTGAGTGGTGTTCTTTTTCCATCTTTTTACTTTCAGTTGACCTGTGTTTTTATATTTGAGGGACATCTCTTACAGACAGCACATACTTGGGTCTTGCTTTTCTATTCTGACGATCTGTGCCTGTTTGATTTGGTGTGCTTAATTCGTTAGCAATTAATGTTGTTCTTTATCTGATTGGTCTTCTGGTTCACTTTTGTTTTCTGTTTTATTTTTGTTCCTCTGTTCCCTTCTTTCTTACCTTCTTTGAGGTGTTTGAAATATACATATATATTCAAATTCATTTTTCTCTGTTGGCTTTTAGCTAAACATCCTTGTATTATATTCTTAGTGGCTGCTCTAGGTATTCGAATCTACATTGCTTACTATGTACATTCTACTTAATGTATCACTTCCAAAAGAATGTGAAAACCTCAAACTGTGTAGGCCCATTTATCCCCACCCCATTCTTTGTTAGGTTTTTGTAAGTATTATATCTACATATGCTATAATCCCTCAAACACAACTTTATAATATTTGCTTTAAACTAGAGGTTGAAAAACTATAGTCTACAGGCCAAATCTGGCCCATTTCCTATTTGTAAATAAAGTTTCATTGGAGTGCAGCCATGCTCAATCATGGCTACTTTTGTGTAATAGCAGCAGAACTGAGTCATTGCGACTGAGACCATATGGCCTATAAACCCTCAAATATTTACTATCCGGCCCCTTACAGATAAGGCTTGTTCACCCCTGCTCTAAATAACCATATGTATTTTAAAGAAATCAAAAGGGGAAGAAAGGCTTTTATGGACCCCCAGACTCTTCCCATGTAGGGGTCTCTTCCTTTCTGAAGACCTGGGTTTCCCTTCAGCCCGAGGAACTTTCTATATCTTGTCTTATAGTGCAGATGCTCTGCCAGCCCCTTCTTGCAAGTGTCGCTCCCCTCCTGAATCTGCCTGCTTTTGATCACTCTCCAACCTGTGCCAATAATTGATTTTTATGTTTTGTCCAGAGTCTTTGGTTGTAATCTGTGGGGAGGGTAGTTTTGAGGGGAGCTCCTCAGCCAGGCTTGGAAGGAGATGCCCTTTCAGCCTGCCAGCAGTGTGGCTTATCGTCACAGGATGCTGTGTTACGAGAAACCTTCAGTCAGACTGCAGGACAAAGCGACGACCTTGTATGCCAGCAGAGAGGGCTGTAGAGGTGAGAGCTGTGCTAAGTGGCCACAGGTTTCCTGGGATTGTGTGAATGTTTAAAGGTGGGCTTTGTCAAGAGATTCCTACCAATGCTATGAGTTTCACTAAAACAGCTAACGGAATGACTATGTATGATGCACTCTACTAAGCCCTTTAGGTGGGCTTATCTTGTGCTAGCTTTATGAATACTCCTGGGATAGATGTGCTTAATGTCCCCATTTCACAGATGACAAAAAGAAAGATCTGAGAAACAAGTAATATGCTCAAGATCACACACCCCGTGGTGGGGTTGGCAGTCGGATGGCAGAACTCAAGCCCCCAACTGCACTCTACTTGGGGCATGCCTTATGTTGGAGAGGCTGGAGAGCATGAGCCAGAGCTTTCCTGTCTGGTGCAACCTCCAAAGGCTCACAGCCTGGCAGTGCCCATGGTGTGTGCCTGGCCTTACAGGTGTTGGGAGGCAGGATGTGGCGTGTCTGGACCAGGGCAGGTATTTGAAGTGGAAAATGAGTGCAGGCTGGAGGATCAGAAGACTGCAGGAATGGATGTCAAAGCTTCAGCTGAGGCAGGGGGCAGGGAGAAGGAATGGGCTGGGCTCTGGGTTGGGTGAGATACTGGAGACCCAAATAAGGAAAGACAAAAGCATCTACCAGAGGCAGGACTGATGGGGAGACCAAAATGTATGCTGTAAAAAATAAAAAGGACAAGAGAGATTTTGGGAACAGAGTGGAAAGGCAGACAATCAAAAGAAATGCCTGAATGATGCTAACTTGCTCTTTGAAGGTCCAAAATCTGCCACCCCTCTGAGCCAAATGCCTGATAATGCATCTGTCTCTCTCTAAAAGTTTCAGCTCCCTGAGTTTGGCCCCTGATAGCAGATACACAATAAATCCTTGTTGAATTAAATTAAAATGTTTAAGAAGCCATTTCCTTAGCCAGGCCTTTCTCTGCTGTCAAGGAAGGATTTATTTAACAAGACCTAGACTTTGGCACACAGGATTCTACTTCTCTTGGCTGGTCTGAGCCCATCATTTAAGATGCTGATATTGCCACTCATTGTTGGGAAATAAGTTCTTGGTTGGGGGAGGGTGTAGATTAAATGTTTGGGAAGAAAATAATTGAAAGAAGCTCTGAAAATGATATTTAAGTTACCGTCTGGAATGCCTAAATGGCTCTGAATCCTTAAAGTTTATACTCGGTCCCCAAAGTTCATAATTCTCTGAGGGCAGTTAACCATTTTTGTAGCAAATACAATGAATTGTGCTTTAGAACCAATAACTCCAGATCATCTTCCTCCAAGAAGCAGATGATATTAGCAAAATCGGTGGTAAAGTTTTCGTTCTCTCTCTCTGTGGGTAATGTCAGTTGCAAGCACCATCTCGAATACAACTTATTTGCTATGAGGCCTAGGTGCCCAGGACCAGCAGTTAGCAATCAGGAGAAGCAGGTGGATGGTCAATATTTCCTGGTGCACGTTTCTTCCTATTCATGATGGACTGCAAAACTTTCCTTCTCTGAACAGAAAATGCTCTTTTCTTTCATCAACACCTGGAGCTAAGATGGAGCGTACATGCCAGGACTTAATGATCACCTGTTCCTCAAGAAGACAGCTGCAGTGAAGGGCCTTGTGATTCAGCGACGTAAGGACGAAAGGAGCCTTTTACATTTCGGTAGGCAAGTATTGTGTGGCTGCTTGGAATTCAAGCATTCCATCATAACTCCAGCAAATGCCAACTTCGCTATTATCCTCAGTTCCAATGGGTGTGAGAGTCAGATCTTCCTTGCCAGGGGCATCTGCAAACCAGGACCTGTATCTTCAGCAGGGCCCAGGTAGAAGCAAAGAGGAATGAAGCCCCCTCAGTACCAGCCCGGCCCATATATCTCTAAGCCACTGCGCAGCATTGCATCTGAGTTTAGTGCAAAGTACTCAGGACGCTGTTAAACTGTCCAGGTCTAGTCCTTGGCCTCAGCTTGGAAGAATGTCCACCGGTGGACACACAAGTTGTAACCTTCATTATTGGCCTTAAGAGCTGGACCTTCACGTCCCTCTGGCAATAATAACTTGAGAAGTAGGCTCTGTCAGCTTAATTACATGGGATTCCCTGGTAACACAAAATGATTCCCTTTGCAGAAGAACTGGGAATGTTGACCAAAGTTTAAAAGGCTCCAAACATGAGGCCAATTGGACACTTCCTTTTACCTTCTACTAGGTAAGTGATAAAGTTAGCAATGGAGTAAGACTTTTTTAAAAAATTCATCTTGAATATTTCAATGTGGAGTCAAGACATCATCTAGTTCCGAGCCCATAAACACGAATGGCTTTAAAAATGGAAAATCTATGACCCTACTACCTCACTCAATGATTTCATTTTTGTTCACTTCCACATTCATATGTAAATTACATAGATAAAACAATACCAATCCAATTCTTTTGTGTTTTATTTTCAGCTTTAACATTTCCCCCCATGGTGCTGTACAGTCATCTTAATGATTCCTCAGTATTCCATCCTATTGTGTTACAAATATTTATTAAAATGGTCCCAAATATTGAACATTTATGTTGTTTCCAAAGACTGGCTCTTAGAGAAAGTTTGCATTGACTATCTGCATGCATATAATTTTATTTTCTTCTGTTTCTGTTGAATTATGTCCTTGGATAAAATTCAGAGAAACAGAATCATTACCTTAAGGAGTAAGATTGTCTTTATGAATCTTATTACATATTGTCATAATGCTTCCATCATGGTTTTGTCAGTTTACAAGGAATGACTCAAGATATGGAAACCAACAAAAAACTCACCAGCATTGCAGGTTAAAAATTTGTAAAATTTAGTTTGAGAGTATACATCAATTTTGCTTAAGTTTCATGTCTTTGATTTCTCTCCAAGCTTTTGATCGTCTTTCTAGCAAGAAAGACTGGACTGTTCCAAGGTAATCAAAGGCAGAGTGTTTAGTTGGCTTTAAGTCATACACAGTCATTTCTCTAAGTGCTAAGAATTCCTATAACTTTTCCTTCTGTGAGCCAAATAGAAAAGGAGAAGGATCTGGTTATCCAGCAGAAGATACAGTCAGTCTCCATAAAAGTCAGGATTATCTTTCCCCAAACAGACAGAATTTCTGCTTAATTATTTGTCTTCTCACATTTGGAGACCTCAGCTCTGTGTCTCTTATTACTTAATCCATGGAAAATTTTCAGTCCTGATCCTGCTTGATGCCTGAGCAGCATTTGATCTTGGACTCTTCTCTCCTTGAAACACTTTTTTCCTTTGGTATCTGTGACCTCATTTTACCCCCATTTCCTTCCATTTCTGTAGTTCCTCATCAGAATCCTTTCTTACCTCCATCTCCTCTCAACTGGCCATTGAATGATGGGGTTTCCTGGGTCTTAGTCCTAGGCCCTGTTCTCTTCTACGCTCCCTGGAAAATCTCATCCCATCAGAGGCTTCTGTTACTGTATCTATGTTATAACTCCCAAATTTAGACCTTCAGCCTAGACTTCTGTATGCAAGACACTTAGATCTGAGAGTCGCCAAATAGCCTTACACTGTGGCCAAGTCTAAAATCGTGACTTCCTCCTCTTGCCAACCTCTCAAACCTGGTTGTCTTTTCTTGTTCTCCATCTCAGCATGTGACACCTCCATTTATTTAATTGGCCAAACCAGGTATCCTTGATGCTCTCTTGTCCTCAATCCCCACATCTGATCCATTAATGAGGTAAGTTGACTTTACCTCCTGAACATCTCTTAAATCTGTTCCCTTCTCACCAACTCCTTAGCCACAAATTTAG
Source organism: Dasypus novemcinctus (assembly GCF_030445035.2). NCBI lineage: Eukaryota > Metazoa > Chordata > Mammalia > Cingulata > Dasypodidae > Dasypus > Dasypus novemcinctus. Next base: position 8,899,640 of record NC_080690.1, read on the forward strand.
TACAAATGAGCTGGACGTTATCCACTCAACCTCATCTCTCCCAATTCTGTTCTCTTTACTGAAGCAGATTCCTTCTTTAAAATCTGCATGGCATTGCATGACTCTCTTAAAAATATACTTTTTAATTTTTTTAAAAAAGATACTTAGATTACATAAATGTTACATAAAAAATATAGGGGATTCCCATATGCCCCACTTCCAAACCCTCCCACATTTTCTAACATTAACAACATCCTTCATAAGTATGGTACATTTGTCACAATTGTTGAACACATTTTGGAGCATTGCCATTAAGCATGGATTATAGTTTACATTGTAGTTTACACTTTCTCTTGCACAATTTTGTGTGCAGGAGAAGTGCAAATGGCTTGTATCTGTCATTGCAACAGCATTCAGGACAATTCCAATGTCCTGAAACTGTCCCTATATTACACCTGTTTTTCCCTCTCCCTCTCTTCAGAACCTCCAGTAACCACTGCCTCAATGTCAATGATAAAATTTCTTCCATTGCTAGAATCACACTAAGTCTATACTAGAATACCAGTAAGTCTGCTTTAGTCCATTGTTCATTCCCCAATCCTGAGGATTCTGGGATGGTGATGCCCACTCCACCTCTAATTGTGGGAGGGCCTTGGATCCCATGGGGCAGATGGATGGGACAATCTTGCTTGCAGTTGCAAATTCTCTCTGTTCCTTGGGATGGTTGTTGTCCATTATCATCTCCCTGGTAGTTGTCCTTGGTGAATCTGATGAACTGGAGAGTAGGTATTGCAACTCTGTTGAGATTCAGGGCCCAGATGACACATGGCCAACCCCAAAATTTAAGTCTCTTGGACATAGATCTATCAAAGCTAATACTGATTATAGGTTCAAATAGAAGGGGCAGAAGAACCATGAGTAGGGAAACCACAACTGAGTCTAACTCTATCACACTGAGGAGCATAAATTCCCAAGTAGGGCCCACTGGCAGGGCACCAAACTCCTGAGCTCTCTGCCATGTCTATAATGTCTGGATGTCTCCACCATTTCAAGTAATATTTACTTTTGCAGTCAATGAGATCCTGCTGAGATGTGCATAAGCATAACCTCTGGAATGACCTTCTCACTCACTTTGAAGTCTCTTGGCCATATAAACTCATTTGTCTTTACCCTTCCCCCTTTTGGTCAAGGTCTTTTTCCAGTTGCATTGTTAGTTGGTGCTTGGTGGTAATCCCTTGGTGCCAGGGTGGTTCATCCCCTGGAGTCATGGTCCATGCTGGGGGAAGATAATGCATTTATATGCTGAGTTCAGCTTAGAGAGAAGCCACATTTGAGCAACAAGGAGGCTCTCAGGAGGTAACGCTTTGGCATCCTATAATACTAAGCTAAGTTTCAATTTCAAAAGTAAAGGTTCATAAGCACAGTCATCAATCTCAAGGGCCCATCAATGGTCTATCTTCCTTCATTACTCATTGCCCTGTACTTGGAGATTCTTGCTGTCCCATTAGAGAATGTGGCAGAGCTCAGGATGCGAAATAGATATTCTTTTGGTTATTGTGGAATCTCCACCCACTGTGATAATGCCCCATGAACACTTGAACACATATATATGCCTTATAGGTATGTCCCAGGTGAACCTCCTCCCCTGTATCCCCCATCACTGACGCCCCCCCACCAATGATCCTCCCCTGCCACCGTTGTAACCCTTCTGTGACCCAAAACTTCTTCAAAAATGAAACTAAGAAAATAACTGAATACAAATTAATAAGAAAATGAAATAATGATAGTTTTAAAAATAACAAAATAATTTTAAAAATTTGGAATAAAAAATGTCAATTTTTAAAAACTTTATATTTTTATGTCTTTCATTACTGCGAGACCTTGTATGTACAGTATCACATGACTCTTAGGATTGAGGACCAGAACTCTTACCATGACCCACGAGGCCCTGCATGATCTCAGGTTGACCTGCTCATTAACTTCATCTCATTCCATGCTTGTACTTGCTCTCCATGCCCCAGTCGTACATGGGTCTTTTCTACAATAGTCACATTCCTTCAACTACCAGGACTGTCACCTGCTGACAGCTGAGTTCTTTCCCAGGATTTGTCCTCAACTGATGAGAGCTATCTTGCCTAAGGTTATGGCTGGTTGATGTGAAGTTATCAAGTCCCAGACCTTGCCTCTATTGGGGGCATTTCTGATGGACCTTCCTGGCTCCAAAGCTCCCTCTGGGCTTGGCTGAACCCTCTGTTGCAATTAGTCCTTCTGCTCCACCTGGCTTCCCTCACTCCCTCAAAGGAGTTGTTTCTGAAACCACTTCCCATCATACCCCTTCTGCACTTCAAGTTTCTTTCCTGTATCTGAGCTACCGTCTTCCTAGCCTCCAATTCGAAGCTGAAGTATCACATCCTCAGGGCCCTTTTGCTGACTCACCTGAAACTCATTCATTATTGTCATTCATTGATGCAGGTGTGCCCCACCAGACCTTAAGCTCCTTCAATGTAGAGAGCTCAAAAGATATCCAGCTCTTGGCCTAGGGTTTGGCACAAAGAAGGTGCTCATTAACTGTGTTCAGTGAACAAATGCGATAGATTATAAAAAGCAACCTCACTTATTCCCCTCCTAGCACTGCTTTTGATGGTGCCTTCCTGTACTGATGACTCTGAACCTGGTCACAGAACTTGCCTTGACCAGTGGGACTGTAGCAAACATGATGCCCAGAGAGGCTTGCAAAGTGCTTGTGCGCTGAGGATTAGTCTCTTGGCATTCTCTGGAACCTGCAGCCCCTGCCATAGAATGAACCCCAGTCAGCCTGCTGGATGATGAGACACATAGCCAAGGTATCCCAGCCCAGGGCCCCTCTTGATACTGAGCCAACTGTCCGATCTGTGAGTGAGGCCATCCTGGATCATCAATCCTGACTGAGCAGGCCCACATCCAAGGACTCACCTGGTCAATCCACAGAATCAAGAAAAATAGGTGTCAAAAGAATTGCATTAACCTGATAAATTTGGAATGACCATTATCCATTAATAGATAACCTGGCTTTTCACCAATTACTAGTGTGAACACCTGGGGCAACTAGGAATGGCAAAAGCTTGTATGTATTGGGACTATGGGAATAGTTAAAAAGAACAAAGGAGAGGTTCTCAGTTTATCCAGTAGGCTTTTTAACTTAGTAAGCAGTGTCCCCCATCATCTCCATTTCTGGGTGAAGAAGAGAGAATGAAGCAAAGTGGATGAGGGAAAACATTATGCTAACTTGAAGGGCATATGGAGGCCTCAACTACAGATTTTCTTTAGTGAACATTCTGAAACCAACTCAACAGTCCATAGGAGTCCTGAGTCCAGCTGGGAAGTTAGTCATAAGGTGATGCTCCTTCCAAGTCTTTAACATCTGGCTAATCTATAGACTGGCAAATCTCTTTCTAAGGCAGGCTACTTGCCGAGACGTTTGCATCTGATGTTCACAGTCCCACGTTTAGATTTCTTAAGGCCATGTTTAAAAGTACTTTCAAAATCCCTGAATATCATTTATCTCAGGCAGCAGTACATATTTGGGAGAAAGAAATCTTTGCATCTAAAAATCAGAGTAGCAATTAAAAGGCAAAGAGGTCTGTGGGGGCAAATGTAAATTGAATTGGAAATGGTGTGTACAACAAACTTTTCAAAAACCAAGAACTAGTCATTCAGTAAAACCAACCCAAGTAATTTTTTAAAGTAGTCCTTTTCAACTGCTTCCAGTTTATTTTTTTTAATGCTGCAGTGACTAAAAATGGCACACACACAAAAAAAAACCCACACATTTTATTTTTGTAAAAAGAAATCACTTGTATGCAAAGTTGCAGCTGCTGCTTATAGGTATACAAATGAATAAAAGCCTGGAAGCATGCTGTATTTTCTTTTTTTAATGGAAATCTTGATTCACTCTTCAGTGTAGATTGAGAGTCCCTCATTCAGTGGTATCTTAGCATTTCAACTGGATTGACAGCAAGAAATGAAATACTAACAAGATGTCGGTATCCTGGTTGTCTCATAAGAGGCAGTTGGCTTTTGTGCTTTTGAGAATTGTGACTCTCTTGATTATGCCAGAAAATGAAAATGACGGTGATGACAATGACAATAATAATTAGTAAAATTTCTAATAAATCATCGTTTAATATCATTTGATCTACTTTCCCCATTCCCCATTTAAAGTATACAGGTTTTTTTCCCCCCCTTAAATAATGCTCAAAAATAGGTCTTAAATTGTTGAGAAAAGAAACCTGAAAACATTCTCTGCTTCACCTAACTTGTTTTTGGTGATTCCAAAGCGAAAGGAAATGCAGTGTGTACACTGCAGCCTGGAAAGAAGCGTACTATTTACTTTTCAGTGCACCATCCAGGCTTGTTTATTTTTTGTTTGAAGCAACTGAGATCCACTCTGGAAGGCAGCAACGGGGAGGGCTTAGAAGTCACAAACCAGCCTCGGCCTTGGTGGGACCTTCTCTGTGGGCCCCGCCTCTGAGGGGGGCTGTCTAGGCCCAGAGGACTCCCAGAGGGTGCTGCATTGCTGGAGAGGGCGTTTGTCCTTCACTCTGATCTACAACCTAGTAGCAGTTCTTAACCAAGAGCTAAGCTGGTGAAGAACTGATTTGGTTTACCAACCAATTTTGTCCCCACCCCACCCGGGACATTTTTTGATTGTCACAGGGGCGGGGAGGGGGCGGGTGTACTGGCTCTGGTGTGCAGAGTCGGGGGATGCTGCTGAACCTCCCACAAAGCACATGGCAGCCCCCACCACAAAGAGTTGCCTGGCCCCAAGTGCCAGCAGTGCCGAGGCCGAGCCGTGGTATGGCAAGGCCGTGTTCGGAAGTGCTCCAGAGGTCCTTGTTTGGACAAACTGGGGGTGTTAGCGAGGGGTTACATGGGCAGTCAGACACACCACCTGTGCGTTTTGTCCATGAGGAGACATCTCCGAGAAAGTAAGCCAAAGCTAGAACTTGGGTCCCCAGGTGAGAGCAGGGGCACAGAGGACTAAACTTCCCGTTCCCAGTGCCTGTGGCTCTTGCCCTGCTGGACCCTGGAGCTTTGGCAGCAGGCCTGCTCCAGCAAGGCTTCCCAGGAATGAGCAGAGATAAGGCCATCGTTAGTGGAAAGGGACCAAAGATCAGGGCTAGAATCCTCTATCTGTGGTGTGACCTTGGACCTGTCTAGAATCCATGTTCTTGACTCTAAAATGGGGGGTTTCACTGCACTGTCCCCGAGGTCCTTTCCATTTGTAAGTCCGTAGCTCTTAATTAATGCATTAATTTTCTGCCTTCTTCCAGAAAGGATTTTAGGCAGTGGATCCTCTATTTGCATGTTGTTTCTCAGAGTTGTCCAGCCCCTAAGAAGAGTTTCCAGAATGCAGTCACTGAGCTTGCTCTTAAGCAATCTATCGTGTCCTCGCAGGCACATGGGAGAGACAGGGTTTGCTCCATCTTACAGGTAAGCATACTGAGGATCAGCGCACAAGTCTCAGAGCTAGAAAGTGGTTGAGACACTTGGCTCCAGATGAGCGAGTAAATCTGAATGCATCCCAGTGGTCTTCCCTGAACTTCCTGGAAGGTGGAAGCTTCAGATAACCATTCCCTGCTCCTGTGCACCTGGATCAGGCAATCGCTGCAAAACACAGCCCCAAACTTGTTCATCCAGGAGAATGGCGGGTCTGAGGGGGCATCTTCCAAAGCCAGGAGGCTGACAGAGCCACGCCAAGTGAAGCAGGGGTCATTGCCATGCTCATTGCCCACCCGCTGCAGACACAAATCAGACCATGCAGGGACTAGCCTGCAGGCTCTTTACGGCGGCGGCGAGGGGAGGTTTCCTCAGTGTGTGCAGCTGACTTGCTCTCCAAGCGTCCGTCAAGGGGAACAGCCATCAGAGTGGACTCTGGGATTAGCAGACACAGCGACGGAGGCGACCTCGGTGGGCCCTGACAGCGCAGAGCAGCATTAGACAGTGTGGCGACAAGGAGCTTAGCTCACTAAGGCCGGGAAACAGGATGTGGCAAAGACACAAGCTCGTCTGGGCGCCTTTGGCTTCTTGGGATGATTTCTCACGTTCTGGCGCAGCCAACTGACGGCGAGGGTCTGAGAGCCTTTCCAAGGGTGGGGGTGGGGCCTTCCTGTCCTCGTGGCACGGGGTTTCACGTTACCTTCACCCCGATTTGCCCGGCGATCCCACTCTGAGTTGGCGTAGTTCTCTGTCTGGCTCGAGTGTGGTTTCCTCGAGGACAGGGGCTGAGTCATAGCGCGATTGTGTCAACAGCTGGAACCCTGCCTGGCATGTGGTCGACACTCCATATTTATAGGAGTGACAGAAGTGAGCGGGGAGATAAGACCCTCTGTTCCCACTGACACTTAGGAAGCCCTGCTTTTGTGCCAGATGCTGTTCTAGGCACTCTCCGTGGAGCTTTTCATTCTGATCTCGTGGCAGCCCTGGGATGTAGGGACCATTGTCCTTGACTTGTCCCGATGTCCCTGCAAATCCCTGTCTGATAAGAAAACTCAAGCCCAGAGACGTTAAGAAACCTGCCCAGGACTTTTAGAGCTCGTGAGTGTTGGAGTCAGGATTCGAAACCAAGCAGCTAGTTCCAGCACCTGAGCTCTTGAGGCGAGACGTGGTGTCCTACAGGATTCCAGCTTGTATCAGCTCCTGCGTGGTCGTGGTCTCCAAGCTCTGCCCCGCTCCCCTCCCTCCTTCTGTTTCTCTCTCTCTTTCTCCCACTTTCCACCCCCATTTCATGACAGTTGCTGAACTTCATGCTTCCCCAGGTTGTGACCCAAGCCCAGCTAGCAGGCGACGAGCTTGCTGGCACTTTGTAGAGAAGGGGGAGGGCACACAGGCCCGTGGGCTCCTGGGGGCTGCGGACCCTCTCCCCTTGGTGTGTCCTCCTCCGTTTCTAGTCTCCCGGTCCTCAGGAGCCTTCAGCCGTCAGGCTGCCCTCCCGCTCCTCTACTTCAGCTTCTCTCTGCCAGATCTTTATCTCGGCACATGGCCACATGCAAGCCATTTCCAGCTCCCAAAGAGCCCGAAATCAAGCCCCGAAGCCTTCCCCTCGGCTTCGCCTTCTCCTCTGCCTCTGTCTCTGCTACACTTTCAGAAGACGGGCCTTCCTCCTCCCTCCGTGGCCCCGGCGGTCTGTTTTCTCTATTTCCCCCTTATTTAGATGAAAAACGTAAATCTGGGAAACCTAACTCTTTCACTAGAATGTAGGCTCCTCAAGGTTAAGGCATTTGTCTTTGCCCCGCTGCTCTCTGCAGTGCCGGGAGCAGGGCCGGTTATCGTGGGCCCTCGGTGAGTCAGCTCTGCAAGGGGGTTTACGTCCGTTGTCAGGGCCGGGGGCCCCACCTGGCTTCTGCGGAAAGGGGTCATGCCCAGCATCTCGGAAGACCATAGTAAGTCCTCTTCCAGCCCCCAGAGCAGCCTGCTTTCTGCCTTTCATGTCACCTGTGTAGGTGGCATTTGATGCTGTCCCTGCCCTTAGACCCAATGAGCAGACATAGGCCCAGGTGGCCCGAGTGGCAGGAAGCCAAGTCTCTTCTCCTGGCTTCAGGCCTGCCTCCAGTTCATTTTGTTCTGGGGCAAGTCAGTATTGGAATTCAAGGCCAGCAATCTCCGTGTTCTGTGCCTGCAGCTCAGGAAGTTTATGGCCGAGATAACCCAGGCATGGACTGGCCAGCTCAGCATTGCCAGACAAAGGGCGTCAGTGCAGCCAGGCAGCGGGTGATGTAGCAGAACTCGCTCTGCGAGCCCCAGCAGAGGCAGACACAGGCCTCCCGGGCTGGGAGGCAATGAAGACAGTCCCCTTGCTGTCACGAGCTGACTGAGCGATGGCCCGAAGTTTCAGCTGAACACGGGTTCTCTGCTTCACGGCAGGCTCTGCTCCAGCAGCGGCGCTCTGCCTCCTTGGTGTGCTGGAGCCCTGCAGGCTCTGGGTGTGCCCTTTTAGAATGTAATTACTTATTGAATATTCATCTTTTCTGTTGAACTCTAAGTTTTATGAGGGAAAGGCCTGATTCTCTCTTTCTCACAATTTATACTCAGTGCCTAGTCTAGTAGCTGATGCACCAGAAGTGCTCAATGATGGATGCTTAATTGGATCAAATTGATCAGAAGTATTCATTTGCAATCATATATCCTCAGGTAAGTAGATAAAGAAGTCCAGTTGTTTACTAAATGGAGTTGCTTTAGTACATTAAAAAAAATTAAGGGGTACTTAGGGTGCTAAAAGGTTTAGGGAAAAAGTGATCTAAGATGAAAACAATACAAAAACATCTGATTCCCTTTTTTTCTGGAAGATTTGCACCTGCTTTCCAGGATGAACCATGAGCACACATGTGCACACACACGTGCACTCGTGCGTACATGCCTTTTGAGGTATTTGAGTTGGCTGAAGAGGGGACCTGAGGTATGAATACAGCACTCCATACTCACAGCACTTGATAGCCCCTGTGACAAGTATTTATCCATACTAGCTCCTTAAATCATTATATTTGGAGGTCCAGGTACCAAAGAACCAAAATGAAATTGATAGCAGATTACATGATTTATGCCCCAAATCATGTATTGTTATTTCTGCCACAACACCCATTGCTTTGGTGGAAACGCAGCCTCTTGTATCATAATTTCAAGATCTCCTTCCCCCAGCCTCTTGGAGAACTTTTATCCAGCTATTCAAATCTTTGATTGCTGCACTCTACCTTTCTGCCTTTTGGGGGGAAATCCAGAAATGTCATCTGATAAACATGATGTGATAAATATTAACATTAGAAGATCTGCAAACAAACTCCCCCCAACCATCCACCCACAGGGAAGCTGGGATGGCAGCCATGAGAGCTTGTCTCTGCCAGGGTCACTTCTAGATTTTTGAGATGTAGAATCAGGTAATGGGCAGAAATGATAAAACTGGAGAGGCTGGATTGTGGACGAATGTAGTGAGAAAAGTCAAACAGAAAGGAAAATAATTAATGGCCAAGGACAGAGAGAAAGTATGAACTTTGCAGGTTGGGGAAGGGGAAGGACAATTTGGGGGTGGAGGGACCCTGTCGAATGAGAGGCTCTGGGAGTATGGGGGTGAGGATTGGGGGGAAAGGGGAGGGGATTCAAGAAAACTTTCTGGGGGAAAGCTGGATGTCCTTGGAGGAACGTGAGTGAAGAGTAGGATTCCTTTGTTGGCTTAACTTTTTTTAAACGTAATTCTGCCCTGAGACTGAAATCACGTTCTATATCTTAAGGAACCCTCTAGGGTTGTGGGACCCTGGGAAAAACATTTTTTTTTGTGTGTGGTAACTGTGTCTATATTAACAATTCAATTACAAAAGTATTGCAAAATTCATGGGCCATGGTGAGGTACATTGATTTAATGGTGAAGATTTAGAACAATGGGCAGAAAACAAGTGTTTATTGTCCATTTGGTGCCTGCGAAACATCTTTGTAGTGTGCAGGGTCTGTTAATTCGGGGCCAGGGACCATCTCTTCGTGTTCTTTATTGTCAAATGCGCCATTCTTGGCTGATTTCCTATCCCTCACCGTGAGCAAAAGGCTGTTACTCCTCGCCACGCCCTGGCTTTCTGTTTAAAGTGAAACAATAGAGAGCCTCACCTCTGCTGCTCCCAGTGCCATCGAGTTAGTGCTGGGTCCATCGTGACTCGTGACGCTGTCATCCTTCGTGTGGCCCACGAGTACTGCTTGCCGGTGACCCTCCCAAAGGTGGCTGTATACTTTGTTGATGACCACAAATGCCATCTTACTAAGGGGGGGTGGGCAGGAAACAGGAATGATGGTTCATTTTTCTAGTCTCGTTAAATTCACCCTTCTGAATGTTATTGTGGCCACAAAGAACAACCAACCCATCTTTCAACCATGTCTTCTGTTACACGCCTGAGGCCGTAATCATGGCACATAATCATCGCACAGTGATGGCGCCCTGCCCTTCACACAGGGGGTGGTGCAAAGGGCCGGTAGGCGCAGTGAGCAGAGCAATCCCCTTTGCACAAGGACTGTCTTCCCTGTCCAGTGTGGCTTGACTCTGACCTAGGAGAGCGCCATGTGGGCGCCTTGATTAGAGGTGGGAGGGGGCATCCCGGGGTCGTACCCATCGCTGCTGTGCAGCCCCAGATCGTGCCCAGGCCCCAGGACTGCCTGGCACATGGTATTGAACCTGGGGGTGTGGTGACAGGTGCCAGCGGTGGAGGGCCCAGGCTGATGAACAGCTGCCCCTTCCCTGTTGCTCACGGCGCTTTCATGCCGGTGTTCTGCTGCCAGAACTTGGACGGCTGAGAGCCGCTGCTGGGTCCACAAACGTCGCTCGAGCCCGAAGCCTGGCAGCGCCCTGTCCAGAGCCAGAGCCCTGAACTCATGTGTCTGACCTGAGTGACGGTCACCCCAAATCCACTGTGAGCACTCTTCTGGTGGCCCAGTCCCACTGTGCTGGACAATGGGAGCCACCCATCTGCCAGGCATGCGCCTGGACCTGGGCCTGGCCTCTGGGGTCCCAGAAAGTCCCAGAGCGCCCAAGTGCATCTGTTGGACTCCTTGCATGGGGCAAAGGGTCAAAGCACGCGCCAAGGGAAAATGAAGACCAAGGTCTCTTTCAAGGAAGGCACTTCCAAAAGGTGGGGCTCCTGAGGGGTGGGCCTGGGTTGGGGCCCTGCTTGCCCACTGCTGGTCTTCAGGAACGTGACACGAGGCCTCACGTGGCCCCTCTTCTCCCTTCCCTCCTGCTGCTGTCCCCTCTGAGCCCCCACTTGGTGGTCGGTGTGCCCCAGAGCTCTGCTCTGTCCACACGCCCCCTGTTCCATGCCACTGTGTGGCAGATGCAGCAAGAGAGTTTCCTTCTCCCAGAAACCTTTTCATTCTTCTGATGAAGACTTCTTATTTTTCAAAAAATTCAGCTTATGTCTCACCTCCTTCATCAAACCTTCTGGAACCTTCCCATCTGCTCCTTCCCCTACTCATCAAAATATTCCTTCTTTCACGTATCCGGCCAATGAGAACTTTTTAGAGAGCACCTATTCTGTGCCGCGCACTGTTCCAAACCCTGTGGCAACAGCACTGAACAGACTTCACCCAGCTGACAGTTATTATGGACTCTACATCTCTCTATTTCCACTTGTGTTGAAATTACATACATTTGTCCCACTAGAACAGGGTCGGTAAACTTTTTCTGCAAAGGTCCAGATAGTAAATTATGTTGGCCATGTGGTCTATTGCAGCTACTCAACCTTGCTGTTGTAGGGAGAACGCAGCCATAGATAATCTGCAAATAAATGGGTGTGACTGTGTTTCAATGAAGCTTTATTTACAAAATAAAACTTACAAAAATAGGTGGTGGGTTGGATTTTGTCCATAAGCCATAGCTTGCTAGTTCCTGTCTTAGACTATAGACTTGTGAGAATGGGTAAGAATGGGTCTTTTTCCTTTGTCTTTATTTTTTTTAACTGCAACCTTAGTTCTAGAACAGTGCCTTGCACATAGAAAGTACTTGATATATGTTTGTTCAACAAATACAACAAAATGAATGTCATCCAATATGCTGGGAGTTCCTGAAAGGTGGGCCCCACGTACAGGGCAATCAGCTCAGAGAACTTCAGCACAGACATGGTAAATAGATGAATGAGTCATTGGAAAACCTGCCTGTCCTCCCAAGTCTTTCACCTAGCCAGGGCCTCTGGGACTCACCACGGGTGGGCAGGAACTGGGCAGGTCCAGGCCGGCCTTATTGTCCTTTGGCTGCGGCTGCCTCTTCGGTATCTGGACTTGAACATGAGGAACCAATAACCAGCCCTCGCCCACCCCCTGGCTGGCTCAGGGGCCACCTGCTGTAATCTTGTAAAGCGCCAGCCCTGTTCCAGGGAGCTGGGCGGTGGAAATGGCCATTACAGTTAAACACGAGTGCCTGTCAGACGGAAGGGGTGACAATGGGAGCCTGACCGCTGCCGTCAAGTCGTTTGTCAGCGCCTGCCTGTTGCGTTTCCCAGAGTTCGCCTTCCTGAGTGAGGGCCAGGGCATTGGCTCGGACAGACAGGACGCTGGCCTCCGGTGGGGCCTGTCAGCTGAGATCCAGAGCTGAGGCCAGTGTCGCTTTGGAAGCTGCAGCCTGACAACTGCGGCCAGAGAAAGACGGGAGGAGGAGAGGTGGGGGTGCTGAGCTGGGGCCTCGGAGCGGGTGGGGAGGGTGGTTCTGGTGGGGGGGGGAGTTTGGGTTGGGGGGCCCTGCTGCTGAGGCCTCCCGCAGAGAGCAAGCAGTGCCTCTTCTGTTTCACGTCAACTCTTCTGTCATTGGGTAGTCGGTGAGATTTCAAACAGATAAACGCCCCATTGGGAAGCTGGAATGCCTTGGCAGACAATTTTAGGCCCTGATTTGATTGATAAATCCTTTGTGACGAGAGGATGAAAGAGGCCCCTGGTTTGGTACATATAAATAGGAAATTAGCTGGCAAAGTTGTCAAAGATAATTAACTTTCCGATTCTGCGGGTCTATTCAGGTTGACATCCTGAAATTATTTAGAAATGCACATGTCAACACTCTGACAGTATTTGGGGCTGATCAGATAAGCACATTTGGAGATGCTTGATTGTAAGATGATGTAAGCGCTTAGCTGGTGTTTTATCACCGTGGGCCCCCGTTGGCTGCCGTCCACGTTGTGGGGAGAACCGTTTGTTGGGTGGGGTGGGGGAGTCTGGAGACAGGGCATTGAATGGGATGTTGCAAGGTACAGAACATTTGGCTTCTTCCTTCCTTGCCTTCCAAGCACTTGAGAATTTCCTAAGCCAGCATTCGGCTCAATTAACCTTGAACTCCTGCCACCACCTCCAGTGGGAAGGGACGGGTTGAAGGTTCTGCAGCAGACGCGCTCTTCCTTCATCGATCCCAGTCTCTCGGGGCCAGGTGAGGGCAGTGTGCACGCACATCCAGAGTTGCCTCCGTTCCTTAGTCATCTTGTCGTTGAGTAAATCATGTGGTCTGTCGTGCTATTAGAAGGGAGAAAGCCTGTCTTCCTGTCTTTTTCCTCTGGTTATTGGAAATTGCCCCTATAAAAACAGGTGAGTTTAGAGCCAAATTCTTCCAATGAGGAGCTCCCAAAACATCCTTCTTTCAGGATGAAGATGGATGAGATCCAACATAAACTGAGCACCTACTATGTGACAAAGACCACATGGATGCTGTATTGTGTGACTGAAATATTTTGAGCTGTGTAGTCTCCATATGAGGTGTGCTTTGCTCTTTTGGATGATGAGAAAACAAAGGTTAAATCAGCCACTGAAGGGGACCTAGCTATCGAAGGGGAGACATTTGGCAGTGAACTTGCTTGCCAATCTCCAAAGTCCAGCCTCTTCTCCCTCCCTTCCACCCTCCCCACCCCCCAATGTTTTCTGGTCAAGTGACCCACAGACTCTTAAATAGAATGGAGTTTGAAGGTCATCAAGTTCAAGGTTCGAGTTTGACCCACAGGTCAAATCCAGCCTGCTCTCTGATTTTGTACAGGTAAAGAGTTTTTTATGTTTTTAAATAGTTGAAAAAATAGCATAAGAAAAATATTTCAGAATACATGAAAAGTACATGAAAATCACGTTTGAGTGCCTGTAAATAAAGTTTTATTGAAACACAGCTTCACTTATTTTTTATGTATTGTCTGTGGTTGCTTTCACGTTATAATAGCAGAGTTGCCTAGTTGTGCTGGCATTTTTTTTCTTTTTTTCTGCCAGATGGTCTCTATTTGTGTCTGGCCCTTTATAGGAAAAGTTGGCTGTGCCCTGATCCAGTTCTGTGTCTGAGTGAGAGCTTATTGAGCTCTGAGTGTGGTCAGCACTGGACAAAGCTCAACACTTACTATACAGGCCCCCAAGATGCCCACATCCTAAGTCCCAGAAACTGTTAATATGTTACTTTGTGTGGCAAAAGGGACTTTGCAGGTGTGATTAAGTGAATTACCCAGGGAGAATCTTGTGGGTTATCCAGGTGGGCCCCATGTAACCATTGGGGGCCTTATTAGAGAGAGGCAATAGGGTCAAAGAAGCAGCAGGTGCTGGGTCAGCAGAGGCAGAGCGTGGAGTGATGTGAGGCCACAAGCCAAGGACTGCGTACGGCCTGGAAAACACAAGGACGCATTTCCCTCTGACTCCAACCCTGTCAGGGAATAAGCCCGTATTATTTTAAGCCACTAAGTTTGCAGCAATTGGAAACCAATGTGGCCACCAAAGACCTTGCCTTCAAGCTGCTTCTGTCTGGTGAGGGCCCCAGGCATCAGCTGAAGTTGCTTTCAAAGGACCATCACACCCACGTCTGTGCTGCTGGTGCTAATGAGGTTTAGCAACTTGGGGCGTTGTCAGTCTCAAAGGCCTCCCCTAAATCAGTTAGGGAGCTTCTGGGATTGCAGAGCCATGTCCTAAAAGACGTCCTCTCTTCATTCTCTTTTCTGGAGCTGGGTGTTGGCATTGTCCAGTGTCAGGCACAGAGCATAAGGAAACAGAAAGATGAGAAGCAGAGGTATATTTCCTCCATATTTGTCATGCCCCGGTATCCACAACTTGCCCTGGAGCTGAAGTCAGGCGTTCTGGCACAAAACCTGCTGCTGACATTCTTCTCCTCGGCTAGATTGCTTTTCCTGGTTTTGGAGGAGCCGAACTTTTGCAAAAGGGAAATCACAGCCTTGCCTGCATTTTATTAGTATTGTGTCCATTTGCAAATTAATTTGGAAGGCAATATAATTTACCTCTTGTATAGAATTCAGTTTCGATTACTGCCGTGTCACTGAAGCTCCAGCTTTCACGAAAGCTCTTATTATAAGGAATTAAGGTACCTTTCTCCCTCATCCAAATAAAATAAACATATGGCTATGTGATGCGATCAAATTAAAAAAATATCATTTAATCCAGGGAGCATAATTATTTGAATGAAACTGAAGAGTAGAAACTCAATCTAGGATTTGAATGTTGACATGAAATTTCGAAGGCTATTTTCACTCATCACTGATTTTTAATAGCACTTTGTAGAGAATAATTTGCAGCATAAACCTGGTTAGTGTGCTAGTGGTTATTTCAAATCCATATCGAATCCTAAGCAAGAGCAATTCCTCAGGCAACTGTTGGGGCGGGTGGTATCCCAATATGTTTGTATAGATACATTAGGAGTAGGATTTAAACTCCCACTGCTGTCACTCTTGCTCTTTAATGGGGAACAGAATGAGGTTTTTCTTTGGTCATGCTTTGCTTAGTGTGTCATTTGAGAAGAAAGGAAAGTCAGCTGCTAGGTGTATCGGATGTGCTTTGAGGGTATGGTGCATGGATTGGGGGGAATGGTCCTGAGTGTTGGTGCCATGCTGTGGGCGCTGAGTTTTACTTCTGCCTCCATGGTCATAGTCACTCTACCCTTGGAGCTGGTGCTCACCGTGCCTGATTCCCAGCTGCCAGCACCTGTGATGCTTTGAGTGCTTTCTCCAGCTGCTGGAGCCCACTCTGCCTACATTTCAGAGCAGACAGGAAATTTGGGGAAATTAATATCCCCTGGGAGAAGTCCTCAATCAATAACTCCTGGGCTGGGGGGGCGGGGGGTGGTGTTGACTATTTCCTCTTTCTGAGCAGGCCCCAGCTGCTCAGAGTGATAACCTGCTTGAGAAAGCACCCTTTCGCCCATTTCCTTCCCTTCCCCATCTCACTTTCCCATTTCGTTACTGTTTTTTCCTGAAATCACCTCCCAAATAAACCACTTACACCCAAATTCTTGTTCCTGAAGGGGAAATCCAATCAACAAGTTTCCTTGCTTAGTCATCAAATACCTTTTGAGAGCTATTCACAACTGGCATCAGGGAGCCAGGTAAGATCCCTGTGGGCAGACGATGTTAAGCAAACATACATGAAAAAAATAGCTGATTGCACCTAAGTGCCCTGCTGGAAGTAAACGGGTATAGGAAAGCGTTCCTGAAGAATGTTCACATAGAGTGGTCACAGTGTGTCCCTCTGTGAGCTGAGCCTGGAGAACCATTTGCAAGTGAACCTTGCCATCTGAAAAATTGCTAAATGATCATAATTGCCAATAAAGGCTTGACCTGGGGCTTAATAGATAGGTCTGAGAAAGGAGTCTGGTAGATTGAGTTCTGTGTCCCAGAATAAAAACACGTCCGTGAGCTTAATCTGCCTCCCTGTGGATTTGAACCCTTCCTAAATAGGCACCTTTGAAGATGGTGGTTTTAGTTAAGGTGTGGCCCAACAGGATGAGGTGGGCTATACTGCGGAAGTCTGGAGTCCTTCATGAGCAGAAGAAATTCAGGCATAGTCAGAGGAAGCCATTGGGAGGGGCCAGAAGCTGGAAGTCAGCAGGAGAGGACATCGCCACGCGATGGGAAAGTCAAGGCGCCCATGGGTTGCCAACCAGTCGGGAAACACCTCCAGCCAGTGCCTCGGTTTGGATTTCTGGTCCCCAGAGCTGTGAGTCAATAAATTCCCATTGTTTGAACCAACTGATTGTGCGGTATTTGTCCTAGTAGCCTGGAAAACTAAGAAGGGAGCTAATAATATTGGTTGTGAGCCCATGGAGGGCCACACATTGGGCAAAGTGGCTTATGCCTGGGGACACCTCATTTTTTTATCCCCCCCTCCCCCTTGTGGCTTGCTTGCTATCTGCTGTGTATTCGCTGTGCGTTCTTCTGTGTCTGTATTTTATTTTTATTTATTTATTTAATTCCCCCTCCCTGCCTTTGCAGCTTGCTTGTTGTCTGCTCTGTGTGTCCACTTGCTGCATGCTCTTCTGTATTTCTACTTGTCTCCCTTTCTGTTACATCACCTCGCTGAATCGGCACTCCGG